>NC_090448.1:610065502-610382516 GCF_031143425.1 Pleurodeles waltl | reverse complement strand
GTGTAAACTGCAATGTTGACCTGGTAGTGGAAAACTCTTAACTTCACTTTTCACTACTGCAAGGCCAATGACGCCCCCATAGGTGTACAATGGAATTGCCTTATTACATCTTATAAGTGTAATTCACCATCTGGAGTGAGATAAGTTTTTTTTTTGAGTTTGATGTCTCTGGAATCACAATTTATAATCATAGTTCATAGTGAAGTCAGATTCTAAATTGCAATTCTGAAAATGACACTTTTAGAAAGTTGTCATTTTTTGCCTTAGCCATTTCGTGCCTGCTGCCTGTCTCTGAACACATGTCTGGAGTGGAGGACAGATGGACTTTGTGTATTTCCCCTAGACAGCCACACACAAAGGGAGCTTAGGTGTGGCTTGATGAATCATCACGGTCCTGATGGCCCACATCAAAGACCCAATTGGTTTCAAGTACAGGACGTCTCACGCCCCAAACTCTGTACACTTCTGGACATGTGGATACTCTGCAAGAAAGAATGACAGCTGTGCTGCTACATGGACTAACACACTGGTGGATGACTGCTACTCTGTTGGACTCCTGCTTTACTGTGCTAACCTGCTACTGGGGGCGGCTCCTCCGTTAGGGTGGAGGAGCATCACCCCGCTCCCTCCAGCAGCTGCAGCTGCAAAACCTTTAAAGGAAAAACATAATAAACTTTGTTTAAAGGGGTGGGGCCACGAAGGTGACGAGCAGTGCCTCACTACGCATGTATGTTTGGCCGGCCGTCTCAGGTTGGCCAAACACACATGCGCAGTATGCTCTCTCCAGCCCCGCAACACAATTGCCGGGCTGGAGAGAGCCTGCACAGGCTCCCAGGCTGCCTGGGAGCGCCCTGGCTGGCCGCTCCCAGCCAATCCTGATGCTGCTTTGAGCAGCATCAGGATTGGCTGCCTGGGAGCCAGTGCCTGCAGCAGAAGGCTGCAGAAGACAGAGGAGCAGCGGAGGTGCACGGTGTGCAGGTAGGTTCTTTTTTTACTTCTTAAATTTTACTGGTATTTCTAAATCATCCCCCACCCCCTGCTCCCTCGTTCCCCAGCACCACCCCCCACATGCCACCCCATCCCATGTAACACGCACAAGCTGCAACTGCCTGCTACCTGCTTCCCTCTTGCTAGCAGGTCCCCTGATTGAAGTATAAGGGCCATAAAAGACTTTGAACCAGTCTACATCTACACCAGGACTCCGCCATCGGGAGTTTGTCCTGCCAAGTAGTGCCACCGCAGTCCTGGACTCAGACCTTAACCTGTAAATTGGGCCTAAGATGTTTGCTGCAGCTGAAACAATACATCACTGCATGGATTAGAAGCGGTGCTTCATCCTTGTTGCGTGGATCTGAAGCAGTGCATTGGCCCTTGCAGAGATCAGAGTCACTGCATCACCTCTCCAGTGCAGATTGACGTCAGTACATCACCTTCAGAACCACCACGACTCGGACACAATGGATTGCCACTGTTGCATGGAGAAAATCAATGCATCTTCGTTACTGCATGGGAAAGATCAATGCATTGCCGCTCCTGGGGGGATCACCACTAACATATAACTTCAAACTGCACCCTGCATCTTAGATGACAAAGCCAGGATTAAGGTACTTTGGTAAGTGGGCCCAACTGGCTCCCTGTAGTTAGCCCGCTCTCTATTGCTGTTGGCCTGAAATTTTGACTTTGTCCCAATCCAGCGTGACCAGACAGTTTTGCTTCTAAGCGCTTTTCTACAGTTTATTCTTTAAAAATGCGTAACTCAAGTTCTTCTTATTGGATTTTTGTGGTTTCGGTCTTGTTTTATTTATTAAATTGAGTTCTGTTTTTCTAACCAAATGTGGTATTTTTTTGTGTGGTGTTTTCACGGTTTTACTGTTTGAAGTGTTGCACAAATACTTTGCACATTGCATCTTAAGTTAAGCTTTACTGATCTGTGCCAAACTATGATAGGATGAGCTCAGGTTATTTTAGGGTGTATTTTGTGAATTACCCAGACTAGGATTCTGAATTCTGGTTGACCAGAGCTCACACCCCAGTCAGCCAGTAACCCAACTTCTAACAAAAAAGAACATGTTTATGAAGCAAACACAGTTAAAGAGAGAAAGAAAAACAGCAAGCTTAAGGTGTATAGTGAGTAAGGTGAAAAGTTGATAGAAAGAGCATAGAGAACAAGAAGGTTTGAGAGAGGGAGATCAGGGAAGGTAGTGGTGAGAAGGAGAGAGTGTGGGAAGAGAGGAAAAGAGAGAGGGAGAGAGCTATAGCAGCAGAAAAAAGGATGGGCTTCATTTAAAATATGAGCGTGCCATTACTTTAAATACACAAATTAACAGCATAGATCCTGCAACTATCATGTTATGTTGAACTGCAAATATTTGAAAACGTCCTCTTATTAGCACGTCTTACAAATAATCGAGGAACTAGGAGACCAATACACTATACATTTGTTGTGTACACGATTCAGAGTTTGGACTAGCATTCAGAACTGGGACCATCAAGTTACGCTGAGATTTTCAAACAGAAACTTAAACTCACTTAGCTCTTGTAGCACCATCAGCGTGTCACATACAATCCAGTGCTACACAACTGTTGCAAAATCTGAATCTAGCAAGGAATATAATAATGTAAGGTTAGCTAACAGAGAATACCAACACAAAAGTCATTTTGATGTCTTTCATCACAAGTACAACGCAACGTGGAATGAAGTATCGTAGACTCTTCCTTTTACCTCTCTCCAGCACACAGAATATTCACTGAGCAATGTTAACAGGTTATGAAGTTGTAGACTATGGGCCTGATTACAACTTTGGAGGAGGTGTTAATCCGTCCCAAATGTGACGGATATACCACCAGCCGTATTACGAGTTCCATACGATATAATGGACTCGTAATACGGCTGGTGGTATATCCGTCACTTTACCGTCACTTTTGGGACGGATTAACACCTCCTCCAAAGTTGTAATCAGGCCCTATGAAAGAACAACACATTCACCACTTCCCTGTAAACATAGTCTCGCTCTTTTATTCCGAAAGTCGTCCACGCTATTGAATTTTTTAAACTCTGAAAAAAAGAACGTGATAATGTATCACAACTGCTGTGACATTAATGGATGAATACCATATTGTCTCATTTTGTGCAGGAGTTTAAAGAGAAAAGCACAATTAACTGTTCAAAATTGTCAGGTACCTTTAACAGTGACGAGATACAACATCCAGAAGTCTGACCTGTAAGAACCATGTTGTCTTTTCAATGTGAGCTACCCTTTTATAGGTACAAAGGTTGACAAATTATTGAGGTTTCAGTCTGTGCACAGTTAACACCGGAGGACAATTTGCAAAACATTGAGATGGAATAGGCAAGCAAAATGAAAATACGTTTTCAATAGTAATGTACTATCGTAATGCTGTAGTTGTGACATGCTCTCACAGTTTTTTTTTACTTCTAAACAATTAATATTTGTTGTTTTTATAAATGTAGGGGTTATTCAGAGTTAGGTGGAGGAGGGACGTATGGCAAAAATCTGCATAAGTCGCTCAGCCACTGTTTTTTGTGGTCCTGCAGCATCTAAAATCGGAATAGTCCCTGTATTCTGTGTCGCAGCATTTGCTGTATTCCTGGATGCATAAGGTCATATGGGTGACACTCAATTGGTGTAATTAACTTCCCGTTAAGGCCATGGTAAGCTGGTGCAGAAAATGCACCAATTACATGGAAGTTGTTCAAATGATCGTTGCAGTGTAATCATACACCACAGATTTTTAGGACTGAAAAAAATATGGCTGGATGCAATTGAAAACACTGCAGTAAAAGTTGTAAGTGTAAAGTGCTTATCAATGTGAGAAAACCTTATCCAATACTAAAGACGTTTTTTAAGTGTGACGTAAACTCACACGGCAATTTTCAAAATGTATAAACTTGGGACAAGCAAGATACTAAATGAAATTATACCCCTATAGTGTACAGATACGAAATAACCAAGAAAATGCAAGAAATGTGCTTAAAAGTTATTTTTTTCACTCGAAGTCTAGTTTGGAAGTGAATGTGGTTTCTTTGCATCCGTAGCAGGAAGGTAATTTACCGATTATACTTTATGCTGACAAAAAGCCGAATACTCTCACGCCACTTCTGCTCGATTTCTCTTCCCTAGAGTGGTAGTAAATACCAACCTAATTAGGTGGGATGGGGTGGGTTGTGGGGAAACAAGCCACCACTCCGTAAGGGCAGGAATACTTTTGTGAGGCAATCACCGAAAACTTAAAGGATTGGGTCATTTGAAAGGTCACATGAATAGATTGCGTCACAAATGATAAAAGAACCAGCCCAAATTTTGACATTAATATGCAACAAAGAGGCACAAGTGACAGAAGCTACCTATAGAGTCTTTTATGGATTTATCTCAGCAGGAAGGGTCTGTTTCTATGATAGGAATGGGACTGACTTCCAATTCCTACAGGACTGGATGTGAGGGACTCCTCAAGTACAAAGTGAGTGGGCAGGTTGTCATCATGAATAGGGGCCTCAGGAAGGTTTATAATTAAGCAAGACAGAATATGGTGAAAAGGGGGGATGAGTTTTGGTGGGAATTCAATAGGAATTCAATAGGGTTTAGGCAACAGAAGTCTCCAGTCACTGGCTATTGTACAGGGTAAACATGACCCCCAACACTCACATCATGTCATTACCAGACAGAAAAGAAACATTGGTTTATTGAACAGTCGTGTCTGACCTGTCTGTGGCAAAGCCTGAAATGTTATGGATTTGGATTCTGAACCAAGAGACTAGAAGTGCTCTTGACTGGTCAATTGGCTGGCTCCCTATATAAAGTGAAGAAGGATTTGATTCTGTGCCAGAGAACCAGCTATCCCATTTACAGCCTTCTCCAGAATACCAACTATTGTATCAGAGAACAGTTTCCTGGCACATTTTCTAGCATCTTCAAAAAATTTGGAATCTTGGCTGCAGAAGGAAGCATCAGCAGGTGGGTTTACCTACGTTTGTGTTGTAATTGAGTTCTGCCCATTCAGTATGCCTTCAAGTTTTTTGTTTTTGGTTCACCTGGTTTTGGATTTTTTACTGTGGGTGAGTCTCACTTCAAGTGTCTCACCCACGGTAATCACATGGTAAATGGACTATGCATGTTCACCGCCAGTGTCTGCCTTTTAAGATAAGGCCCCTGCAATGCAGTAAGGGCATGGGGCATTGGGCTGTTTACATGTGAACACGTGTGGCTGTGCTTGCAAGACTTCTATTGTACACAGCCCGGAACCTGCATACAGGTAGCTTAGTGCACTGGGGACTCCGCAGATTAGCTATTGACCTGGGATAAGCCTTATCATTTTAGTGTACACTAATAGAGAAGGTCAGTGTAATTTATTGTTTTGTCTGTATTGACCCTTTATTATTCACACTACCTTAGAATGCAGTTTCACTTCCCTTTGGCCTACAGAAACCATTGACGCCTTAAATTGGGATGCAACACATGCGTTCCGTAAATCCCAAAATAATATCTATACACTTTATGGGTCATCCAGAGTTGTCACATTTCTCTGGCTCAGCCCCTGATCAGATTCCAGGCCTTTTGTCACCCTGCTATGCCAAGTTAATTACATTTTTCTCTGGCAGCAAGAACAAAGACCTCCCCACAGAATGTAAGCAATTTATAGTACTTCACCCAGCTCCTGAGGAAGAACAGAGTGTTTTGGGAAGATCAGTATCAATCACTCAGCTGTCACATAGTACCAACGATGGGCCTGCCCAAGCACACTGAACAAAGGAGGGGGCTCTCTTTAAATTATGGTGTGCAACACCCTGGCAGTGATGTCAGTGAGGGGTGAAGCTGAGACTTCAGAAGCAGATTGGATCAGTGGCTCTTGGATGATGCCATTTTGAACCGTCCCTGCATGCTGTACAGGAGGGTTGGGGCGTGGCTGGAGAGGTGACGTGGCTCCTTAGGATTGGCCAGTGGTGCTTGATTTCTGGTACCTTCCTCTTTAAAAACTCTTGCACAAGGGGGAGACTCTCTCTTGCCTGATGATTTCTCTGTGCTTCGCTGATTGACTCTGGAACTACCATGGAGCATTGGAAGGAGGAACCTCCCTGATGCTCACAAAGGACTAATGACTCTGCCCAGCTGATCCTGAGACCAGTGAGTTTCCCCAAGATCCATTGAAGCTGGACCGCTTACATCCCCTGAGGACCAGTTGGGGGAAAGCCCTGGAATTTTATGCCCAGAAATAAAGACCAGAAGGAAGGCTGGAACAGGTAGCCAAGAGAACTGGCTTCTTGAGGACTGCACCACTTTGGAGGTGAGAAGGTTTGCTGCAACTGCCTCTGTTGGCCAGAGCTTGCCACCAGAAGTAAAATGATCCCAAGATGGGCAAAATCGGCCCAATTGGACCTGAGATGTGGCATTTTAAAGTCTGGAAACCTTTCTTCACAACGGAGAGAGTGGGGCACCGCTGCGCCATCCTATAAATACTCCCAGGGTGGGCTAGGTCCCGGGAGTTGGCACAGTGAATATTTTACATGTTTACCTCCAGGGAGGGGGAGTGCATGGGGTCATCACCCCCGACTCTTCTGTTCACCCGGGGACCCCCTCCACCCTGCTCCATGTCCGGGGGGAGCAGGAGGCTGACACAGGTATCAATGCCTGCCCACAGGAGCAGACAGGCATGCAGGCAGAGAAACCTCATTGGCTCCAGCAGCTGTTGTGAGGAGTGCTGCATGGGTGGGGAGCAGGTGGGAGAAGCCAGGAGTTGGCTCCCTGGGCTGCTCCCCAATGGAAACAGAGTGCCAGGCGCCCTGGTAGGACCAAGAACCCCTGAAGAAAGGAAAAGGACTGCATGGAGGAAGGCCACAATACTGTAAACTAAAGATCAAAAGGCAGCCGCTCTCCCTGAGGCAGTGCCATTCATAATATATTCACTGCTCTCAGAGCAGCACCCCATAATGCCCTGCAGGGCTTCACTGTTTCTTTACTTTCCTTGCTTGTGGTAGCCCCCACAATGGGCAGGGGGCACCACCAGCTTTTCACAGGAGACCTGAGGCCGGCTGCAGGAGCATTTTCAGTACTGACCCAAAGTTAAGGGGCAAGCACAGGTTGCAAAGGCAATATAATAAAAATTTGATGATTTCTAGGGCCTGCTTTTATAATTGCAGTTTTATGGTTGGAAATTTTTTAAAAAATACATGAACACATGTTTTACTTATTTTAAATACTTTGTTGGTTTCACATAATGTTGACAATGATTAGTGCCCACTGTGTACATGCTTTATTAGCATTCATAAGTGCATTTACTCAGGATTATTATTTTTGATAATTGCATCTAAGCCAAAATGGTTATGTTAACATGTGGTTTGTTAATCTTGAACAATGTGTAAGGTAGTAGTCACACTTCATATATAATGTGTGACCCCTTTGGTGGGGGGGGGGTCAAAGGTGATAGTGCAATGTCATCTATGGTATCTTCCATCTGCAAATGTGCAACTTTGTAAATTATTGTGTAGTATTTAGTAGTGTGTGTGTAATAAATGTACCTTTTTCTAAAGAAAGAGTACTGAATAGACCATCATTTATTGGGTGTTATTATTGTGTGCCAGTAAAGGATGATTACTAGCCCACATCACTGCCCCTAAGTAGGTCTTGGACTGCTCTGTCCTGATACCCTGTGAGAGTCAAGCACTACAATGGGGTGCTTGCTTCCCATTAGGAATTGTGGGCTTAGTACTTGTGCAGGTCACACAACCAATTACCCAATGTCCTACTCCCTGGAACTGACACACCAAAGAACAGCTCCAATAAAATTGAAAGCATTGGGGTGTGCCTGCAAGAAATTATATTCAGCCAAAGGTCTACTGGGCCCTGTGAGGCAGAACCCATTGTTAGCAACTTTACCTTCATTGCTGCTTCTCTCATGTACTGGACAGATGACGATAGTCCTACTTCTCTAGACGTAAAACCCATTTGATGAAGTTACATACTGCCTTTTAGCTCAAGTAACTATATCTCGTGCCCTAAGGTAACTATAGCATGCGCCCCAGCCATGCACGGTTTTGACCTAAAACATTTTACTGCAAATGTTACATTGATATTATCAATGATGTCATCAAAGATGCCTGAGTGATTTAATATGTGGGGTAATAGTGCATGGCAGGTGCGTGAGTTATTGTTACCTTGGGACATGAGTTATAGTTACTTGAGCTAACCATACCTATAACTGCTGAATTTCACGATTTTGTGTGAGCAAATTCAGATCCTAACTATAACGTCCTTGTAACCTTTGTTTTTTTAAGTATATTTCTGTTTTTTTTTAATTGTATTTCCTAACTATAACATCCTGTAACCTTTGTTTTTATCAGTGAATTTCTATGTTTTTTAACATAAAGTAATTTTGATTACCATACATTAATCCAACCACATCTGCGTATGGCCTTCCTGCTATACCTACCCAACCCTGCATCACGCACGGCAGTGGTTGGTTGCAGGACCTGGCCTGTGGCCAGGCCCTGCAGCCATCCCCCTTTTACTACCCAATCCCAAACCTGTGCTGTGCCACACCACACATGGGCCCTCATTCTGACCCTGGCGGTCGGCGGAGAGACGGCGGTCGGACCGCGAACAGACCGGCGGTATTAAAAATGGCATTCTGACCGCGGCGGTCCCCGCCGCGACCGACCGCTACTTCTCCACTCCGACCGCCACGGCGGTCATGACCGCGGGGCTGGAGTTTGCGCACTCCGGCCCGGCGGTCGTCCCAAGACCGCCAAGGGTGTTATGACCCTGCCTACCGCCGCGGTTTCTTGCGGGCGGGAACCGCCGTGCGAACCATGGCGGTAAGCACTATCGGGGCCAGGGAATTCCTTCCCTGGCACTGATAGGGGTCTCCCCCACCCCCCACTACCCACCCGAGTCCTCCCCCCACACCCTCCACCCCCCTGCCGCCCCCCAGAGGTGGTACGAACCCCCTCCCCACCCCCACCCCGACATGCACATACATGTACCCCGACATGCACACACCCCCAACATGCACATATACACACCCCCTACACACACATACACAACGGGGACACATACCCGCACACATACATGCCGACATGCGCACCTGCCGAACAGCACACATTACCCATAGACACAGCAGCACCCCCCGCCCGCATACACGCACTCACACACCCCCTCTACACACTCACACGCACACCCCCATGCACGCCCACATCACACAACACCCCCCCACCCCCTCCCCTCACGGACGAACAACTTACCTTGTGCGTTGGTCCTCCGGGAGGCGACGGGAGCCATAGGGACGTGACCGCCAACAGAAGACCGCCAACAGAAGACCGCCACACAGAAATGTGGGTCGTAATTCTGTGGGCGGTGTTCTGCTGGCGTGGCGGTGGAGGTTGACCAGTCTCCACTTTCCCGCCGACCGCCAGTGTGGCTGCTGGCGGTTTTCCGGCGGAACGCTCCCAGCGGTCAGAATGCGCACAGCGGCACACCGCCGCGGTCGGCGGTCTTCACCGCAGCGGTAACTCAGCGGTCTTGCGAAAAGACCGCCAAGGTCAGAATGAGGGCCTTGGTCTTTAGTCATGTGCAGCGGGGGTTGGCTGGAGGTCGTGGCCTGCGACCAGACCCCACAGCTAACCTCCTATAATGAACCAACCCCTCATGCATAAGTCTGTAAGTGTGTGCATGAGTACCTCAGTGGGTTTGTCAGTGGTTGCATGGGTTTCTGAGTGGGTCTGTGAGTGAGTGCATGAGTCTCTGAGTGGATGTGTGAGTGAATGCATGACTCTTTGAGTAGTTCTGTGAGTGGATGCATAACTGTCTAGGTGGGTCTCTGAGAAGGTACATGATTGAGTTTGTCTATGATTGTGTGCATCAGTGTCTGAGTGGGTCTGTGAATGGATGTGTGAGGGTATGATTGTGTCTTTAAGTGAGTGTTTAAGTGTTTGAATGGGTCTGTGAGTGGGTGTGTGAGGGTCTGAGTGGGTCTCTGGGTGGGTGTGTGAATGTCTGAATGGATCTGTGAGTGGGTGTGTGAGTGTCTGAATGGATCTGTGTGTAGGTGGGTGAGTGTCTCAGTAGGTCTGTGAGTGGGTACATGAGTCTCTGAGTGCATCTGTGAGTGAGAGCATGAGCTTCTAAGTGGGTCTGTGAATGAGTGCATAAGTATCTGAGTGGGTGTGTGAGTACACAAATTTCTGAGTGGGTTTCCTTTATCCAACATGAGACCACAGTTCTTTCTGCCTCCTTGGGTAAATGTCCAGTATGTATTCTTCCCTACAGCTGTATATTTTAGCACAAGGAAATGTCAACAGTGATCTTCTGTGTGCTTTGGCAACATGATTGTTCCTGGTGTGTCTTTCTTTAGAATTCTGTGATAACATGAATCTTCCTATAGAGAGGCCAATACAACTACAAAGGCTCAAGTCTCCACCAAATCAGGATCCTTCTTCGTATCTATATGACGTAAGTGCTTCTTTGTTTTGTGGAGATGTCCTCATATTCCTTCAGCATCAGGAACGTGCCACCCAAATCGGTGGCAAACTCACTGGGGAGCCCTTTGTAAGCTATCCATCATCCTAGCAAAATGGGGGAAGACCTTTGCATACTACTAAGGTGGACGGTATTGGGCCAAGTGGGCGGAGCTTCCAGGTGATTTTCACATTTGCATACTCATAGCAGTTTAAAGGGAGAACCATGGACTCTGCTCTCACCAAGAGAGGACAAGAAAGAATACTATTAGTCACAGTCACATACAGATTAAGCTCCAAAAGCCCAGTGTTGCATTCACCTCCATGAAGGATTTCAGATTTTATTTTGGGGGCCGTGCAGCACCCCTCCCCGGGCCGATCTCAGCCACAGGGACCTCATTCCCTCTGGCCTGGTCTTCATTCAGTAGGAGGGGGGGCTGCGCGACTCTCCTCCCTGGGCCAAACTTAGACCAGGGGGACTCTATACCCCGGGGCCCAGCCATGTCTCCTAGGTGCCCCCCAGGGAAACCCAGTTAGCAGTGTTGGGGATCGCGGGGGAGACTGAATGCCAGCCAGCGTTGCTCTCATACACAGGGAGCTGCTAAACATGCAGTTCCCTTTGTTTGAGAGCTATTGTTTTTTCTTTATCCCAGCCCACAACTATGCAGACAGGAAAACAGATGAAAACTCTGCAGTTTGACAACTCTCACTTCCTGGGAGCAAAGTTTGTGTTTGCTCTGACTTGACGGGAGCTGCCAAAGCTCCTGCCAAGTCAGAGCAAAGAGGTAAGTCCGACGGGTGGGCACCCTGGGCCATGGCAGGAGCCAACCCTGTGGGGTAGTGGTCCCCAGTGCCCTATATAGCTCCAGGAGTAGGGCAGCGCAGCCCCCCTTCTTTCAACTTCAAAGGCCTACCTGGGGAGGAACACTGGCCCGGGAGGAGGACCACTCAGCCCCCCTCCCTGTAAAAAACAAAAAGATAGCCCCAGGGAGGTGGTGGTCCCCAGGTCTCTTGCAGGCCATGGAGGGGGTCTGTATGATCCCCACCTTCTCTTTTTCTCATAAAACCTAGGGGAGGTGGTGGTCCCTGTGGCTTCAATCAGCCCCCATTTATTAAATAAAGCCCTGGAGATTTGGTGCCCATGATGGGGGGTCCACGCGGCACCCCTTCAATATTTAAATAAAGCCTGAGAGGTGGTGGGAACCTCGGGAGGGGGGCCCTATGCACCCCCCCTCCTTTTTTAAAAGAATGCCCCAGGACCTCATCCATCCTGGGGCTTAACTAAAATAAAGCGCAGGCGACTGCACTTCTATTTTTTTTCATACTCTGCCCCCTTTTCTTTTCTTTCACGTTTTTTGTGGGACGTGGCTGAAGCCAAGTCCCAAGATAGCTGCCAACACTTCCTGGTTGAAGTGTTGGCAGTAAATCAGAGCTCTGAATTTCCTTTTACGAGCTTGTTATTCTTCGAAAAGTTGTTGGTGGCCTTAGATTTGGAAACATTTGGATTTCCTTAACTTTCTCAACAACTACTGAATGTATTTACACCAAATGACAAGAAGCACAATCTGCAGAACTAAATCTGGCTTTTTGCCATATTTGGTGTAATTCTGTTCAGCAGTTTGGGCTGTACTCATGTGTAAATCTCCTTTGGAAATTAACATGGGAAAAAAACTTTTTCTGACCCCCTCCTTTTTCTTGTTCTCCACTTGACAGATCACTCCGAAAGTTTCCATGTGCAACAAGAATTACTTGCACTCTTTTTTGAAACTTTTAGGAAGATCCATCAAATGGCGCCAAAGATATAGGCATGTCCAAAACGTTGTTCCTATGAAAATATGAAAACATATATATGAATATGAAATATATGAAAACATATCTATATATTGATATATATATATCAATCACAATTTCTCCAAGGTACTCATATCTCCTGTATAGCACAGCACACCGGGTGTCTCACCACATCAACCATCCATATTTAAAGCACTATACAGGATAGAATGAATTTCCTTTATTTTACTTAAACTCCATCACAGAAAGCCAATGAGATTCAAACGCCTTTAACCAGGCCAACCCATTTCCATTTCACTTTGTATCTTATACAGTCCTTCTTCCATTGGGAATTCACTCTGAATCAACCACCTATTTATGTATGTGTTGTTAGGTAACCGCCATGACACCTCTCTTGCCTATAGTTAATGGTCTTTCACATTCATTAAAATCTGTTGTTCCCCATTCAGCAAATAGATCGGGTCCATACCAACATATGTGGGCATTGCTAATACTCTTAGACCAGGCGGCCCTCTTCCGCACTCTGTATATTTAGTTAATGATGTCATCTCCCACCACTTGTTGGACTCCGAGATACTGGCTTTCTCAAGTTCTCTGATTATTTGTGCAGGAGTCCGAATGTCCATGCCTGGTCTTTACTGTCTTTCATGTTCACTTGCATTGTCATCAAACACATCCTTCCCTGCTTATTCCCATATATATATATATATATATATATATACACATTACTGAGTAGGGGTCACCACTAGGTAGTTATAGTTAGGACCTAGTTTCAGTAGAAACAATGTTTTCTTAGTTGCCTATATCTTTGGAGCTGGTTGATGAATCTACACAAAATTTTCCCCCAAAATTTGACGCTATAGTCAGCTGCTCTCTGGAATGTTTTGGAGTGATCCATCAAGTGGGGGCAGAGAAAAAGATTGGGTCCCAAAATGTGTTTTATCCCAAGTAAATTTCCATGTTTTTTTTTTAACAGGTCTACAGCTCGATCCGCTGGAAGGAATTACACCACATTTGGCAGAAAGGTAGCTCTTGGACCAGAAAATGCCCTTTTTTTAATGTGGTGTAAATCCGTTTAGTAATTTTTGTGGTATTAAAGAAAACTCAAATTTGTATATAGAGGGACACAAAGGCTCAGTGAAACCTCCTGATCTCGTGCTGAGATCTGATTGGCTGCCAACACTTCAACAAGGAGTCCCAGAAAAAAAGATAAAAAATAAGAAAAGGGGCCAGGGTAGGGACACCCTGGCCCCTTAGCTCTGGTGTTGGGGTCCCAGAGGGAACCCCCCCCCCCCAGGGCAAAAAAGCACTTTAAAAAAAAATCTTGCAATTAATTCATGACAGGGTCATGAATCTGCACAAAACTGAAAAACCCAAAGGTTACAGGGCCATTATATTTCCTTTACTCGCACAAAACCAGAGAAATTCTGCAGTTATAGAGATATTTCAAGTAAGTATAACTCGCGCCCTCGCCACGCACTTCTAATTACCCCAGATATTACACACTCATGACAACTTTTATGGCATTAATAAAAATATCAATGAAACTTTGGAAGTCAAATTATTGAAGAAAAAACTGTGCATAGCGAGTGTGTGCGTTATAGTTACCTTAGACTGCGAGTTATGGTTACTTGAAATAACTGCTGAATTTCTCTAGATTTTTGCAAGTATATTCAGAACCTAAATATAACGTCCCTGTAACCTTTGTTTCGTTAAGTGAATAAATATATATTACATATATAATAAATATATATATATATATATTTATATATATATATGTATGTATATTTATATATATCCAACAGATAGATAGATAGATAGATAGATAGATAGATAGATAGATAGATAGATAGATAGATAGATAGATAGATAGATAGATAGATAGATAGATAGATAGATATCCAGTGATGTTTGCCACTTGCCATTTATGGTTAGGATTGTGATTCCATAGGAAATGCAGTTTTTATGTTGCTAAAATGTTTAGCCTCATTCGACGAATCTCCACAAGTGCTACTTTTTGACTAGTTTGCACATAAAGAGTTTCGGGGTGATGCATGAAGTACAGTCTGAGAAGAAGGAGGGTACCCAAACGCATTTTTCCGTATTCATTTAAACACACAAAACTTTAGACACCTGTACAGCCAAAACTGCTGAAAGGATTTACACCAAATTTAACAGAAAGCTAGATCTTGGTCCAGAAAGAGTGCTTTTTGTATTTTGGGGTAAGTTATTTAAGTAGTTTTTTAGAGATTAAGGTTCAAATAAATTGCATATGTCTCACTGTGGAGGATCCTCAGAGCTGACAGATCTCAAAGTGAGATTGGCTGCCACTACCATCAATCAATCAATCAGTTTTAATAAAGCGCAACTACTCATCCGTGAGGGTCTCAAGACGCTGGTGGTGGGTCTGTGCCTCATTCGGAGAGCCAGGTCTTGAGGTTTTTCCTGAAGATAGTGAGTGATGGGCTCTGTCTGAGGTGCATGGATAGGTTGTTCCAGCTCTTTGCTGCAAGTTAGGTGAAAGATTTTCCCCCGGCTGTGGTTTTCCAGAAGCGTGGGATGGTGGCCAGTGCCTCCTGGGAGTAGCGGAGGGGTCTGGCGGGGTTATAGAAGAAGATGCGATGGTTCAGGTAAAACGGTCTGATATTGTGAAGGGCCTTGTAGGTGTGGGTGAGTAGTTTGAAGTTGATTTGCTTCTCCACTGGGAGCCAATGAAGGTTCCTCATGTTTTGGGAGATGTGTTCCTGGTGAGGGATGTTCAGGATGAGTCAGGATGAGTCTGGCGGCGATGTTTTGGATGAGTTGTAGTTTTTTGGTGTTCTTTGCTGTGTTGCCGGCGTAGAGTACGCTGCGGTAGTCAAACTTGCTTGTGACTAAGGAATGGGTGACTATCTTGTGGAAGTCGTCAGGGATCCATTGAAGAGTTAGTGGAGTTGGCGGCGGGTGTGCCAGCATTAAGAGGTGATTGCGTTTACCTGTTGGGTCATCGAGAGGGAATAGTCGAGGATGATTCCTAGGTTTCAGGTGTGGTCAGTCAGAGTAGGCGGGGCGCTGAGCGATGTGAGCCACCAGGTGTCATCCCAGGCTCAAGTGGAGTTTCCAAAGATGATGAACTCGGTCTTGTCTGAGTTGAGCTTGAGGCAGCTCTCCCTCATCCAAGCAGTGACGGCTTCCATTCCGGTGTGAAAGTTCCTCTCAGCTTTGTCCAGGTGTTTGGTGAAAGATATGGTGAGTTGTGTGTCATCTGCATATGACACAATGTTCATTCCTTGGCCTTTGATGATGGCTGCAAGCGGGGGCATGTTAATGTTGAAGAGGGTTGGGCTCAGGGAGGATACCTTAGGGATCCCGAAGCTGACTTTTGTTGGGTTGGATATAAAGGGTGGGAGCCTGACTCTCTGTGTTCTTCCGGTGAGGAAAGAGTGAACCCATTGCAGGGCTTTTCTGTGGATTCCTGTGTCTTGGAGTCTGGTGCATAGGGTGCTGTGGAAGACCGTGTTGATGGCTGCTGAGAGGTTGAGGAGCATGAATGCTGTGGTGTGGCCGCAGTCGAGGAGTGTGCGGATGCCATCAGTGGCTGCAAGAAGAGCAGCCTCCCTGCTGTGGTCACTGCAGAAGCCAGACTGAGAGGTATCTAGTGAGTTTTCCAGGACTTTGGCTGGGTAAGGTAGCAGCGAGATGAGCCAGAAATTCTTCAGCTCTGATGGGTCGGCTGTGGGTTTCTTCAGAAGAGGGCAGACTTCAGCATGTTTCCAATCTTCGGGGAAGGAGGCTGTTTCGAAAGAGCAGTTCGACGTCTTGCTGAGTTTGGGTGCGATGGATGCACTGGCTCTGTTGTAGATGTGTTGGGGCAGGGGTCCGGGGAGCTCCGGAGAGAATGCTGTTCATGATTATTTCACTCTCGTCTGTGGTGAGAGTGGAGCAGCTGTGATGGTTTGAGTAGGCTCTGTGGGGCTAGGTCAGTCACAGGTGCCGGTGCTGGATGGGTTCCGTGGGACAAAGCTGTCATAGATGTTTTTTATCTTACAGTGGAAAAAAGTGGCCAGTTTGTCGCAGAGGTCTTGCGACAGGGGAATGTTGGTGGCTTCGGAGGGTGGACTGGTGAACTTGTTGATTACTTTGAAGAGTTCTCTAATTTTGTGCTGTAAGGCATTAATGCCTTCACGGAGTGCGGCTTTCTTTGTATTTTTTATGCGTCGGTGATGGGTGATGGTGGTGTTCCTGAAGGAGGCGAGGTCTTCTGTGGTTTTGCTGTTTCTCCCGTTCTTCTCAAGGCACCTGCAGGTGTGTTTGGATTCTTGGAGTGCGGTGGTGAACCAGCTGGCTTTCTTTGGGATGCACTTGACCAAAGTCGTTCCGAGGGGGGCTAAGGAGTTGGCGCATTCGGTCATCCAGGAGTTGAGGTTGCGTGCTGTGGTGTTGGCATCGTCAGTGGGGGGGGGGGGGGCGGAGGTGATTTGGCAAGGATCGTGGCAAGTTGCTTGTCAGTGATCTCATTCCATTTCCTGTGGGGGGCCCTGGGCAAGTCGAGGAGGCTGTTGGGTCCGGTGATAGTGAAGTGTAGGCAGTGATGGTCGGTCCAGTCTGGGGTGGAGGTATTCTTGACGGTGATCCTGTTGCTTGTGGTGAAAATTGGGTTGAGTGTGTGTCCTGAAGCATGCATGGGTGAGGTGATCAGTTCTCTGTGGATGAGGGTGGCGATGTTGTTGAGTAGGGATGAGTTGTTTCAGTCATTGCGGTCCTCGAAGTGGAAATTCAGGTCGTCCAGGAGGAGGTAGTCGGTGGACGCGAGGGTGTGGGGGGTGGCGATGTCTAGAATGGCATCAATTAAGGCTGGGTGGGGGCCGGGCTGTCTGTAGATTAGGGTGCTGCAGAATGAGGAGTTGTGAGTGGCATGGATTAGGAAGTGTAGGTGTTTTATTGTGATGCAGGGCTCCTCCATGTTTACCATGATGCCGAGTGAGGACTTGTGTGCGATGGCCAGTCCTCTGCCCGGACGGGATGGCCGGTCCTTCCACAAGATGTTGTAGCTGTCCTCGATTGCACTGGTGATGTCTGGTCCGGAGGTAGGGTTGTGGTGACAGCCATCTTAGGACTCAGGACTTGCTCCAGAGTCCTAAAAAGAACGCAAAAACAAAGACAAAAAAGGGCAGGGTACAGATACCCCGACCCTCTAGGCCTTAGCCTGGGGATAAACACGTTTTTCCCTCATTTTGCCACAAATTTGTGGAGGTTTTGCAAATCTGCAGCAATAAAAAAAATGTGGTGTCTCTCCCCTGGCCATTTTCCACACTGGGGATCCCATCCCCCGGGGTCTGATGTATTTTTGAGATGGAGGGAGGCACGTGGCTCCACTCCCCATGCTGCTTTCGGCTCTGGGGACCCATTCCCCTGGGGCCAGATGTCTTTTTTAAGGAGAGTGGGGGTCGCACAGCCCTGTGGGACAGCTAAACTTTGTAGAAGGAAGGGGGCTGCACAACCTGCCTCGCTGAGCCTTCTGTGGCCCTCAGGACCTCATCTCCTGGGATTGGCTCACTAGCTATGTCCTAGAGAACCCTCACAGAGGATATAGTAGTTTTTCCTGCCCACACCAGCATGGGCAGGGAAACCTGGGTTTGCATTAAAATCAAGTGATCCACAAAGTTAAAGGTATCGGAAAGATCCAGAAGAACAGGCATGGAGAATTATGTTTGTGATGGGTTGGAAAGCTACCCAAGGTATTGTCAGTAGTTTGACAAATTACAAGCATTCCTTCCATTTACCTTTGTGTAATTGTCCTCATCAGAACAAATAAAGTGAGAGGCGTGTGAAATGACATGCTTAATAGAGTGGACAACCCAAAAGGTGAAGTATATCACTGAAAAAGTATTTAGCAAGTTTTTGAGAATCTTAGGGAAGAAAGGCAACCAAGAGGTGCATCAACTGTTAGGTTAAATTTAGGGTCAGTGGTCAGTTTCTGAGCAGTAGTTCCTGCACAGCTAACATACAGGGTGGTTTTGAGTGCCTATGGTAGGTATCAGACCAGCACTTAATTTGTGAAAAAAAAATAAGTACAGGGGCCTAAAGTTTTTCTTTCGAGCTTGCTGTTGGCAACCACTGGACAAAGTAATCACTATAATAAACAAGCTAGTGAAAGGTATAGAATAGAGGATAAAGGTGTGAAAGGCTTAATAACGAAAGGCAATAAATGATCAAAAAGGAGTGAGAAGGGTTTTCTTGTGGGTCATGCATGTGAAGCCAGTGGCAGTGAACGCATGTAGGGCCACCTACATTGGTGGATTCTGTCAATGGATTCAGGTGGTATTGTGGGTCCCAACGAGTTGACTTTTAACAAATTTCAGGTGGAGGATGACTAGGGATCGAACTGTGATTTGTAAGCTGGCTTTGTGGTGGTATGGTGTGATTTGATTTTCTACAGGTTTCATACTAAGCAGTTTGCATCAACTTAGCAATGTAGGGTGTGAAAGATACATTGTTGCCTGTGATAAACTTAATGGTTTTGCTTTGGGGTGAGTTGGGTTTGCTTATCTCTATGCACATTTTTTAAAGACATTCCTTGCTATGCCTAGGATTCAAGCTGTTTGGGGAAAATACAAAGCTGGCCTTGCTGGCATTCACCTTATGATAGGTAGTGCACTTCAATGGCCAGATAGTGAATAGACAGTCTTGAGGTGGAATATGTCTACACTCAAGCATAATTTTAGAAAGAGTTATGCATACCAGAGTAAAGATGGATCTTAATCCTCTATCCAGGACAACTCTAGAAGTCTTCAAATAGAGATTGAAGTCAATTGGAGGGGTGAAGTATCCTAGGGATACTTTGCAGGTCAATGATAATCACTGAGATCTAAAGCGTCCCTCCTAGAAAAGTTGATGCCAAGTGGATCTGAATGAGGAAAATATAAGCAGCAGAGAGTTTGTGAATCAAGTGTGCATTGGCTGAATGTTCATTAGGATATGATGGTCCATGATGTCAAATGTTGCCGAGAGGTTTAATGTAGATTAAACTAGAAGTTCCAGAAATACTGAAAAAAATCTATTCCACCACAAGTATTAATGTAATTCTTACTAATTTACCCCCCCCCCCCCAACCGCTCCCCTCTCTCTGTCTTCTGAAGATGTAAAAAAGTGTCAAATAATCTAAACAAAAAATAAATAAATAAGCAGGTAGATAGATGGATGAAAGCATGAATAAGTAAAAGTTTAGTTTTTGTCATAATAGGCAAAGGAGAATAAAACATCTACCTGAGATGACTCTTCAACTTTGAGCAGCAGATTGCCTCTGAGATCTGATGGCAGATTGCTACTCCCCAGGTACTGCACTACTCAGTATGGCATTTATATCTCAGCATCCACTGCGATTTGCGACAGCACACTTTTGCTCTGCAAAGTGAGAGAAGCAATGAAGCTGAATGAAACTGTATGGAAGGGATGTCTCGCCTCTCCTGAAGCTGAGCACTTTCTCCAGTTTCAGAAAGTGACTAAAGGGTGTGAGAAATCTCTGCAAATGTCAGGTCTCTATTCTGTATACTGTCATATGACTATACTCACATACTTAACAGTTATTTTATTTGACAGTTTTGAAACCATCTTCTCAAGTGATTAACTTTTAAGGGCTTCGAGGTGTTTTCATTTTTTTATAAACACCTAACACCTCGTTATGAGAAGGGTGCCCGCTCCCCACATGTCTGTATATTGTGTTTACCATGTGGGAGGTCGTTTTTAATTACAGTAAAAGTGTTATAATCTTTTCTGTCATACTAAAATCATTCTTGCCTTTTTCCTTACATGTTCGAAAGAGCGAATAACCTAGTAGCATAAATGCACAACATATAAAGTACATTATTCTCTCTTTACCTGAAAGATTTTCCCATCAGGAACAAATGCTTCATGCAAAGTTACTACTAATAGGATGCCAGAAATGTTGACTATTTGGAAGGTGGCCTATGAGGTCATTCAGATGTTGGCAGATAACTTGCTGGCATGTCGGCTCACCAGGCCTCTGGAGATTATAGCCTCTACTCCATAGAATAGGATAATTTGCCTTATTTACAAGTATCCGACAAACAGCCATGGATCTATTAACATGCAGTGCAATGAAGCTACCCCAGTGGGCGAAATGGGACCCTTCAGCGTGTTTTTTTTTCAAAAATCAAACTCCAATGGAGAAGGAGGGCAATTGCTACTTTGACCTAAAGGCCCTATGGTGAATTGAGTGTCTGGTCAAAAGGTTAGACATACTGGTTCCTTCGAGGGAACTGCGACTTTGGCAGTCCAGCTTGATGCAGCATCAGCATAGACTCTCTTGCATTGGGCATTTTCCCAAGTGGGCTGGGCACCTTGGAGAACGATTTTGAAAGCCCAGGACCACTCCTTCTGCCTCGGTCACTTGCACCCGAGGTTAATTGCCTCAGACCCTGAGAGAGAGAGAGAGAGAGAGAGAGAGAGAGAGAGAGAGAGAGAGAGAGAGAGAGAGAGAGAGAGCGAGAGAGAGAGAGAGAGAGAGAGAGAGAGAGAGAGAGAGAGAGAGAGAGAGAGAGAGAGAGAGATATATATTCCGGCTTCCTGGATCCCCACTGAGTCCTCCGGGGTGCTCCCTCCCCGCCATCCGGAGCCAATACAGCTGTTTCCTGCTGTCACGTTTTATCCAGCTCTGACACATCTAGGTCTGCAGCCCGGACTCCTCTTCCCTCCTGGCCACTCTGCGGGGCCCTCTTAGCCTTTTCCCAAAGAAAACTGTTTCCTCTCTTGACTCCCTGTCTTCCTGAATATCTGCGGACGAATCTACCATTTTTTTCTTTTCAGTTACAGGCATTTCTTGTCTCCTACGTGTTCCTTATCAGTTACTAGAAGCAGGCGTGCACTGAAATACAACCTATCTACCTAGATTTATTGCATTTTTTAAATTAACTTTAAAGGCAGCTAAAAAGACGCACTGCAGATTTCCTACTGCATATTTGCACTACTTGAGAAATACGTACATACCTACTTCAAGATCAGGAATTTGTGAACATAATTAGTGATCAGTCATTTAACATTAGTGCAACCTGATATCATTAGCAAAATATGTATTGACATTTTAAAGCACATTTTTTTTAAACCAGTGACCGAAATGCACTTTAAAATCGAGGCGTTAAAATATGGCATCTTTAAAAAGGATTTTCGGTGATAACACAGAGCTAGCGTCATTTATAGGTAATCCCAATTATTAGGTGGCATAGACCAGTTGCGATCGGTAATTTTAGGAGGGAGAGGGCGGGTGGGACACACCGGCAAGCACGCACTCACTCATTCACACAAGCGCACACATCCATTCACAACACTCATTATCAAATATTCAAACATACACGCATGCACCATTCCTTTAAAAACACACATACACTTACCTTCAGCTCTGCCTCAGAGGTCCCAGGAGGTTTGGGACTGCTGCGTTCCCTCACTGGCTACCTTAAGGTCAGCTAATGAGGGAAGGCAGCAGTCCCAACTCGTCACAAGAGTGGGATGGGGTCAGTGAGACTGATGACCCCACCCCTGTGTCTGAGCGCTTCAGGGCTTAAAACTGAAGAGCTCATCTGAAGCAATCGGTGATGTTCCCCCTTGTCATGAGGGCCTTGATACACCTTTGCTAGGCTGAGGAGATCACACCCACAGGGCTGTGACTTCTTCAGCCAAGCAAAGTATACTTCAAGCAGCTGAGAGCCTGAGCAAATAGCGCATTTCTATCTCCTGGCTGCCTGATCTGAAAATGAAGATTGTCTGTCAGGCTGACCTTTGCTCAGACTGACAGACACTCTTCTTAAGGGGCAAAAAGTGTGTGGGGGGGTGTCCCCACAGCCCCAAAGGACATCCGCAACTGGAGTAGACTTTCTCTAGAGACAATGTTTTTTTCAGCTAAATCCCCCATTTTAAATACTTGTATGTAACTGTTATTGATATGGTTGAAAGGAATCCAGAATATAGGAGAAGCCATATGAGTAGAGAACCTCCTAACGCTAAATCTATGAGGGCTCTGAAAAAACCATATGCCACTGCTCCTGAGGCTCCATTAACTTAACATCCTGCACAGTGTTTAGTTTGTAAATAAAAACGTGCCAGTGCCCAAAGTTTACCTCACAGGCAATACTGAGGCAGTGTAATCCTGAAGCCATCTCAGGCCTCTTTAATCCATTTACAGCCACACTCTGCCCCTTCATCTCAGTCTTATAGCTTTCTCCCTTTGTGACTCTTTTTCATTTTTCTCTTCCTCCGTCTTTCCCATACTGTGAATAATAAACTATTATTCTCTATTAGTATAATAAAACATGGGCAGAAAACAAGGAGGGAGCACCAACGACCATAACAGCAAGCGTCCTCATTATTATTGACAATGAGATTGCTACCTCTGAGGCCAGGGGTCGCAAAGGCAGTGCTGAGGGTAACAAAGGACAAGCCAGGGGTCACAGCTGCGACCCCTGGCAACCCCTAAATGATGTCCATGATTGCCAGCCACCAATTACCTGAGGTTAATGACTACTCTGTATAATGAAGTTTGAATTCGTACGTTTAATAGTGACAGTGCCCACAGCATTTGGCTGAATGGAGTATACAGATTTAAAAAAATCAGTTAATTCCTTTCCAATGTTTCTTTATGAGATATTACAGGTAAGAACTACCATGGTGCTCCATTTAAATGACTACAAACCAAGTCTATATATTCTGCCTACTTCTAGGGTTTCAACAGAAATTTAATCCATTGATAGAGAAGCACAGGCGGTAGTATACAAAGTTCCACCCCAGTTGCATTCAGTGATACAAATAGGGCATATACAAGATGTGACCATGGCGAAAGCAGTGGTGGTCATGTCCCCTACAGAAAACGGATTTATTCAATCTAATCTAGATTCTATCCCCTGTGTTAGTCATTTGAACTCTCACAGTTCCTGTGGAAAATAATGCGCAACTCTCCGTATTAGATGCATCCTCTTAGTAATTGTATTTGGAGAACTTTTGAGTCAATGGCCAGATTAAAACATAAAAATAATTTGAGGCCTTCTGGGTGCTTAAGACTCGGCCCCAGGCTAGCACAAAATCCTCTAGCCTAGCATGGCCTAAACTAAACTTTCAACACTGAGGCTCTCACCCTAAGCTGCCTACACTCTGTGTGGGTGAGGTTGTTGGAAAACATTTAATCTCACCACATTTAGACCACATGAAAGCTCTACGGAGAGAAGGAGTGTAATGTGGCAGTATGCTACTGAGCATTTATGTTTTTAGACTTCTTGTAGAATTTATTAATGTTCTTCATCAGCTGGTGCATTAATTTATGCTAGGTAAATCTCAGGGCTTGCTCTTGGGACTTGCTGAGATATTACTGGGTCGAAGGACATATGTTGGTATGGTAATGAAGTTCAAGTGATGTTACCATCACCACTAAGGTCTGGCTTGCACTCTCCAAGCTGCTCTGAAAGGTTGAGAGGTAGGGTTACCACTCAGCTAGTATTTTACAGCCTCTTTCAGTAGTTTGTTCCTTGAGCACAGTCTGTGCTTTCTAAAATATCACTAATGCCTGATGGGGTGACCATATATTCCTCAGAACTAGGGTAGTTTATGCAGTAAACAAACAATGGTTCATGTGTATTTGTTCATACTGAACTCCAGATGTTTGTGCTAGTCGAGTTGAATGCATCCAAATCACACAATCATAGTCCAGCAAGTAGTAAATTATTTCTGTTGGTAATACAAACATGTCTATATGTATGCTGCTCCAAAGAATACAAAATGAGGCAGAGCAGTGCACATGAGCGGTGACCAAGTGACAGAAAATAAGCAACTTTAAACAAAACAGGAAAACATGATTGCTAGTCATAAAATAATATCCGGGGACAATGGGGTTAGTCCGAATATTTATCCTTCATGGACAACATTTTGTTAACAGTTCAAGGAAAACCAGATTGTCACTTTTTCGATCACAAGATATCATTCAAACCAGGTCTTCATCAGGACATGTTAGGATGCACCCTCCATACTAGCAAAGACGTGATTTCACGTCAATCAATATACAAACATGGGCCCAAATGTGTCTACTATAAGAACACGGAGTCCAAAGATCCTTTTCCACCAGTTTGTTTTCTAAACCCAGTGCTGCTATTGCTAAAATATTAGCAATGGATTGTCCACTAGTTCATTTTCACACATTTTGGAAAAGATAATTTGGCCCTGCGCAAGCTCCACCGACTTGACCGATATCCAACCTGGTCGGTATATGAAATTTTATAAAATCAGACTTGTTGGGAACTGTTATAAAATAACATCACTTTCTCAAATGGACATATAAAGAATTATCTTTCATTTCAATGTATTCTCAAAATTGCCTCCGATATCACATTTCTATGAAATGCTTACATACATTTAAATCCAACCAAGACAATAATAAAGCCACATTCTACGGTATTTCCTAAAAGGAAAAGACATCAGTTTAAGTCATCAATTTTCTTGATCGTCAAGATTATACATTTTCAGCCAACATGTGTTTCACAGCGACACATGCCGCTTCTTCATGGCATGCATACAACCGGATTCGCTTATTATTTCAAAATGTACAATTGTATTGTATGTCTATTCACAATAAGCTTACATTTATGATTTATATAATGTATTCATAATTGTTATGTACATGCATGTATTCACAAAGAAAATCGAATTATTGCTTTTTTCTTCTATAATTTCTGCCCTGAAAAAGCGGCATGTGTCACCGCAAGGAACATGTTGGCTGAAAATGTGGAATCTTGACTTATCGTGGAACATGACGCAAATTGATATTGCCCCTTTTTAACCTTAATGATTGTTGGACTTTTGCTTATGCAGGGTCATCCCCCGTCTTTTTGCCTCTTGCCTCCTATTTTTTTCTGACCTGTTGCTGTTGGCTTTTCAACTCTGAGCTCTTTGCCACTGCTAACCAGTGCTAAAGTGCATATGCTCTCCGTGTAAATTGTATGTAATTGGTTTATCCACGATTGGCATATTTGATTTACTAGTAAGTCCCTAGTAAGGTGCACTAGAGGTGCCAGGGCCTGTAAATCAAATGCTACTAGTGGGCCTGCAGCACTGGTTGTGCCACCCACATAAGAAGCTCTGTAATCATGTCCCAGACCTGCCACTGCAGTGTCTGTAAGTGTATTTTTACACTGTAAATTCGACTTGGCAAGTGTACCCACCTGCCAGGCCTAAACCTTCCCTTTTCTTACATGTAAGGCACCCCTAAGGTAGGCCCTAGGTAGCCCCAAGGGCAGGGTGCAGTGTATGGATAAGGTAGGACATATAGTAATGTGGTTTATATGTCCTGACAGTGAAATACTGCCAACTTTGTTTTTCACTGTTGCAAGGCCTGTCTCTCTCATAGGATAACATGGGGGCTACCTTTAAATATGATTAAAGTGTAGATTCCCCTAGAGAGTAGATGGACATGTGGAGTTTGGGGTCCCTGAACTCACAATTTAAAAATACATCTTTTAGTAAAGTTGATTTTAAGATTGTGCGTTTGAAAATGCCACTTTTAGAAAGTGAGCATTTTCTTGCTTAAACCATTCTGAGACTCTGCCTTGTTTGTGGATTCCCTGTCTGGGTCTGTTTGACAGTTGGGTTGTTTTTCACCTCGCACTAGACAGTGACAAAAATGGGGCTGGGGTGTAACCTGCATTTCCTGATTAGCCATCTCTGCTAGTAGGGAGGAGTGGAGTGGTCACTCTCATCTGAAAGGACTGTGCCTGCCTCTGACAATGCCGGCTCCAACCCCCTGCTGTGTGTCTGATGCCTTGCCTGGGCAAGGCAGGATTTCGCAAGTAGGTGTGAGTCCCCTTTGAAGAAAGGTGACTTCAAAGCCTAAAATGGGTATAAGAAGGGCACCCAAATCTACAGACTGGAGAAACACTTCTGGAACCAAAAGGAACCTCTGCCTGGAGAAGAGCTGATAGCTGAGGAAGAAGTGCTGCCCTGCCTGTGACTGTGCTTTGTGGAGCTTTCCTGCAGTGCTGCTTCTGCCAGAGTAAGAGGGCAAAGACTGGACTTTGTGTGCCTTCCATCTTGTGAAGAAATCTCCAAGGGCTTGATTTAGAGCTTGCCTCCTGTTGTTTGAAGTCTCAGGGACAGCAAAGACTTCTCTATGCCAGCACCTGGAGTCTCTGGAGAGACTCCTGCTCTGACAAGTGGCGCCCTATCCAGTTCCTGGGCCCTTGAAAGGAAAGCTGGTGGAAATCCAAGGAAATCGACTTCGGACGACTCCGGACCGACGCCGCTGCTGAATCCGGTGACGCCGCCTGCACCCGACGCCGTGACCTTCGCTGGAACGCGATGCTCTTCGCAGGCCCGACGCCGCAGCAGCCCTGCTGAAGTCCGTGACTCCGTGGAAGTTGCCGCACCACGTCGTGACCGACGCCGCTCGAAGTGCACGGATTCAACGTTTCGCACAGACGCCGCGATCCCCGACTTCGCGCATCAGCTTGTTTTCACTCTTCACCAAAGGTACTGTACTTGGGGGTCTACACGACTCCGTGTCCGGCGCCGCTGGTGTTGGCTTGTTGGGAACAACTCCGTCACGACGCTGTGTTAACATCTCATCGAAGCATTTTTGTTTCTAAGCGCTATTTTTTAGTTTAATCTTTAAAAATTCATAACTTGACTTGTGTATGTCGGATTTTTGTCATTTTGGTCTTGTTTTGTTTAGGTAAATATTTCCTATTGTTCTAAACCGGTGTTGTGTCATTTTGTAGCGTTTTCATTAAGTTACTGTGTGTGTTGGTACAAATACTTCACACCTAGCACTCTGAAGTTAAGCCTACTGCTCTGCCAAGCTACCAAGGGGGTAAGCAGGGGTTAGCTGAGGGTGATTATCTTTTACCCTGACTATAGTGAGGGTCCTTGCTTGAACAGGGGGTAACCTGACTGTCAACCAAAGACCCCATTTCTAACAATGATGATCAACAATGATTATCTCAAGGTATGCTATTTCTGCAATGGGGGTATGCAGTAAAATATGCTTGCTCAATTGATTAGTTAGTAAGCATAGAAACAGCATGAACTATATTGGATCTACGGTTGCATAGTGAACAATTCTTACTAATGCCTGAGGCAGGATTGCTGTGCATTAAAATTCAGTGTAATTTATGTATTTAATATAGCATCCCTTGCTTTAAATCAATAGTACTAACCTTAGATGGCTCACATGTTGTGGAATTATCAGCCTTGAGATAGATTAAAGGAGAGACAAGGTATTAGGGTAGATCTCAAGAGCATCTGTTTGATTAAAAACCCCTGCACTGGATACATTAATCTTCTTAGCTATCCTTCAGGTTGTAGCCACTCTGGGATGAAGAACCCAGTGCCCTACATTGTTAGTATATTGCAAGTCACCAAGGACTTCCTTGACCACATAGAGAAAGGAACCTGAAGGCTGTGTTTTTTGTCAGGTCACTGAACTCCAAGGTGACTTACAGTATCATTTTATTGCAGGAAAGATTATGTCTTACTCCTCATGGACCATGATCACAATATCACCCTTGCCTCATGAAACTTAAATCCTTGGTCTCTTGCTCTTTCACATTGGAATATATTTTTGCAGATGTAATTGAGGAATCTTGAGTGCAAGATTATACATAATAATAATATCCATCTAGTAATGTGTTGTATGATCATATTATAAGCATTTTATTGTCACTTCTGTTAAAAACGTTTCTAGTCCAGAATATGTGGTCACATGCAGAGATGCTTACTTTTGTGTAATGAACAGTAACAGCACATAAACATAAATATGCTGCCATAAATGTCTCCTTTTAGCGGCTACGTTATTTTATTACATGCAGCTAGTGAAGTAGGAAACTATCTTGCAATAAGAAACTTCGGTTTTATACAAGGATTTAAAGTTTCCGTGTGTTAGAAAAATATTTATAGTTTATGATTAATATTTGTACATATGTATAAAGCACTAAACACTATTTGGGCAAGGCAGAGACCTTATCTCGGTCTCTTACTATATGACTTTGGACCGCTGATGAGGTTAATGCAGGTTCAAGGTATTAGCACGTTCTAGAGTGGTGACCAAGTGGTGATGGGTAAAACAGGCAGAACAAGTGAGCTTAATACCAGGATGGAGCTCACATCACTGCTTGGAGCTGGCGCTTTTGGCACTCCAACTAATCACAAAAATAGAGTTCAGAGTCTCATTGCCCCAGAGGTGGATTGCTGCGTTATTTTCATGCAGTCGAGAATAGGGAAGGCTGTTTTATGAAATGTATTGAATTGCTACTGCATTCTGAATCTGTGCAATACACTGCAATCATCATATGAACACAAACTTTGGCAGCAAAAGCCAATTTTGTCAGTAATGTGTGCCAGTGGTGGCTTCAGGTGGTAGGTAGCAGCACTGTTTTGGGGACCGGAACATTTTCTTTCATCATAATAGTTTGTTCAGAGCACGAGATCGAAATACAGAAAAGGTAAATGAAGGAGGAAGAGAAAGATAAGAGAACGATGACAAAGGCAGCAAACAGGGCTGAAACGAACCTGCATGGCTGAGACAAGGACACAGGAAGTGTAGGGGGTGAAGGAAGGCACGAGATTGAAGCAAGACTATGTAGCATGTGTATTCGGAAGTCTAGTATTTGGCATTGCTGATAGCAGGTTACTAAAACAAGATTGGTACCCTTGCACAATCTTTTGCAACGTAAGCACTGGAATGAAGGTTGAAAGTCGATCTTAAGGGATGGCGAGAAGTTTATATTCACTTTATGTTAGTTTGTCACTTGAAGATTACAGTGGTTCTAACTGTGAAAGCCCCATGTTATCTTAATACTAAGGTCGGACCTATTCACAATTGATGTAGCCTTTGTACAACTTAAGTAAGCCCCCATTGCCAGCCTTGTATTCGTACTAAGACCCCTCTCTTTCCAGTCACTCTCAAATGCCCATGTCCATTTGTTGACTTACTTCACTTACAACCTTCATTTGGTTCTTGTATCCTTGTGGGTAGTAATGGAAAAGCAAAAGTACCTAGGATATAAAGAAAGTAAAGAAAGAAAAAACAAAGGGGATGCTGACCAAATCACGCCTGATATTAAACAACTTGATATAATGAAAAAAACAGTGATGGAAACGAAGATGGAGGCAAACAAGGTAACCAAAAAATGAAAAATACACAAAATAGGAAACAATCGTTAGGTTAAAATCAGTTTTTCTTTTGGGTGCCTGAGACCTGTACAACTTGTTTTAAGTGGCTTGAAGGTTTGGGGGTTTCCAGTTTGGTATACAAGAGCCAGAGTCTTATCAGGTTTTCTGTATCATTACATATGATACATGCCTAGGCAAATAATTTTATTATCTGAGGTTTTATGGGTGTGGTGGATAAACGTACATCTCTCCACAAAAATCCTATTTGTGAACCGCTCACAATTGGAACATTTGAGATAAACATCGTACCTCTGCAACTGTCCCTGTAGAAACTCAAAACATCAAATCCGCTGAAATTTACAAGAGAAAAACAAGTGGTCAAATTCGACACGTCAATAATTTGGTGCAGGAGCATCAACTCTGCCAGTACTCTTCATACTGCAAAGGCTGCATTTAGAAGGAAAAGACTGCAGCAGCTGTTACTAGTATTTATTGGGTCTGGTAAATAATTCGGCCTTTTCCAACACCCTTGTAATTAATCTCTACATGGGAATCCTTCATTTAATCGGCGGCTGTCCTGAATCTCCGGAAAACCTCAACGTCAGAGAGAAAGTGTGTTTGAGCGCGAACGTGCTAGTCAGTCTGTCACGTGCACCATAAATTACCGGAAAAGAACCATATTTCAAAACGATGGACTGCTGACGAGCACAAGCTTCACATTCTTATTTTGAGGCACTGCTGCCTGTGCAAAAAAAAGTCGATAAATGATTGAAGGAAGTTCCCAGAAGACACGCGTTTAAGGTAACAACCTTGACCCACTTCCAAGTCCCCCACACAGAAACAGCGAAAGCCGAATGCTGAGCAGAGTGAAGGCAGCACCCATCTATACTGCACCGCCTCTTCCAATGGTAACCTTCAGATCATTTATTACCGCCAAGCAGTAAAGCCAGATATCATTAGAGCCGGAATCTCGCATGATGAGGAAACGGGAGGGCTGCATCGGTTCATCTCTGATCATCCTCTTTACATAGTCAGCCTGAGATTTGAATCTCAAGGCCTTTCGGTTCGGATTTTAAGAACTATCTATGTGCTGACGGTAGTCAAAAATATCAGTCAAGTGTTCGTGGTTTACAATTCTGCAGAGGCTGTGTATGGGAAATCGTCTGTATTCATTTTTACCGTGCCCTTTTTGTTTTTATTTACTTCTGTTATTATCAAGGGGCATTAGAGCCGTCGAACACATTTTGAAGTGTTTTCTTCAAACATTTACTGTTTGAAGTATATGCTGATAAGGAAAAAAATGTTGGCATTGAGTAATTTTTCAAATTCTTGTATTTGCAGGGACTGTTTCTCTGGTATAAAACTAGCCAGGTGGCAACCCTAGCTGAAGGAGGAAGGGTCAAAGTTATGGCATAAATTGTGCTCGTGGGGTCTCCGGGATCTAATTTACATCCTCAAATTTTGTCAAAGAGAAATGAGGTAAGAAGGTGAGAGCAGGAGTGGGCGAATGATAGGAAAATAGTGACAAAGGAGAAAGCAGGGGTGACAAACAACCTGCAAAAGTGAGCTAAAAAGACAGGAAGTGCAGGATGGTGGAAGAAAGAAGCATGAGAAGGACTCAAATCTAGGAATTCTTGCCAATAGTGCTTCATTGGAGCCAGTGGTTGCCGGTGGGGCCAGCAGCACTTATAATTGGGGACTGGCACCTATTTTTTTCTCATCAGACATTGACCTTGAATGAGAGGAGGAAATACACACAAAGCGGAAAGGAGTAGGAAGAGAAAGATGGAAAACAGAGAGCAAATAGAAAATGAGTAAATTATAGGGGCAGGGAGTGTCACATAGTGAGTGGAAGAGCCAGGAGGTTGATTGAAGACTACGCAACCTTGGTATTGGGTGCAGGGACATTTCAAAGCATAGGCCGCGTTTTTGTGAGCACAGCTGTAGTCACTGGAGCTCACAGTGTTATAAATTAAGCACTGGAAGAAAAAACATACAGGTTTGCCCTCCAAGCAAACACACTAAAAAGAATTACATTAATTAGCAGAAGGGATGATTAAGTAATTAAACAAGAGGATATATTGATGCTGGTAGCTGTGCATCTGTTTATGTATGTTTCTGTAAGGATTTTCATTGGCACAGATAAAACTGTAGTTTTCTGTACACTTTGCTGAATTTTCCATAGTGAAGAGGTCTAAATATTTTGTTCTCCTTGTCAAGATCACTTATTGCGCTTGGTGAGGAACGATTCTTCCCTGGAGTTTGGCCCTCTTCCATTATGGAGGCTTTTTATTATATCTTGCCAACTGAACAGATGTAAAGATTCTACTAGGGCTATATTTTTAGAGAAATGCATTTCTCCCAAAATAAATTGTTTATGAAGGGCATGTAAATGGATACAGAAAAGCACTCCTCTTTAGCTCCCTGCAGGTAAATGACAATGGCCTCTCCAGAGCCTGCAATAAAGATTTTTCATCTTCAGGTTTTCACCAGAAACTTTAACGATATGTTTATATGTATGTACATGAAATTCCTATAGTGCAAACCTAGCCAAAAAGGCAGTGGAGTGTGTTACATGGACAGAGGCAAGCATAAAGTCAAAAAGTAAGAGGAGATGAAGCTGGGTTGTAGATGCTTAACGCATCATGATGTACTGTTCTTCAAAGAGGTGAATCCTCAACTATTTCTTAAATTGCAGCAGTTTGGGAGCAGTCCTGATGGATATGGGGATGTTATTCCAGATTCTGTTTTCATAGCTGGAAAAATCTACTGGCTTGTTTATTTTTTTTAATGTTTTATACTTCTTAGTCTGCAGCCTGGTAGAACACTGCAGCAGATGTGCTGAAATGCACCACAGACAGTCAGTATGTCTGCAAGATAAGAGGGGTAGTGGTCATGATATGGCAAGTAATTAACATTTGACCACTACAAATTCATATCAAGGTAATAAAAAAAGACATTACATCGTATCATCATGTTCACCACTTCAAAGGTGATTAGATATTTATCACCCACTCATCCTCCATAATTAAGGCACACACAGAGGTTGTGGGTGTGTTTTTTAGCATGCACTTTTAATGACTAATACTTGCCATTTGCACAAACTCTTGGCACTAGTGGATATCTCTCTTAGCAAAGGGATCTCTGGTGCTTGATGCTTGAGAAAGCCCTTTGACTGGCCATGGAATTCCACTACGCAGAATCATCCACACATCCCAATGTATTGTAAGAAAAGTTTGATAAGAATAATGTGAATTAGCAGTTTTAATGGACGGTTTTCATGTAATCTTGCTAGAAAGCCCTGGGCTCTGAAAGATCACTCATTAAATAGTCACATTTGTTCATTGTATGAAACCAATGAAACCGGACGATCCACAGGAGTTGATCTCATTTTCCAAAATGTGCCAGATGTGACCATCAGATATCAACAATAACTTCATTTTACCAGGGCCAGCATTGGGTCATGGGTGCCTGCTCTACTTATTTGCCATTCATGCTATGCATGTGTCTGCAGTGATAGCTGTTGTGGGTGCACTGATGACAGCATTATATGTTACTATGATTCCTGCAGTTGTGGCAGTTTTGTGTTTTCCTAGTTGTTTTCCCAGCCGTGATTCTGACTATGCTTGTTGTGATTATCCTGCCTTAGCGACATTTGTTTTTGCTGCTGTTGTCTGCTGGGGCTGCTGTGGTTCTTGGGTTGGTGAAAGACATAAATGGGCAAGTCCAGTGACTAAATTTGGGTCTTTTGTTACATTTTATTCTCTAGAAACAAAGCATAATGATAAAATATATACCCAACATAATATTTTCCCCAGTCCAATATCAGCCTATCGACTGCAAAGTGCTGAAACTTCCAGAATGTGTCAGTAATAGAAGTCATATGGAAAGAGAGAGTGCTGCTGTATGCAATCTTTCAATGCACTGTGCCCTGCAGCCTTGAATAACTTTTGTTTTTGAAGGACAAAGGTCATGGAATATAATGGTAAAGAGTAGAATGTAGTGACAATATAGCCTGCTGTTAGAAATGGGGTCTTTAGTTGGCAGTCAAATTACACCCTGTCCAAGTAGGGACCCTCACTCTAGTCAGGGTTAAGGAGCCACACTCCTAAGATAACCCCAGCTCACCCCATTAGTATGAGTAGTCAGGCTTAACTCAGAGGCAATGTTTTAAGTAGTTGTACCCACACACAGTAACACAGTGAAAACACTTAAAATGGACACAACACCAACTTAGAAAAATAGCTATTTTTTATCGAGGTAAAACAAGACCAAAACCACAAAAATCCAACATACAGCAGGAAAGATATGATTTTTAAAATATTAAACTCCAATAAAATCACCTAGAAATGCAATAGCTCCAACTGGTGCTATCACGGATTCATGACAGAGGTGTTCCCAACAGTCCAATGCCACTTGTGAGGGAGTGCGGCACTGTTAGAAATGGGGTCTCTAGTTGGCAGAGGTATACACCCTTGTCCAAGTAGGAACCTCTATCCTATACAGGATAAGTCACACACAATCCAAATCACTCTGTGCCCACCCTCTGGTACCTTGGCACCGAGCAGTCAGGCTTAACTTCGAAGGCAATGTGTAAAGTATTTGCACAATAAATCATGCAATAACACAGTAAAAACACCACAAAAATACGCCACACAGGTTTAGAAAAATAGATATTCATCTGATTAAATTAAGGTAAAAACAATCAAGATTTGATAAGCACAAGTTGAAATATCACTTTTGTAATGTTAAGAAGAGTCTTAAGTCTTTAAAATCAGCAATCAGTCTCTTGTGTGCACAAAGTACCTGTTTTGCATCAAAATTCCACGCACGAAGACCATAGTGGAGGAGATACGTGGAAAAAGGAAGGTGTATGTTGGATTTCCTGACGCGGCACAGACCATGCTTCATTACTTCTCATGCTGCAAGGGCTTTGTGTCAATTTCTGGCATGCAGTCTTGGATCCTCACTGCGATGTGAGGTCTTTTGATGCCCAGGGACGATGAGCGGAAATCCTGGGCATGTGGGACGAAGTCACAGGTACTGCTCTGATCCGGTGGGCGATGCATTGGACCTTCTGTCGCACGGCAGTCGCTATGTCGATTCTTCTCTCAGGAAGTTGGGCTGCGTCATTCTGGCTCGGCTGTGCTTCGATCTGGAATGGATGTGCGTCGAAGTACCAGTCACAAAGCAGGTGCTGTATTGATCTCCACTCAGGGAGCCGGGCTGCGTCATTCCGGTTCGGCAATGCAGTCATTTTCTCATTGCTGGGCAGGCTGTGCACCATTTCCGGCAGGCTGTGCTTAGATTTTCCCCACACAAGGAGTTTCCTTGAAGAGAGGAAGTCTTTTTGGCCCTGAGACTTCAGAAACAGGAGGCAAGCTCAATCCAAGCATTTGGCGAGCACTTCTCAGCAGAGTCAGAGGCCAACAAGGCAGCAGGGCTACAGAAAGGCAGCAGTAGTTCACAGCAAAGCAGTCCAGGTGACTGCTTTGGACAGCCAGGCAGCTCCTCTTGACAGGTTGCAGGATCTGGTCCAGAAGTGTCTGATTTAGTGGGGTCAGGGACCCAGTTTATATACTTAAAAATGCCTTTGAAGTGTGGGAGATTTCAAAGAGTGGTTCTGAAGTGCATAAGGTCTTTCAGTACAGGTCTGTCTGCCAGGGTCACAGTAGGGGGTTTGGCAGTCCATTGTGTGAGGGCAGGCCACTAGCCTTTGCAATGTTGGTGTCAGGCCCTCCAACCTTCCATCCCAGGATGACCCATTCAGTATGCAGATGAGTGCAGGTGTGACTTAGTATCCTGTGTTTATGGTTGTCTGGGTAAAATGCACAAGGGAACTGTCAACCAGGCCAACCCAGATGTGGATTGGAGACAGGCTGTATGGCACAGATGGATTTTAAGTGCAGAGAAATGCGGCATATCTAAAATAGTAATATAAAATCAACTTCACCAACAAGCAGGATTTTCTATTACCATTCTGGCCATATCAAACATGACCAGTTTACCCCTTTCTGATCAGAATCTACCCCTCAAACAGTATATGAGGGTAGCCTTAATGTTAGCCTATGAAAGGAGCAGGCCTCACAGTAGTGGAAAACGAATTTAGGAGTTTTCCACTACAAGGACACATAAAACACACATATATTTGTCCTGCCTTTTACCTACACAGCACCCTGCCCTATGGGTTACCTAGGGCCTACCTTAGGGGTGACCTATATGTAGAAAAGGGGAGTTTAAGGTTTGGCAAGTACTTTTAAATGCCAAGTCGAAGTGGCAGTGAAACTGCACACACAGGCCTTCCAATGGCAGGCCTGAGACATGGTTAAGGGGCTATTTATGTGGGCTGCACAACCAGTGCTGCAGGCCCCCTAGTAGCATTGGGCACATATAGTGCACTTTTTTTAGGGACTTACAAGTAGATCACATATGCCAATTGGGTATGAACCAATGTTACCATGTTTAAGGGAGAGAGCATATGCACTTTAGCACTGATTAGCAGTGTTAAAGTGTGCAGAGTCCTAAAACCAGCGAAAACAGTGTCAGAAAAGTGGAAGGAGGCAAAAAGTTGGGGGATGATCACTCTAAGGCTTTCAAGCCTAACAGGCGCCCATCACAGAGTCGCACGGACCCCAGGTACAGTACCTTAGAAACAAGGCAGAGTCAAAGACGTGGCATGGAGTTGGAGAGGTGAGGCATTGCTGGATCTGGTGTGGCATCAGTTCCGTACTGCTATGCAGGAGGCAGGGCACCGGTTTGTTACTGCTATGCAGGGTAGGTTAGGCGTCAGTTCTTTACGGAGGCCACCGAAGTGAGGCAGTGTCATGGCAAGGCATCAGTTCCTTACGATCTGGCGCAGTCTATAACTCCAGTGGGTCAAGATGTGCTGAGGCGACTCTGTAGTGTTGCAGTTACACCACAGGGCCACAAGCGCTGTGGCAGAGTCGGTTGTCATGGACATTAGTGACATGACACTCGGGACTCACGATGTTGCGGGACTTCAGAGGTGCTTCAGCGGTGTCAGGCCTGCTGTTAGTCACATTTGTCACACTTCAGCGGGGATCACCACTTTGGGTACAGCAGCGGTGTGGAGTTGGGCAGCAGCGATGGTTCTGGAGTCGTCCGGCATTGGTGTGCCTGGTTCTTCTGGTTTTTCTGCCAGACTTCACTCCTCAGAGCCCAGGAACAGGATTGAGCACCTCTTGGTAAGTCAGGGTCCTCAGCAAGAGAACCCAGGGGCTGGTAGATGAAGTCTTTGATGTCCCTGAGACTTTTTGAGAGGAGGCAAGCTCAGTCCAAGCCCCTAGAGAAACTTCACAAGGAAGATACACAGCAAAGTCCAGGCTTTGTCCTCTCAAAAGCAGAAGCAGCCGCTGCAGGCCAACTGGCAAAACACACACAGCAAAAGGGTGGTACTCCTTGATCTAGAAGTGTTCTAAAAGTCTGGGGTTTTAGGATAATACTTATACTCAATTCTGCCTTTGAAGTAGGCAAACTTCAAAGGAAAGCATTTGTAGTGCACAAGACCCTGCCTTTCTTGCCCCGGTCCCAGACACACTCTAGCGGTTTGGAGACTGTATTCTGTAAGGACAGGCACAACCCTATTCAGGTGCACGTGTCAGCTCCTCCCACCACTCTAGCTCAGGAAACCCCATCAGGATATGCAGGGCACACCTCAGCTCCCTCTGTGTGACTGTCTAGAGTGAATTCCCAACCAGCCCAACTGCCATCATTACCCATATGTGTATTCCACAGCCAGGCAGAGGCACAGAATGGTTAAGCAATAAAATGCCCACTTCTAAAAGTGGCAGTTTGAAACACTCAATTTAAAAACCACCTACATTAAATTATGAATTTTTAAATTGTAAGTTCAGCGACCCAAGCTCCATTTCTCCATCTGCTCCCAATTGAAAACTACACTGGAGAGATATTTTAAGGAAATCCCCATGTTAACGTATGCAATAGATAGGCCTTGCAATAGTGAAAACTGCAATGGGAGGTCTGAGACATACTTACAGGGCTACTCATGTGGGTGGCACAATCAGTGCTGCAGGTCCACTGGTAGCATTTGATTTACAGGCCCTGGACACACACGGTGCACTATATTAGATACTAACTAGTAAATCAAATATGCCAATCATTGGTAATCAATCATAATCAAAATGTACACAGGGAGCACTTGCACTTTAGCACTGGTCAGCAGTGGTAAAGTGCCCAGAGTCCCAAGACCAGCTAAAGCAGATCAGAAAAAATAGGAGGAAGAGGACAAAAATTTGGGGATAACTCTGCAAAAGGGCCATTTCCAACATCTGCTCAGTACTCAGTAATAACCTTTCAGCCATTAATGAGACAAGACATTTAGAAATACCAAAGACTAAAATTTAGACCAAATGTGCAACAGAAAAAAAGAGAAAGAAAAACACATTTATGAGAAATTGGGTCAGTGGTTGAGGGGGGTTAGAATCCTACTAAAGCAGGAACCACAAGTCTAGTCTGGGTGAAGCAAACCACAACTTCACCTGTGCTCATCCCTCTGGTAGGTGTAGAAAAGTGAGGTTTAACTAAGAGGCAACATGTAATGCATTTATGCAGCACTTCCTACAGTAATAAAGTGAAAACATAACACAAGACAAATCCCCCGCACCAATTTAGAACAATAGAGCAAAGTTCAATAAGTATTTCAAGAGAAAAATGACAAACATCTCATAAGTAGAATTTTTTTAATTTTAAAGATTTAAGTGAAAGTAGCTCCAAAAAGCACAAAGACCAAACTATGGATAACTGGTCACGCTAAACTGGGACAAAGTCACAAGTTCATGCTGACTGTGATGGAGTGAGGGTCAGCTACAGGGGCCCAATTAGGCCCACTGAAAGGAGTACCTTAAATCCTGATTGGGAAGAGTTGTGGAGTTCTGCACCGAGGATTCATCGCAAAACCGAGGCAAAGTGAAGTCCAGGTCGGAGATGCATTGCACAGTGTCAGTGCTCAGGAGTTGTGAAGCTGCAATGCAGGGTCCTGCTTTGACTTCGAGGGGGCTGTTGACAAGGGGCTTGTCATGGAAAGTCTTGCACCATAATTGAGAAGCTTGCAATGCGAGGGCCTGTGTCAGAGATGTGTAGCACAGCAGCTGTTCCAATGAAGCTGTATGCTGTGAAGACGATGGAAAGTCCTTGTGCCAGGAAGGTACACCCAGTAGAACTGATGCATCTGTTATGCTCTGGATTGTGCTGCGCAGTAGAGAAGATGCAGCAGTTCTGCTAGATCCACAAATGGCCTGCAGAGAACCCTCTGGCCACGTCCAAAGGTCCAGGACTGGGGCACCACTTGGCAGGGTAGGATTCATAGATGGCAGAATCCAAGCATTAGGTTTAAATTTGCTGGAACCTTCAGTTTCAGAGGATCTAGCCATGAGCCTGCAAACAGGTCACTGGAGTCACTCTGATGGTCCTAGGTCCATCTAGTGCAGGGCCAGTCCTTCTCACCCAGGCAAGAGGGCAGCAGCAGCAGGTCAGCACAGCAGTAAAGCAGTCCTTCAGAGCAGCAGTCCAGTAGAGCGGCAGTCCTTTTAGCAGAACAGCAGTCCTTCTTCCTTGCAGAGTCCACAGGTCCAGAAGTGCACTGAAGAGTTGGTTCTAATGGTCCAATATTTATACCTGGTGCTTACTTTGAAGTGGACAAGCTTCCAGAGATCCCTCCCCTGAGTTGTGGGGTATCCCCTTTCTCCCAGTCATGGCCCTAGCTTGTCTGGGGTCCTGATAGACTAGTGACAAACCCTGTAAGAGAATGCTCAAGCAGAGCCTTTGTGATGTGAGGTGTCAACTCCTTCCCCTCATTAACCCAGAGTGGCCCATCCTGCCAACATCTATCTTTCCTTTTTCTCACTGTTTGGGAGCAATACACAAAGACCACCTTCCATCTACACCTGTGACGCAGGATCCAGCTGTAGGAAACAAATGGTTGAGACAAGAAAATGCCAACTTTCTAAAAAGTGGTATTTTTCGAATTGTGGCTAAAAATCCAACTTTACTATTAAAGATGTATTTTTTGTTGTAATTCTTTAGACACAAAACCTGATCTGCCTACCTGATCCCAGTTGAAAGTTACAGCTTATTAATGTTAATAAGATAACTCCTGAGTTATCCTATGGGGAGAGAGGTAGGCCATGAAGTAGTATAAAATGAATTTAGAAGTTTTTCAATACCAAGACAAGTAAAACCTACAAGTACATGTCATATATTTTAAATACACTGCACTGCCCTCTGAGTGATGTTCAGGTCCTACCCTAGGGTTGACATATATATTCAAAAATGAAGGTTTAAGCCTGGCAAAAGGTGTATTTGCCAGATCGAAAAAGGCAGTTTAAACCTGCACACCCATAGTGCAATAGCAGGCCTGTGACATGCTTAATGGGCTACGTTAGGGGGTGGCACAATCGGTGCCGCAGGCCCATCATTAGCAGTTATTTACAGGCCTTGAGTATAGGCAGTACCACTTTACTTTGGACTTACAAGTACATTAAATGTGCTAATTCAGTGTAAACCAATTCTACCAAACTTTAATCAGACCCCTGTCCTTTTTCCTGTTTGGGAAATCGTGATTTTACTGCAAAATTCTCCAGGGGCGTATTGCCCACAATTTCATGCATCGGTTCTGCAAAAAAAAAAAGGAAGTGTTTAAGGGCCAGATGTAGCAAAGGGTTTTACCCATTTTGTGTCTATGGGAAAATGTGTTGGTACATATGGCCCTAAGTGTTTGTTCCTTCTCAGTGGTGCAGTAGCAGATTTGACCCGGAGTGTTTGTTTGCTAATCTCTGCTGCTTGAGCAGCTGGGTGTCTTATATTAACTGCAGGGAGACATCAGCTGTGGCTCAATGGAATTTCCTGCCTTAATACAGGTGGTGTTGCTGCACAGTGTAGTTTTAATCCTTTGTCTCTTAACAAAGAGAATGGAACCATGCATAAAGAGAAGTAGGGGCGGGGTAAGTGGAGCCTGTTCCTTAAGTATGACAACTTACCTCAGTGGACCACCTCTCTGATGTGTTTCCCAGAAGGATGTTTCATTGTGCTGTAGTTATGAATAACAGTAAAAAGTGCTCTGCCAAGAAGAATGCTGACTTGAAGGAGCCTCCACTGCAGCGGGTGTACCCAAAAGTGGGAAAACTTCCCTTTGTAGGCTGGAAAGTTAGGCTTGCACTCATCTTTATTTATGGTGCTTATAATAGAGTGCATTCATGCCAAGGCCCCACTGGGCTTTGCTAGTTTGTTCACCTTGAGGAGGTGTGGGAATTGAACGTGTGTATGTGTGTGTCTGTGTGCGTGTGTCTGTATTTTAAATTTTTATCTAACTAGAGAATACTGGGAAAACGTGCCAAGGGCTACTTACCACTACTCTTATTTCCGTTACATTCTTCTTCTTCCTCCTGGTTAAAACTGTATACTGAGGTGAATTCCACCTTCCCTATACTTGACTTGTGCAGAAAAGGGATTTCTAGCTGAAGCCTCCTGAATGTGAAAGATGTATATTCATAAGGACACTGTTTATAATACTTCTGCCTTAAAACATTATGCTCTTGTGTCATTCATCTGTTAATGATCAAACTGAAAATGTGTCTGGAGAGCCCCAGGTTTTTGTTCCATAGATCTCAATCACAAAACACCATCAACTTGCACTCAGAGGTCGTCGAGTCCACTGGTGAATGTACCTTGAATTCCTAAGGCGATTGGGCCTGTACAAGGGGCCTGATCCCCAGTTAATGGAAACTGTTGGGACGTCTACTCTGGCCAAATGCCTCAAAGGTGATAAAAAGTTTTTTATGTGCTGGAACAAGTGTATCATATTAGTGAATACATTCATGTTGAAACCACTATCAATAATACTATGGCAGGATAGAGAACACTTGCCCATACCTCACAGTTAGTCTCTTCTCATCACTGGAGCGAAATAAGTGTCTGGTGAACCACAAGGTGCATAGCTTTCAAGTAGGCGCTATGTACAGGGTCCCCAAGCATCCCTATGGGCCATTGCTTGTATGGCACAACAACAAGGCTTGGGTTTTGCCAGTAGCACTTTGCTTTCTGGGACTTGTGGTTTTCTTTTTGTGCATGCTAAATGTGGGCCTAAAAGATAAAAAACACAGTAGGCTGTTGGTAATAATGACTGGTTTAACAGCTTATCGATCCAATGATGCCCTTGGCAATTATGTTTGCATTGTGAAGTGGGAATAAATATGTTTTATAGTGTGAATTTTATATTAGATCTAATGCAATATTGTGCTGCAAAATTTCAATTTTTGTGCAGCAAAATGTCCTAATCCATGCCGAAATATCCTGGGGGTCTGTTTAGGGAGAGAGCAGAAGCACTGTAGCACTGGTTAGCAGTGGTATTGTCACAGAGTACCAAAGTCAGCAAAAACAAAGTCAGCACAACAGGAGGATTGAGGGCAAAATGTTAGAGGGAGAACCACATGAAGGTCAAACAACAGTGATCACATACAAAAATGAACTGACTAGGAAGGTTTATCTACAAGTAGTAATGTGGTACAAGCATGCTCTATTTTTAAGTACACCAACCAATGTTTTGGTCATGTGATTTTGAAGGTAACATTAGTTGTCAACAAATGAATGTATAGTTAAAGATAAATTACAACTTAGATATCAAATCCACTGATTAGGTTCTTCATATCTCAAGAATAATTGTGTCAATCTGTATGAAGTTTAACATAGAGGTTATTTATACAGCTTACTTATGCCAAATAATGTGACCATTGTCATGGGTAACTTGCTATTTGGTGACATGCTGTGATCATGGCTAGCAAATATGTAAGAAACATTACTTTAATATTATTTTTTATGAGGACTTACATGATTGTGATATGTCCTTTTTATTTTACGTATTAGTCATTCTTGATTCAAAAGTTGTAGTAAACTTTAAAGTAAAGGATCCAAGAAGTCATTGAACATTAAATTCTTGTTACGGATTTTCACGGCTGGATGTAAAAACGTTGGGATCAAACCTTCACTGTAGGGTGCATATAAACTGCATTTTCGGATTTTTAGAGCTGTGAGAATTGTTTTGTGAAGTTCTGTATATGGCTCATGTTTTAAATTCAATTTGAAGCCAGAGGCGTTTGTAAATGCCAATTCTTTTTTAAATGAAGTCTGTGGGAAGAAAACCATACCATATTCAGGGAATTTCAATGTGTTTTACCTATATATTTTTTAAAGAAAAGGCAACATGAGTTTAATCATAAAAACCTTCGATACATACGTCTTTACTAGCAACAGAAGAAAGATCAAAACATACCTTCTCTTTACACCTCTTCTAAAGCTTTGGATAATACTTTTCCATCCAGACTTATCATAAACAAGATCACAGAAATCAAAGATGGTCACAGGCTTAACATGACCACATCCTGCCTTTATACCTCTTGGAGTGTCCACAGGAGACTCATTATCAACATTTACTCTAAAGGCACCATCATGATACAAGCCAAAGAATGGAAACTGCTGTTCTTTCAAAAGAGCATGCAGCTCTTCGGAAATGCAAAAACAAATAGTGACTCTAGCTTCACCAAGTATTCTGTCCCAATATTGCACTTCCTAACCCACTCACTATATTTCTTACTCTTCATCGCAAATCACCCCCTCTGATTACAACACCACTGTACAACTGTATACCACTTACCAGCTCCTGCATTACCTTTTGACAAATAAGTCACCCAAAGCTGTGCCAAACCGGCTGCAACTCATCGTACATCAAACTCCTCTAGGCACTTTCATGCTCCTGTCACTAATATCTACCCTTTTTGCATGATGGGACTGTCCCCAACCCATCTATAACCTCATTGCCTTATTTTGAGAATTGGCGTATTATGCACTCTTTCAATCCTGAAATATATCCGACTCATTTGTGACCACTGATTCATAGTTTGAATGTATTGCAATCAGCACCCTCAATGGCCAAAGAATGCTAATGTAGTTATGAGCTGTGTAGCATAAAAGTTTGGTATTGTAAGCTAATGCTACATCTCCTTATTTCCCTTATTTGATCTTCAGTATGATTAAACTACATTGCCATCCTTTGAATGCATAGTGCACCATTGCAACATCAACCACAACAGCACATTCATTTTATCAGTTGTATTCCAGTTATCGTGTTCGTAACCCCTGTTGAATGGAAAGTTCAGCAAGCTCCTCCTCACCTACAGTCCACAGCCAATACAGAGGAACAAAAGTGTTTGAAAATGGCCCTTCCTGCAGGGGCGTGTCCAATATTTTTGCCTTCCTACACTTATTTTTTCTGACCTTGTGCTCTCTACTTAGGAAATGGTAAAATTGGCTTATCCCCAATGGGCACAATTAATTTACTTTTAAGCTCCTCCTAAAGTGGTACTTCTGGTACCCAGAGCCTGTAAATTAAATACCACTAGTTTGCCTACAGCATTGATTGTGCCACGCACTTAAGTAGCCCTCTAACCATGCCTCAGGACTTCCATTGCAGAGCCTGTGCGTGCAAGTTTACACTGCCATGTCACCCTGGCAAAATAACCCTTTTGCCAGGTCCAAACCTTCCTTTTTAATACATATGTCACCTCCAGGCTAGGCCCTGGACAGCCTAGGTGGCAGGGTTCAATGTATGTAAAAAGTAGAGCATGTGCTTTTTAAGTTAAACATGTCCTGGTAATGGAAAACTACTGCAAGGCCTATCTCTGCTATAGGATAACCTTGGAATTACCATATTACATACTTTAAGTGTAAATCACAATCTGGAATAGGTAAACCTTTCAGTTTGGTGTCTCTGGAATCACAATTTAAAATCACAACTTGCATTTCTGAAAATGACACCTTTAGAAAGTTGGCATTTTCGTACTTTACCCTTTTGGTACCTGCGGCCTGCTTCCTGCTGCCTGTCTCTGATCGCTTGCCTATGGTGGGTGGCAGCATGGTTTTGTGTATTACCTATAGACAGCCACACGCAATGCGAGTTTAGGTGTGACTACATGTGCCATCCTGGGGGGATAAGAGACAGGGGAGGGTCACAGCCTCACTTACACCAGAATAGGCTGTGTTCTGTCCCCACACAAAGGGCTGAATAACCCACTGTAGTGAATCTGGAGCCAGGGCAGGACATCTGTGCACTTCAAAGGCCTGTGTTTGAAGTAACCCCCACTTCAAGGGCCCAACTGCATTTAAGTACTGGGTATCTGACAAGATCAACTCAGAATATTTCTGTACTTGTGAATACTCTGCCAGGGAGAACAGCTGTGCTGTTGAAAGACTGCCATTCTGCTTGGCTGCTGCTTTGATTGACTCCTACCTTGCTGTGCTGCCCTGCTGCCTGCTGCTCTCTCTTGCCTGGTTGAGAATGACTGGAAGTGAACCACTTGAACCACTTGGACTCATAGTGGCTCCAAGGGTTAGCTGGCTGGCCTGATCTCAGGGACATAACAGACTTCCAAGCACCTTACACCTGGCTCTGTCATCTGTGAGTCTCTCTTGCCAAGTGGTGCCACCCCAGTCCTGGATAATTGGAAGTCGGTCTAGGGTGTTTGCTCTGGTGGACCCAATGCATCCTCTGCTGCAGCAGCAGAACCAATGGATAACACCTGTTGTGAGGAACCAAAATAGTGCATCGCCACTATTGCGTGGATTGGAACCAGTACAACAAACTCTCATTAGTGCATCTTGGGACTGGTGCATCGCTTCCCGATGCTTTACCTGGCACCAGCTTCTCCCATCCCTTGTTGATGGCAGCCTCGATGACTATGCAGAAACTCCACATTGCAGGTTCCTTGCTCATGGGAGAAGATGCATCACCTTGACTGTGCACGGCAACCTTGACAGCAGTCTTTGCCTCAGAAATCCCGTCAATAGGATCCTCGACATCGATGCATCAGGGCCTTGCACCGCAGCCTCGCCATATCTCAGGCCTGATGCATAATTTTGGCTGTGCTGTACATCTGTGTTTCAGATTCACACAGCACTCTGCAACCGGGAGTGAAGGTAATTTGGTTTAGCGGGCCTAACGTGGTCTCTGGAGCCAGCCTGCACTCCAATGCGGTCAGCCCGAACTTTTGACTTTGTCCTGGTCCAGCATGGCCAAATAACTCTGGTTGGCACTTTTTGCTTTTATGCGTTATTTTTACAGATTATTCTTTAAACATTCATAATTCAAGTTCTACTTTTTGGGTTTTTGTTGTTTTGGTTGTGCTTTATTTATTAAACTAACTCATTTTTTTCGAACCTGGCGTGGAATATTTTTGTGTTGTCCTTTCGCTGTTTTATTGTTTGCAGTGCTGAACAAATACTTTTCACACTGCCTCTGAGTTACGCCTGATTCCTCTGGGCCAAGCTACCAGAGGGTAAGTACAGGTTAATTTAGTGTATGACTAATACTTACCCTGACTAGGATTGTGGTTGTTGCTTCACCAGGACTCATAACCCAGTCAACCACCAACCTAATTTCTAACAAAAAGTATCTAATTCTGCTGTGCAACAAAGCTCTGCAGTATACCTCAAACAATTCTTCTACTTGCAGAAGACACACCGAGCCTGATAATTATCTCTTTCATTTCCTGCATAGCTCCTGACCAACACATACAACATCATCACCCAATCCTCAAAAGAAAAACATCTATTGACCCAAAAAGTTTGATAACTTCAATATGATGCTGAACTTAACTGCCTAGTCAATGACTAGCAGTAATTCTTCTGCCCCACAAGGGGCACATGAACCACCTTGGAGAATGCAAGGGCAAACTCCTTTCTTAGAAGAGCACATAATAGTGCCTACATATTCCTGAGCAGGTCTGCTGCCTACAAATCTGTAGTCTACATTTACCTACAACAGAGACTTAAACATTGTGCAGGCCAATCCAGACTTGAAGACTAAGTCAAAGATCCTGCTTATCTGTAGAAACTGTCACCTACAAGTTGACCCCACAGACTCCTTATCTCAATGGCTGTTTACTGGATCAATCAACAATTATTCAAGTGAATAAAGCACAGACAAAGATGACTGGGCATGGAAGAACTATGTAAAGCCTGAATTTGCGATCCAATCACAACAATGTGCAATTCAAAAAACCGAAGCCAATCTTTTGAAACCTGCACTCAAATGGGTGGTGGCTGATGAATGTCAGACACGGCTACCCAGATTTCTGGACCACAACCCCACCTTCCTGCCATACTATTGTATCTGCCAACACCTCGAGTAACAGTTCATCATAATAAAATTAAAAATCAATACAAGGTACATGTTCTTTTGTTTTGCATTACATATTGGAATAGATACATTATTCTGAATTCAAAGACATTCAAGTTTGGTTAAATGGCAAGTTAAGAAGCTGAGAGATTCAGTTTATAATTCACCTCCTCTGATCGTGTTGCTCATATAACTTGATACTCTTCATACTTTTAGCATGAAAACTTCCACAGAACCAGTAGAAGAAGGAAGCAAAGTTTAGATTTAGATTGACTGCTACTTTTCATTTTGAAAGACAATTTACAGTGCTACTGCTATCTACATCTTCTCTTTCAGTTTATGTTTTAATGCCACACCATAACACATCAATTGCAGTAAATACGAATACAATACATGCAAGGCCACTTAAAGAGCATGCAGCTGCCTCCTAAGAGGCATCCCAGCGCTAGCGGTTAAGACCTGACCTCTGTGCTGCAGACTGCAAACCCCAACTTAGATGCTCCCTAGACGAAAGTCAAAGAGCAGTATTTTTAAATTCTTTCTAAAGACCATTTCAGGTGGACTAAAATGCAGGCTGAGAGCAAGAGCATTCCAAAGCTTAACAGCAAGGAAGACAAAGGGCCTCCCATCTCTCCTAGCCTTGCAAATCTGAGGCAATTTAAGACGTTTAAGATTGTTGAATCTCAGAGAGCTCTGACTTGATGATAAGGCTTAAATGTCTTCCATAAATAAAGGAGACGTTTTTGTTCAAATTCCCTGAAGCCAAAAGTTAATGCTTTAAATCGGATCCACTTTTTTACAGGTAGGAAATGAGGTTGACGCAAGCAAGCAGTCACAGACACCCATGCTGGGATCTTCAGGATAGGACAAGCTGCAGAGATCTGAATTGTCTGAAGTCGCTAAATTAAATAAACTTGCAGACCCAAATACGGACTATTGGCATAATCCAGTTTGGACATCATCATGGCATTAACAATAATTTTACATGTATTTAAAGGACTAAATGCAGTATCCTTTATAACAACGTAAGCACAGCACAGTATTTAACAGAAATAGCCTTAACTTTGGGTTCAAAAGACAGGTTGGAATTAAATTTAACAGCCAAATTTCTTTCCCGAGGTGTAGGGAGAGGGGGTCCTCATCTCACGCGGCCACCAGTTACAGGAATCAGGGGTGATCTAGGTGTCTACAAAAAAGGATATCTGCTTTATCAGAATTAAGCTTAAGACAGTTTTCATTCATCCCTTCCACCACTGATTGAAGGCAATTCTGAAAAGAGCACAGAGCTTCAGTCTCGTTCTTCTAAATTGGCAAAAGAAGCTGTGTATCATCTGCATAAGAGACCACATGCACACCGCAGGATTCAACCAACTTTTCAAGTTGCTCTAGATAAATATTTAAGAGGATGGGACTCAATGCCGAACCCTGTGGCACCCCACACTCTAAAGGTTTGGAGGACGAAGTGAAGGGAGCGAGAAAAACTGTCTGCGATCTATAGTCAATAAAAGATTTAAGCCAAGATGGTGCTTGATCTCTGATTAGAACCACCATTTGAGCGGAATTTTGATCAAAATTGTCCTTAATGGACTCAGTCACTTCAAGTAAAGCCAATTCAGTGCTATAATCAGATCAGAATCCAGACTGAGAGTTAAGTAGCAAATGGTTAGATTCTAAAAGATGAGAGAGTTGCCTGTTAACTATATTCACAAGAAGTTTAGCCATTTTCTGCAAGAGTGAAATTGATCTAAAAATGCATAAAACCTGTGGCTAGTAAAGTGAATAGTATTATCTTTAAGAAAAGGTGTATAATTCAAAGTATATCTCATACTTGAAATGCTGTGGTGGAATGCACTGCTCCTGCCCTGATACCCTGTATTCCTGTATTCTATAGAAATTTTACAGCTCAAGCATCCATTTTCCAGTACCTAAAATTGTTAAATCCACCAAACTGTTCACTTCATCTAATAATTGCTGTATAAATAAAGGAAGAGTAGATACTCATGAAAAAACATATACATTTAACATCTGATTGGAAAAGTCACGTGCAAATGGTATTTTTAAAATGAACTTTCAGCATACTGTTTGCTTTCTAATTTTTGTAGTTAGTGATGGTTTCTATGTTACTCGAAAAATGAGTTCAAAACTAGCAGGAGTACATTAACTTTTAATCCCACACAGGTACGCTATATTTTAATCTAGTACGAGGAGTAATACTTTTTTTAGGTTTGACCACCTTCGAACTTACCTGACTGCCAAAAGATCATGTCTACAAAACATACAACATATGAATTATAGAGCAAAGGGCCTTCAGTCACTCCCCTTAACTGCAGTCATTTTTGGGTGTGTCTCTTTTAGGCATTGGCATGATGCGGCACCTCTCACATATTAGTATTACATTCCATCTCTCATGCAATGTCCTGCTAATCCAATTGGCTCTTTCAAATCTTTATTAAAAATGAGTCAGAATATTTGTAGCAACATCACTGGACTGACTTCAGGATTGTCTACTTGAGACGTGTTGTTCACCAAAGCATTGCTACATATATTGACGTTCTTGCATTTTGAGAGACCTAGTTTTCATTGCATAAACTGTAAATGAGAAAACTGAACAATAGGTTCTTTCCAGTTGTGTTAGGCACGATAACAGTGTTAGTATCTCTCATCTTCTTGCTCAGCAATTGCAGAACAGAAATGAAATGTTACAGCAATATCAAAAAGTAACCCGATGGAAGATTTTTGTGAGATGAAAGGATTTGAGGCTTACTTGTTTCCCAGCGTCCTAAAACTTACAGTTACTGCATGCTGTGGAGATATATTGCGACCCATGGTAAAGTAGTATTACAATAAATGTTTACATTTTGAAGTTAAACTTAACCACTAGATTTATCCAGCAAACATCCTAATATCTATGAGAGGACTGACTTTTCTTTGCAGTTGTGTGGGTTCTTAATCTAGATTTTCTTTAACAGAAAGTATTCTAGGTATGGTGTTATAGATCAAACTTCTTAGTTACCTCATCTTCTAATTCATGTTGCATCATTAATTAGATTAGCTGACTGTCAGCCTTCATTGATATTGAATGATTACCAGAAATGCAAGGCAAACTAAACCCTGGATGAATTTGAAGCCTTGGCTGTATGACGTATGCTATTATGTACCTTAAGTCTTCATAGAAGCATGAGTCTGGAAAGAAACACATCCTTGCCCAGAATGGCCTCTGTTACAGACATAAGCTCTCACGTATATTGATACATGCCTCTTTAGTTTGGGTACTGTAGTATCTTATGGGCCGCAGTATACACAAACTATATTTGCACCACCAAAAAGGACAGTGGAACTCTTTGGAGAATGTGTTATGTTGTGTGAGTTTGGGTGTCATTCAACAATAAGTACAAAGCCTGGGCTATAATGGGATCCTCGTTTGATCTCAGTATTCTATATGGAACTAAAGAGAGAGGCAACATTCAAGAGACAAATTTTAGTGATAAAGTGCTGGGGAGAAATATTGACAAGAATTGAGATGTAAGGTTGAAAGAACTGTAAGTCTGCTCAAATCATAGTGAATTCTCATTGGTTAAATGTTTGCTTGAATAAGGTGTTGTCAATGGCATTGAAGGTTGAAAAGCGTTGCAGTCATGTGTCTGGGAGTTCGTATTCTGAATTGATCTATTGTCCTTAGGTATCTGGTTTGCCTACATAGTGAAGGCCATGGTTGAATATATGTTGGGCCTCAATCAAATAAAGACCTATGCAGGGGATGGTATGTTGAACGTTATGAGCTGAGTGGTAGTAGCTAGAGTAGTGACCTTTCCTAATGCCTTTGTCCAATGGAATGAAATAATTAGGTTTTTAGGTAACCTCTAGTGCGCTTGTGTGTATCACATTGTGTACTCTATCTATGCCACACTAGTTTTTAATTACCCTTCTCCTACATTAGGGTTGATTGTAGGTCTAAGTAATTTTTTTTCCATAAGCAAACCCTTATGCAAATCTCGATGGTTGGAATTCCAGAATTTTATGTTTTGTTAGCTTGAGTTTTCTCATAAAATTTAAACTCACTGGAGACTGGTTTGAGCAGTAAGGGGGTCGGAAACATCTGTCAGCTAAACACCTGATGAGGAGACCGCTGCGGTACTGGTGGTCTCCCCACCCGATCTATTACAAATTTAACACTGGGATGTCCGGTCAGCCCAGTGGGAAAGGTGCAGCAGCATTGTTCCCGGCTCATAATTGAGCCAGTGGCAATACAGCACTCAGAGTGCACCAGCAACCTTGAAATGCACATTTCAACAGTGCTGGGCAGGGGGACCCCGGTGCTGCCCATGCCATGGGCATGGGCAGTGGGCCCCCTTGTGGCACCCCCTTCACTTGTTCTCTGTCAGCCTTTTCATGGTGGTGAAACGGCCATAAAAAGGCTGGCGGAGAACAAGGTTGGAATCAGCAGGGCGGCGCTGAGTTCAGTGCTGCCCTGGCTGATTACAGCCAGGACCACCATCATCCTGTTGGGATCTTGGATTCTGGCACAGATGGTGGTAGGTTGGCGGGTCTGCCTGCCAACCTTGTAATGTGATGGTCAGACCGCCACAGTGAGTCTGGTGGTCTTGTGACCGCCAGACTCGTAATCGGCCCCTAAATGTTTTGTGGGAACTGTGTAACTGATTTGTGCCATGGCTGTCAGGCATTTTGTACATGAACTGATATCTCTCTAAGAGCCAGATTTAAGGAAAGTGTCTCTGCATTACATGTAGTGCCACTTTTCTTGCAGCCCTTTGCACCTCCCCTACCATCACCACATGTGTGCTGTATTTAAAATATGGCACACCATGGTGCAGGGTAGGGGGCAATGGCATCAGAATTTCAGACACTATTGATGTACTGTTCAGGTTTAGTGCTAAAATGTTTACGCTAACCCTGAACAGTACATAGGTACCCACTGAAAACAATGGCATGCCCCCTTTTAACACCTCCTCAGACCAGGCATTAAAAATGCTGAAAAAATGCTGCAAAGAAATCTTTTTGATTTCTTTGCTCCATTTTTTTGCCCCCCCCCCCAAAGGGGGAGTGCCCCCTTTGCATACATTATGCCTGGTGCAGGCATAATGTGGCGCAAGGGGTTACAAACTGGTGCAATACCTGCATTGCGCCACTTTGTAAATATGGCGTGGAAATTTTGGCCTTCTTGGGCCACATTAGAGTTTAAAAAAAGACGCTAATGCGGAGCAAGGAGGCGCTAGGGGCTCTTAAATATGCCCCTAAATTATTTCTAATTTTTCACAAGGATTACCAGGAAAATGTACTTTGCATGATAGGCCTATTTATTATAAAGTTATTATTATTATTTGAGGAAAAAAATCTTAATTTCTCCCACCCCAGATTAACATACTGTAAAATGTTTCATTAATGAGTGTATTTAATTTTCACACTTGTTCTTTGGCTTTAAAATGAAAATGTGTTGCTTATAATCAAAGGATTGCGCACAGTGATTCTGTCCATCGGATCCTGTTACAAATTGGGTTTGTGGTTGACAGAGTTATGCACCCTGTCCAAGCAGGAACCATAATCCTAGTCAGGTTAGTCACAAGCAGACCTTAAATTAACCTGTGCTCACCCCATGGTAGCTTGGCACAGAGCAGTCCGGCTTAACCTAGGAGGCAATGCGTAATATATTTGTGCAACACTTCAAACAGTGACAAGGGGGAAACACCACAAAAAGACTCCACATCCCGTTAGACACATTTTATAAACAAAACAAGACCAAAACAACATACATCCAATAAGTAGAAGTTGATATATGAATTTATAAAGAATAAAATGCATGATAGTGTTTAGAAGCATAAAGCGCTAACCATGGACATCTGGTCACCATTAGCACCTCAACCACATGTCCAGAAGGGAATGGAGGCCTCTTGGGGGTTCAGAACTCACTCAGGCTTGTTGAAAGTGTGGGTTCAAGATGGTGGGAGCCTGTAATGTCCCTGTGGCTCTGAACAGAAGGCCATCACACTAGCCCTTGGAATCACTTCTGGTAGTCCTGGGTGGAGTTGTAGATGTAGGGCTCAACACCAGGGATGGTGTCAGAAGGTTCAACCCAGGTCCCAGGCAGCAAAGCACTCCTTTCAGGTACAGCCTCAGTCTGGCAGGGTGCAAAACAGGTCATAACAGCAGGTAGTCATATGGGACTCCTTCTGCAGGTCCAGTAATGAACTTAAGAGTGAGCCTGAAAGATCTATTTTTATAAACTTGTGCCCTCCTCTTAGATCATGGGAGAAGTTTCTAAAAATGTTCTTGAAGTGCAGGAAACCCCCTTCCTTCCCTACCCGGACTTCAAGCTGGCTGGAGTGACTATACAGGGTTGTTAGGCTTATTGTGAGGAGGCAGGGCACAGCCTGTTCAGGTGCAAGTGAGGTTGTGCTTAGCTTCAACCCCACCACCAAGCCAGTTAATAATCCATCATGGCCCATCAAGTCACTACTAAGTTCCCATTGTGTATGGCTGTCTAGAGGAAATGCACTAAGCCCAGCTGTCACCTCCCCTCAGACGTGTATTGGAAACAGGCTGCAGGCACACAGGGCTAAGAGCTGGAAATGCCAACTTTCCAAAAGAGGCATTTTCATAATTGCAACAATAAATCTGACTACCACTAAAGAGGATTTATCATTACAATTCCATAGGTACTAAACATGATAGATCTACCTCTTCCCAATCAGGAATTACATCTTATGAAGTATAATAAGGAATCCCTATGTCATCCTATGAGATAGGTAAGCCTCTTAGTAGTGAAAAACGAATTTGGGAGTTTTTCACTTCTAGGACATGTAAAACATAAAGGTACATGTCCTTCCTTGTAAGTACACAGCACCTTGCCTTATGGGCTACCTAGGGCCTGCCTTAGGGATGACTTGATTTGACTTAACTGTAATAATATAGGGGGGTTTAATGCTTGGCATTGGGTTTTAAATGCCAAGTCAACTTGGTAGTGCAACACTGCCTTCAGGTTACAATGGCAGTACTGGGACATGTTTTAAAGTGATACTTTACTTAAGTGAATGACACAAATAGTGCTGCAGGCCCCCTAGCAGCATTTAATTTACATACCCAGGTCACATGTAGTGCACTTTACTAGGGACTTATGAATAGATAAATTAAATATGCCAAGTAGGTATATAACAATCAAACCATGTTTTAAGGAGAGAGCACAGGCACTTTAGCACTGGATAGCAGTGGTAAAGTGCCCAGAGTTCTAAGTCAAGAAAAACGAATTCAGCAAAAAGTGGCGGGAAAAGACAAATGATTTGGGGGTGATCCTGCAGGGAGGGACATTTCCAACAGAAATGATTATTCAGAGGGTCTACATCTACCGATTCAACAACCAAAACTGGCCTTTCTGATCCTTTTGGACCAAACTTATGTAAAAGTAATTCAAGAAAGTACTGTACACAGTGTTGGAGAACATATTGCTGCTAAATGGTAGCAACATTTATTTGTCTCCTTCCAAAAACATACGTTTAAGGTGAGTTATTGGCATCAGCATTTAATTTGGTCGCAGATTGCTGATCAGAACCGTCACGTGCAGTTTTACTCTTTCCCTTGGAAACCCTGCTTCAACTCTGACCTCGGGTTGGATCTGATTTTTAGTTGTAAATTTGATAAGAGAGAGTGATTTGTGTGAACTGATGATGAAAGAGATGCCATATTATTATTTTTGACTGATCCTTTTTAACTCTATTTTTTTGTTCAGAATGTGGTAAAAGTAGCTTTCATTGCTCTGCTTAAACAAACAAGGTACATGTCCGTCGCCGGTAGATAAATGCTTTGATATGCCATTAATGAGCATCTGAATGGTGCAAGTCTGCCTTATAAGTGTATGTCCCTCTTCATTTATTTTTGTTTGTGGCGGATGGACACATTTGTGCATCTCTTTGCTTGCATACCAGTGGGGTAACAAAGGCCTCCACCGTGCCGAGGGGGGGGTCGGCCTGAGCTCCAGGAGGCCCCATCAGCACAGAACACTGTACCTAGGCTGCAGGCCCCTGGCTGGGTCTGAGAGGGGGGAGGGGGGCAACAAGTACTTTCCAGGTGTGCTAAAGCATACAAGCACACACAAATGGCCCAACCTACCACAGACACACACAAAAAAAAGCAATTTTATTTATCAAGGACGACCTTTTGGCTTTGCAAAAGTTTATCCTCATTGTAACTATGTTAATACTTCCTTTGCAACACTTGCTCTATAAATCCCCTCAAACTGAAAGATAGTTGCATTGTGAGACTGATTCACTAAGCAAGGGACTGATCGTTTTGGTGCTATGTTTATTGCATTTATCTGATCCTCATGGCACCGATTTATTATTAACAGAGACTAACATTAGGCTTTCTGCCGATAGCTGATGCCGAGCTCCAGTAACTAAATAAGTATTGAACATATTATCACCTATTGAAACACATGTTTTTTATAGGGTGCATTGGAAAGTAATGTTCATGTGATTGGACATGGACACAAATCACGCTTATATACCCAGATATTGATTGTACAGAAGGGCTGCTGCTGTCTTTCCATTTTAATATCGGCACCATGATCACAGGCCATACTTGAGACTCCATTGTGGGAGGAGGAGTATGTGGGTTGGGATTAAATATGTCCAATCTCGTGTTTTGGCGAATAGAATAAATGCGAATCCGAATTTTGGAACCAGTTCACTAACTTCTGCTTGCTGTTCCCCTTTTGCCCTGGAGTTTAACCCAGACATTGTGCCTGCTTATAAAAGGCCAAGTGTCACGTTAAAAGCTCAGCACTTATGGTTCTCCCACAGATATTGTATATCCTGATGGGGCACTTAGACTTTATAGTCCCCAACTCTGACTTTGGTCCTACAATATATATTATAGAGCTTTTCCAACTATGTGGTTGCATCTTCACCCTATCACCCTTTTTCGAAAGTGTGCCCTTGCCTTTATGACACCGATCTAAGCACTCATTTATCACTGGCATGACCTAGTTGTACTTCACTGGAAAGGACAGGACAGTGCCTTACGAAGAAAAAGCGGCAGTGATTTGACGAAATCCTGTAACATTAATCTTTCCCAGCCAATAAAGCATAAGATAGTATGGGTGAAAGTTTTTTTTTCATTGTTTTGCAGACGGGTTGTATGCATTTTGCTTCACTTGACTATAGGAAACAAAAAAGTGAAGGATGAAACGCTTGATTTGATCACAGCCACTGATATTTACTTGGGGCCACATCCTAGTCCATCCTCATTTTGTCACCATGCTACCTCCTTGGATCCAGCCATATGCAAATCACTCTTGACCCTCCTCCAGTTGGAGCAGTCCAGCCGAACTACCACTTGACTATATGACCTTACTTGTAAACAGGAATCTATGGTTCACTTAATTTCATTGAAGAAATTGCTAAGGAAAACACTTTCAAGAATGCAGAAATCTGTCAATGTATCTTGGCCATTTACCTGGCTGAAGTGGAAGTGCTTGCTGAAGGATAAGATGAAAAAGAGAAAATATTCTTTAAGTACACAACGAAGGTCTGCTCATGCTGTTCTTTCTAAATAACCCCAAACGTTTCTGCTAACCATTCCAGTCTTTCGAAGCCTAACAGTGCAATTCACCTTCGCATGAGTTCATAAGAGCTGCTTCACAAAACAGATGCAATTAGCGACAACACAACACACATTCGCGCCACTTTTCTCTCATTGACTAACAAATCTCATGCAGCCCTCAAACGTACCTTTGTAGGTAATGATGCGTTTTATTTACCACGATTATACTCTAATATTCTACTTCACCTGATTTACATCATAACTTAAGAACAGTTTTGACGATTAATTCTAATGTTTTAACTTATGTTTCTTAGTTTAACTGAGTTATCTGTCTTATAAAATCTTGGGTTTTGTGTCTGCCTAACCCAGAGTGAAAGGTCTACCAATATTTCACTCCAGCTGACCATCATATACATCATAAGCCATGGTAGATATTGTGCTATCACATTAATCCTTTAGTGACCGATGTGAAGGTTTGGCTGCCATGTGATAGTCTTGTGTCAAAGATGTGTTATACACACTCCAATGACATAACATGAACTCCTCATAAAGTCCCCTCACTTTTTGACTTATTCTTCATAATCCAAAAGCTATTGGTCAATATAAATTCACAACTTTGCCATAATGTGTTTCATCAATTTCACATACCTGTAGCATAGAATGCATGTATTTTGTTATTCAAACATTAACATTGCATGCATTACAAGTACAGGCGTCTCTTCAGGAGTTACATTGCCCGACCCTCGAGCTCAATTAAAAAAAAATAAAGTGAAGGGACCCATAGGTTTTTTAAAGCCTACTAATGCAAAGCTGATATTAGGTGTTATTGAATATTAAGGCACCAGTCTTGGTTCCACCTCCTGCGCCCTATTACACTTCCTGTCTTTTTATTTTTCTGTTGCAGTTGCCTTTTTTTATTCCTGCTGTCTCCTTTGTCACTGTTGTCCTATCTTTCTCTTCTTCCTCGTTCGTTCACACTTTGTGCCTTTCTCTCTTCTGCTCTCGGTCTAAATCTGATGTTAAAACGTAAGTCCAGGTCTCTACACTGAGTGCAGGAGCACACCTTCTGCAACCATCCGCACAAAGGACTCACTGGTGAAACCTCAGGAACTATAGTGTCAACAGCAGGATTACTTTTAAGCAAAAAATGCAACAGTTTAACGTATGGTGTTTAGTAGAGACGAAACATCACAACAACATGACCACTTTTCATGATTTATATTAAATGAGCAGGCGGTTTCTGTCTGCTGTCCAATAAAAAGGCGTCCATAGAAGTAAAAAAAACTTGAGGACAGGTACCACTATATCACAATTTTGTGCCAATTTAGGCACAGAGATAGCTGTATATAAAATGGTTTCTAGATAAATATACCATGGAATTATGTGGCAGCTAAGGTTCAAATTATGTGGCAGGTTGGACTGAATGTTGTAGATGGAAAAGGCAAATTATGGTGCAATATGGGGCACATTCAGTGGAAGTGTTAGTTTGCTATTTTGTAGTTTTAACACGTAATAAGATCTTGGTAGCAGCTTCACCTAATCATGTACATGTTTAACACCTGTGCAGAGTAATTAGCAACTACATGGGGACCAGTAACAACTTAAAAAGGATCTGTGGACACATGGCACCAAAAGTGGTGTTTTATTCGCATACTTTGAGCTGTATGAGGTAGTAATACCGTTTTTAAAATCTGCGAATTACGTAGCAGATATTGAATTATGTGGCAAGTGCAGTATATCCATAATTATGTGGAAACTACAGTGGTTGCAGAATCTTATAATTACTTGGTTTTTAGTTAAATGAATAGTGACGGAACAGTCTGGAAGGAGCTCCTTCTGCTATTATGCTCCTAAAGTTTATATCAAACTGCCCCTCAGGCTGAAAGAGTTGGGGGATAGTGTCCTCAATGAAGGAGCCATGTCTGTTTATTATCCCTGAAGCTGGTCTCAACCTCATTAAGCGTTTATACCAGTGGTGATCTTTATAAATAGCAGTAGTAGTAATACTAATAATAATGATAATAATAATAAAAAATAATAATAATAAGCTACAGGAAAGTGGACACTGAGCTACCGCAGATTAATCTAGAAGAGAGATTTAAAAAAAATAACTATGAATTAAGACTTTAGAATCACCCTTTGTCAAAAAAGAACGGGGACTCAAAGGGACCAAAGTGAAAAGTGAAAAATAAAATCTCACTAGCACAATGAACAAGATGATCCTCTCCTGGATATGTGATCCTGAAGATGAGAGACTCATACCTTTAGGAAAATGAAGGACCCATAAGCCATGTTGGCATCGAATAAGCCATCCAGAAAATATCAAGACGAGCAAATTTGTTTTAAACCAACTAAAAAGTGCAATTCAAAGTAAAAAGTGAGCTTCTAAGGCTTGCTGCCATATCCATTTTTCCAACAGTAAAATATGGTGAAAATGGGCATGCTGGGAAAAGCAGCTAAACCTGGGAATCCTGGAAACCTCAATTGTTGAAGAAAATCTGGACTGGATAATGAGTATGACTGAGATCCTCACAGAGCGTGTTACCTCAATAACAGGCAGAGCTTCCTTCAAATTAAAAAATACTTTGCATGAACCAACACATAAGTTTGTATAAAAAATGTCTTGCAGAGAAACATTTTCCCCTGAAACAGTCTGATGGTGGTGTTCAAACAACTTTTCTATGGAAGTTACACTCTCGCCTAGAAAAGACATCTATAATAATGGCAATAATTGTATGCTTCATGCACAAGTTCATGTGATGTTTTTGAAATTTTGCATATATTGAGGGAATGTGATTAATGCACTGCCTTATCCTACTGTTGTCATCAAGGTTGAACTAGGGCAGAATATAAAATAAAAGTGGTCCCCACAAGTAAATCAGATAGCGTAAAAAGTGGCTCACACTTGCAAATTAGAGCAGCTTTGATCTTGTAAGACATACTGTGTAGGTTTTATGCAAGGTACGGGAGTCAACGTGCACTTGTTCTTGCTGCAGACATTGTTTGTGGAATATCAGAGGAATCAACAGTAAAATGTGGCCCACAAGACCATAAATGTGTTCCAAAAACAGCAAAAAAACTGACCACACATTGACCTGTCAGACAAGCCCTTATAGCATTGTAGGATTGCAATGCGATGCTGGCTGTCACACTGGGCCAACATTATGAAGCCGAAGTTCATCTCAAATGGGATTGTGCTTAAACTGGGCCACACGGCTCTACTCTTTGATGTACACCACTATTGTCAGCTTCATGACCAGGTAATATGTGGGCTTCTTCAAATAGTGCTGTTGCTTCATTTAGTCCGCTGCTGACAGATCAAATGTCTCGACATAGGCCATAACTCTGATTTAACTATCATTCATATTCTATTGCGTCTCCTAGAATATGAATTCACCATATGTGAAAGATATGTTAAAATTATCTTCTTTTAGAGTAGCTGAACCATATCTTACCTTTTTCCTGTCTCCATGTAACATTCCACAATTTTCATTAGCAGCAAAATGCTCAAAAGTTAATTGCTTAAAATCTGTTATGGCCTAGTCCATGCTGTAAATAAGTTCGACACACATTGAAAAGAATAATAGGTCTGACATTGGCTGCCAGCCTTTTGACTGTATTTTTTTGCAAAATTGTATTGTTGGGGGAGCTGCTGGGCCCACGCCAAAAAAAAAAACACAAAGCACTGGCAAAAAGTAAAATATTTGTGTCTTCAAAAAGCACAAATTGCCATATTAGGCCCTTGCACTAAAGGGGACTACTTTGTGTAAGGATGTGTGCCCTGTAGAAGAGCAGAAAGCTGTCACTCACAGTGAGGTTAGCCAATGGCTGAGCCAATGGCTGAAGTGGGCTAACCCACTGTCCATACTGTATGCTATTGTGGATGGAAGAAAAAAGTAAACAACAGAGCATTGGACTATTGGATGAAGAGGGGTGGCTGGACCCCTTGTATGTAACTATGCACACACACATATATATATATATATATATATATATATATATATATGTATATATATATACAACATTTTCCTCCCTGAATTCAAAGAAGACGCTCAGACAGCTATCTGTTGGATATGTGGATCTCCGGGTCCACGCTCGGATCGCCATGGAGTGTGCCTCGGGATTCCGGTAGCAATGAAGTGATGAAAAAAAAAATATATATATATATACTGGAAGATGCAGGATCACAAGAAAACAACAGCCAGCCAGGGCAAAAATCTGGATCCCAAAGGATACAATGAGTTACAAGAAAATGTAATATCCAAGAAAGAAGTGACTCAAACAGATGATCTCACTAAAGAACAAAAATATATTTCGCCTACAACGTTTCAGCTTCCGCCTTCCTCAGGTAGTACAAGATGGTTTGCTCAGTGGCTGCACAGCTGACACTGGTGGATTTTCAAAAAGCATCATGAGTGAAGATTCCAATTGGAATGTGGAATCAATGCAGTCCTGAGAACTCTTCAGATATGCAGAAATCAAGTGGTTTTGTCAGTGATGTTCCGTCCATCTGGATGCAGTGATTTTAAACGGTACATCCAGAAGTTTTCTCTGATGTCCAGTAGTTCTTCCTTTAAAACATGTTCCACAGGGAAAATCTTCAAATCTGATAGTAAATGGTCCACAAGGTTAAAATGGTTGGCTTCAGGCTGGTCAAGTTTCTTGCTAATTATTGCTGATTTGTGGTTCCTGAATTGTGTACGGAGGTCATTCACAGTTTGACCTACATATTGTTTTTTACAGCTTTGACGTTGGCACTGAATCACATAAATAATGCATGTTGTTTGACATGTAAGATGCTGTCTTATTCCATAGGTCCTTTTTGTAACAGAGCTAGTTACTGATGATGTTTGTAAAAAGTATTCACATGTGATGCACCTGAGAGAGCGTAGTTTAAATATTATATATCTAGATGTGAAATGCTTACAATTAACAATGCTGCATTAATAATATTACTCATTGAAACGTATTTTAAACGTGGAGAATTATCGTATGCATAAACTAATGTCGACTGTAAGAAATAATCGCTTGTACTATGATTAATTGAATATGTTAACACGTACGAAGGTTACATTTATTAGAATCCATAAGCCTTAAGTTAGCGTGAGTCGAAAACTAGCTGTGTAGCTCTCATATTAAAGCATATTTTTCTGTTTCTCCAGTGTGCTGACTCGCAAAAGGCCATGACCCAGCAATTGTTCTTTTCTCCGTTATATGTAACATTGCTAGTTTTTCTCATCTGCATGCTAGCTGCTTTAGTATAAAATTTATAAGCTTTGCAACAAAATATGGACACTTTCGAGGACATTCAACCACGGAAAAGAGAACTCTTGACCGAAGAACGTGCCAGAGAATGAAGTAACCCCGGATGTGCCACCTACGAAAAACGTCAATTATAAAGACCAATCAAAATGTTATAATTTATCGTAAAATTACAAATGCATTACTTAATGTATAATTTGATAGGTTACAGATAGTGGGGTGTAGTGACTATCCAATAGAATTTTGGGGGAATGTATTATGAAAAAGGGATAAAAACCCATGACACAGGAGACTCGAGAGCATTAGGTAGGGAATGATATCGATTGCATCCAGAAACTCTGTCACTCTATTTGGTGACTTGAGACTTAGACAAACCATCCTCATCCATAGACTGCCCCATTACACTTTCTTCCTTATAAGGGAAGTGTCCCCTGCCCTTAGACTAGATAGATTGACGGCGATCTAACTGATGTCCTGAAGACAAAGACTGATCCTGTATGCTGACCTATTCTGAGGAGGGTAATTATGCTACTGTTATTGAAATTCATCTATTTGCCTTTTCTTTCTAGGTACCAACTGCTGTGTATTGTTTGATTAGAGACCTTAGTTAGATGTTTTCCAAATTGATGTTCTAAATTGTTTTGCATGAAGCCCAACATGGTGATGCTAATTAGTGGTTAGATGAGGCATTCCCCTTGACTGACGTAACTGACGTGACTGACGTGGTGCTATGCTGAACTAAGACATATATGAGGTTCTATGCATTTTGATTTGTTTACCTTCATATTACTATTTTATGTTTGTGATCTTTGCATTGTTGAAACTTTATCATAGTTGCCGCATTGTGACTATGCTCTTTTGCTTCTTGGTTTTGAGATTAATACATCTGCTATTAGATTGTAATCAATAGGGAATAAAATTCACAAAACTTCAATAAGGTGTGGTTATTCATGACTGAAAGGTCATGGTTGCGCCGAAGGTTTAACAAATGTCTAAAGTGAAATACATTGTGGTGATATATGTTGACAATATTATTGATATATTGCTTGATATATTGATCAGTTACCTCGTCTTACGGTGTCTCACCACTGGGTCCAAAGATTCATCGTCCATTAAACGAGTCCTTAAATGTATAAATTAACATAGAAGGATGCGTTAACACACCTTTTGGAATCACAGCAATGAACTCCTGCATTTGTTATAGCTTGCTTAAGTTCAGCTCTCACAATAAGTGATCGTAAATTGGGAGCTCTGCGGTAAGCAATGACTGACGGTTTTGGAAAAAGCTTTTGCAATTTTTCTCAAGTAGATAGTAAGGGAAAAGTTGTTTGTATTATATTTCTGTAGTTGGGAGCTGATGGATGATAGTCAACCACAAATGGGATTCTGTCACTTTTCTTTCTTCTGTTGTTATTCCAAATAAGTGCTTCCCTGGGTAACTGCAAAGACTTGTCAATTTGTTGCAGAATGATATGCAGAGGATAGCCTCGCTTTTTAAATAATCTAACAAGCTCCTGTAGATGGCCTTTACAAGTGTCTTCATTGCTGCAGATGCGTCTTATTCTGAGTGCTTGGCTGCAGATGATGCTGAGTTTAGTGTGGCGTGGGTGACATGAAGTCCAGTTTAGATACAAATGAGCATCTGTAGGCTTGTGGTACAGATCAGTTATAATTTTTTGTTCATGAATGGTGAGTAACACATCCAGAAAAGGGAGATGACTCTTCTGTTTAGTACTGCTGCCAGTGAATTTGATGGTAGGATGGATACTGTTGATAAAAGCTGTAAATTACTCAAGTGTTCTGCTTCCTGCATTCCATATTATAAATATGTCTTCAATGTATCGTAGCCATACCAGTGGTTTGATGTTAGAACTCGCAAATATATAATCCTCCAGTTTTCCCATGAAGAAAATATGGGCCCTCGGATGGCTCATTCCTATGCAAATATCTTCATGGGAAAACTGTAGTATATAATATTTATAATTTTAATAAAACCAAATAATAATAATATATACAATATATATAATTTTAATAAAACCAAAAGGCATTGGCTAGCGCTAGATCTAAAAATATATTGATTTGTATCTGCAATAGTGTGTATTAGTTTTCTGTACAGACTGATAACACACCTAAAGTGCCTGCATCTTGTGTTTACAAAAAACAATGAAAAAAACGGGACAAAGTTAGCTGCTTAGAAAGGACACACAGGCTTAGTGTAAAGGCCATAAAAATAAAACAAATAGTTTGTATCGTAAAGTAGATGATTTCTGCATTATTTAGCATAAAATGTGTACTGTAATCCATAAATCCTCTTCAAAGGATGATACACAAGACTGTCTATCAGAATGGCATAGACAATGGTTCAAATCACATACTGCGCTGCTGAAATGGCAGTAGTGACACCTGCATCTTAGGGACTAATACTTTTGCCACTATTTTTTAACACAGCCTTTGACTGCTCTAGAAACGTCTTATAGGCAAAACACAGCTGGCTTCTAGAAGGGTCTGAGGAGAAAAAATGAATGTCCTGCTCAGCACCAAGACTGCAGTGCCATTTTCATTGGTTTTCCAAAGGAAATGAACGTTTTTGCACCATCAAGTGAACCAACCATCAATACTTGGAATACGCTAACCATGAGTATGGGAGCTGAAACTAGAATTCTTAATTTCAAAAGCCTTTATAAGACATGATTGTTTCCATCAAAATAAAGGGTATTGTCCATTCATTTTTTCCATTCAGAATGTACATTGCCAAAGACCACACTATATTTTGGGGGCTGCATGGGGGTTTGGTTACAGGGACCTCAAGTTTTCTCTCGATAATTCTGTTCTTGCAAAGCACAATTACATGTTATAAACCCCAGATTGGGAAATATCTGTGTTGACAATGTTTTTCCAGATAAAATAGCACATAAGTTCCAAGTTCTGGCCTGTTTAATGCTTTCATTTGAAACCTACCCTAAGCAGAGTGCCACGTGAGAAGGTGTGTAAGGACTTCTGCAGGCAGAGAGGGCTCTGCCTACCCTCCTTGGTGGTGCTTGGGTTTGGGTAGGTGTTTCTTTGCCCCAAGCCTCTGCCTACAATCTCTATTGCTGCAATGGGGGTCTGAGGCCTTGGGCCAGGCTAATGAGCGTGAGGTGCATGGTTGTTTGACTTGCTTAGATACTGCTCAGGCAGGATTTGGGATTTGTCTCTGCTTGCAACCTATGTCTTATCATCAGGCAATCAGGTGGTACCACCAGGAATGGACCTGCTCCTGGTAAAATTGGGTCTGGGGTTTCCAGACTAAAAATTACTAAGGTGCAGTTTTTATGGAGCATATTAATTTTAGGGGGTGTGTGAAATTCACAAAATTTCCTTCCACGTTATCATGAAAAATGTAAGGAAAATAACATGAAATTATTGGCAATTTTGTGAAATGCTAATCCATTATTTAGGGCTATCTTTCTGCTTGAAATGCATCTTCCTATCAATTTTTGACCCAAGAATGTAATTCACGCTAAGAAACCTCAAAAACACAGTTGACATGAATAACAATGGATCACATTTTTGCTATCAGTGTTGTTACTATGCTCCAGCTCTATGTTTTTGTTGCAAACTGCAGCGTAATTACACAATGTGGCATAACAACATATTCTTGGGGATTTCTCGTAAAAAAGCATAAGGCAAAATTTCCAACATTAAGTGGACTACAGTTGTGTAATTTAAATTTCTCAGGGGCCTCATTATTTTAAGTCCAAAGGAGCATCCAACTTGGAATAAGGGAGAGCGCTAGCTTACCCAGAGCAAATAATACGCCTGACTCATAACCAGACCCGAGCCATATTTAGACCAGACGTCGTAACTAAATGCCTATTTCCTAATGTGTTTTGCTATGGAAGGGGGTAGTGATTTGTTGTGCATACTCTAGAGATGTACGTTCAGCATCCCTTATAAATTAGGCAGCATAGTACCATTTTCACAATAACATCGACTATAGTGCAGCAAACATGAAAATAGCATCATACTGACAAATAGATGTTTTCATCTTGTCAACATGCCCCTTGAATTGCCTTTTGAATCAAACAGAATCCTACAGTCCTGAAAACATCCATTATACTGTAATGCTGTCCACTGGCTTTACTTCTGTTGTGCCTTTTACTAGCATCCTTAGTACTAAGAAAATTATTTCTGTTTTATTACAACTGAGTTTGAACCAGCTTCTTATTTACACTGTTTATTATCCAGGAGACAATAAAATAAATTGGTAACCAGCATTACTTCCATGTGTGAAAGACATACACCAACTGGGAAGAGATGGAGGAGTTTGACAAACTGTGGTTCTCCCATCATTCTGATGCACATAAAAATTAAATCAACTACAGCATAATTGCTGCAGTTGTATTGAACAAGTTTTCCTGCCCCCAGTGTTTGTACATTGTGTACTCTTGTATGGTATTCCGAAAACGAGCCATAGAAAGTAGTCATAGATGGCTCAGTGAGGCAACAGCTTACCGCTAACATCTGTTGTGATCTGTAGATCGAGTCCAAGTAGGACCAACTTTTGCATGCATCCTTCCAACTTTATCAAATTCAATATCCTTAAATTGGGTAATAGTTAAATCTAAAATCTTACGTTGCTTTAAAAGGACAGTGTTTAGGAGTGCAGTGCTACTCTCTAATTCTCTGTTTTTTAGAGGCAGCAGATGTGATCACTTAGAAGACCCATCTGAATCAGGTTCACTTTATCTGCATGTTGGCCCATGCACCAGCTTTCCTAATTGTTATACCACAGCTTCCCACAGTGTACTTGCTATCCTCTGGAAAGTCTGTTTGAGCACAGCTCAAAGTGTCTAAGTGCTTCTATGTCCTTTCTGCCTGCACTTCCATTAACTTTGGATAACCGATCCAAAACTAACTGCTTGCATCCCCATACCACCACTACCACTGCACAGGAAGTCCCACCACTGATCCTCAGAATAAGTGGAAATATTCTTCTCTCTTATACACTGTTATATAACTCAAGGGATCACTCCACACCAATAGCTGCAGTACGAGAGAGCCTACAGTCGCGGGAGGTAGCAGGAGAGGCCTGGGTATTGCCTCCAAGGACCATCTGCCGTAACTTTTCTACACATGAAAAAAAGACAAATTTGCAAGATTGCACTTGCTGCTGTTTTTAGTAGCTGCCTCTCCGTGTAATCCATTTTTGAAATTGTACTCCTCTTCTACCTGTGTAGGCTTAACAAAGGGATGTGGACTTGTCCCGACATTGTTTAACCTCTTCATTACAGATTTGAGTAAAGCATTGGATGAGGCGCATTTACATCCCCCAAAATTGGGTCAACTCCTGCTGAAGTCACTCCAATAATCAGACGATATAGTCCTCATGAAATTAACCCCTATTGGCCTTCAAAACTTGTTAAGCACACTGGATTTCAACTGTGCAACATACAGGATGAAAGTGGATCTAAACAAAACCAGAATGGGCATTTTTGAAAACGGCATTAAAAAGAAGGGAAAAGGTGCCTGGGAAGGAACCTGGTAGAAAAGAGTTCCAGTTACAAATATCTAGGTGTCTTGCTTCATGAGCGCCATTCTCCTAGGCTCCACCTAAATACACAAAAGCCTCACCTCGCTTCACTCAAAGCTCTTTTTCAAAAATTGCACAGTAAATTCCCCACACCAACTTGGAAGCAATCAGAGCAAAACTTATCCCAATGTTAGCTTATGGATCGGCAGCCTTCCCGGGAAAGCTAAGCCTGGTTTTGAACAACGCTCAGAGTAATGTCTTGTGCCTCATTTCCCACGTCTCGCAGATTACATCACCTACACAAATTTGTTTAGAATTCGGATTACAAGATCAAAAGCTAGAACAACAAAGCACCCTTCTCAAGTACCTTCCATCCCTAAGAATGGGCCCCCTGATTACAGTAAAACACTCATCTGGAAAGAAATTCAGGATAACAGTCAAGCAAATTGATAGGCCCATGTTAGTGATAGGGATCAAATTTTACTAATACATTAGTGGCACATGGTGACTTACAAACCAATTACCATGAAATATACAATTATGCAGATTTGAAATATGTCAGACATTGTGACCTCCATTTCTTTTGACATTGTGTTATGCAATGAAAAATGTTGTGCATTTATATTCGTGTGAACTACTGACATGAATTAATATTAAACGTATTATTCATAGATAAATAGTAGAGATGAAGGGTATTATGAGTATTGAATGAATATGAAAAAAATAATGCTTATATTGATTTAAATGCATTTTATAAATGTGTGCAGAGATACAAATGCACGTTTAAACTGTTTCTAATGTCATAAATAATGATTTGCATATTTGATTTAAATTGTAAGGTGTGCAAAAGCATTTATATGTATTAATTGCATTAATATGTATTTAGGTTTCCCTATTTAGACTAGGTCAAAGATTCATTTTTGTAGCAGTAAGAGGAAAAGTACAAATTCATTCTGTTCCCTTTGACCTGAATTATTTCCTAGATTGCTGATGTGTTGGTGAATGTCATATTCTGTATATGTTTTCTTGTTTCCTTTTCAGCCTAGATGATTATACCAGTGTATTACCCCAGCTACCCTAGTTAGATGATTTTTCCAAATTGTTCTTGTCTCTTTTGTTTTGCCTGCATGTTAGTCCGTCCCCATAAATGTAAGTTCAAGTACTTAGTAGGGCTAAGGATGGCCTACCCTGGAAACTGATTGTTATTAATTGAATGTTGATGACTTACTGATGTCACCATCATCTGCTTTGAAAATCTGATTTATATGTGCATATTATAGTTCTGTTAATCTGTGTTATCCTCTTGGAGCGTTTAACAGAATTGATGTTCAGTAGCCTTAATCTTTTTAGACGTTTTGGTCAACCTATGGTTTTCATGTATGTTTATACCTTAGTTTTGCGCACTATTTATGTTACATTGACTTTGTGGTTGTAATGAAGCTTTGAAACTTTATTCAGTTTGTAGTTTGATTTTGTGTTAAATTGGTCATAGTGTTTAAAATGAGTTATATTTTCCATGTTATTGATCTGTGTTAAAAAAATCTAATTACCACACTTCTTACTGATTCCAAAGATTCGGGCAAACTCTAGTGTAGGTGGGACAAGTTGTGGCGTTGCACAGACGGGAAGAAGACCTCTGCATGCACTCCAGCACTATCACTGAGGTTTTGGAAGCTATGGACTCGCAATATCTCTGGGGAGCACACTTACATCTTAATGCATTTAAACTTGAAATGAAAAAACAAACAAAGCTATTATCGTGGATGCAAGATAAGGAATGCTTCCAAAAGTGCAAACACTTGTGGCTATGCATTAACACATACAAATACCGTACTCCACAGAGTTGTCTTTTTGGATCTATCAAATGTTTCTACAAATCCAGATTTTTAGCGTTAAGATTCGACCTAACATTAACAAAGGATGCACTGCCACTCTGGGACCCAGAACCCAGGTCGCTATTTTTCAGGCTGTGTCTGGGGCCAGAAGAAATCTTTTTGCACATACTGTGCACATGTCCCACTTTGCATTTTGCACACAGAAAGCTTTTATGTAACCTCTTTAATACCTATGGTATAAAATCATGTTGCCAGGTCCTCCTTTTCTGCTTACAAGACTCCAGTGCCCACGTAATAGCCGGCCTGGTAAAGTTTACCATCATTGTGGGGAAGCTATTTAAAGCTGGTGTACAACCTACCTGAAGATCATACTGTCAAATGCTTCCCCTCCTTCTATTTGCACTTCTCACACGCTGTCACTTGTATCCAGCATGTTTTGCACAATTAAGGACAATATTTAAATGGACTATTGGCTCTCATGTGTCTGTCTTTGAATCATGGCACAGATTTGATCTTGATAATACATTGTATTTTTAGAATATTTAGACACGCTCTAAAATCGTTCTTATGCTGATGCATTTGTCTTTTATCTGTTTTTATATTTGCATCTTGCTCTTTCTATCATGTCAAGGTTTTAGTTAACTGCATCATTCTTAATAAAATACATATACATGTGCAGGTATCGTACTGGAGCATTTTTTCATTTTCATGACTTTAGTCTTAGATTGATGATCATCATTTATATCTTCTCTCAAAAACAAACCTGATGCCAAATCTACTGAGGTGGCTCAATCACAGCACAGTGTATTATGAGTGGCTATTTGATTTGTGCCTCCTTTAATTCACTTAACTCTATCACCGTCGACCGTCTTGGCCCATGCATCTTTTGAACTCCTTGTTCACGGCATTTTTTTCTAGTTAGGCCACAGTAAAGTTGTACATTTTTACAGGTATTTTATTTTTAAAAACTTTGCTGTTCGTTAGGAGTTATTGGAATCAGCTATGCCCTCAAGTACTAAAGTAATGCGAGATGTCTGTTCAATGTATTTTTTTTACAGTTTCTAAAATTATGCGGAGTTTGTTCCTCGTGCAGCACACGAGGCTTCGCCACAGGTTTAGTTTGATATTTACTGAAAGACATGTTCTGCTCATCTTTTGCGGGTGGAAATTATGCAAAAAAAGTGTAAGAGGAAGAAAACAAAATGTTACAAAACATGCAAAACCCAATAATCGCTATTCATGCAAGATTAAGCTTGTATAATAAATTATTTTGCCAAACCCTAGCGCCAATTTTATCATTTTTTTCCGCACAAGTTTGTACAAAAAGCTACAAGTACCTCGCTTCTGTTTGTATTAATGTATCCTTCACTCCTCTCAGTCCCTGAGGGATTGCATGTTCCCTATTAGCTCTCTAGATCAAGCCGGCTTGTATTGTCATCTCTTGCAAACAGATCCAGTAGTTCATTTCACATCACCAATGACTCGAGGGCCTTGTCAAGGGAGGCGTAATGAGGCATTAATTTCCCACTTGAGACTTTGGCTGAGAGTTAATTGGGACTGTAGCAAATGCCCACTCACACTCGTCTCATAAGTATGTTCCTGTTTGTGTGAATAGTTGTACTACAAAAATACCCATAAATGATCCCATTGACATAAGTAAACAATCTGATATTGTTCGCCAATGGGTTATTCTGTTCATGTAAAATATTTTAATAGTGTGTGAGCCCTACAGTCTTACAAATGGTTACCTTAAGATATAGACACATTTACAAAAGAAGAACTGTTAACTTTGATCAAAGCATTATACAATTTGAAAGCAGGTGAGGGCAACCAGGTGAAGCCAGTCAGCCTCTTTTGCTTGTTGTATTTCACAAATTTTAGGTGGTCCTCAGCTTTAACCTTGAGAAGGCGACTAACCCATGGTAATTGATGGTTTGTCCTTAAACATTAAAGCAAGGTGTTGGGAAACAAAAGTTCAGCAAATGGTGACAGACATGTACCTCTGCTCTAAGTGCTCCAGGTGAAATTTTGACTGGATTCCTGGTGCTGATTTTTGTTGGAAGGGAGAACACGGATCATGTGTGTGTACCATGATATAGCCCTGTCTCACAGGTTGCAGTCTTTTTGGACTGGGAGGGGAGGGGCACCCAAAGAGTTAAGATGCATGGGTGTGGTGGTGGAAGCATACCGTGTAGTGATCCTTAGAAGTGAACAGGCTTTCTTTATCTGTGTCACTGGAGTGAGGCCAACAATCTCATTCGTAGAGTTCAGTTGCTGTGCAATTAACTCACCCTGGGCCCACATCGAGTTAGTATGTAGAGCTGTGCAGTGACTGTGTGTTCTATGCATATCCTAGGTTTGTGTGTGCCTCTGAATGGTACAATTTATGGAAGATTCTAGTTCCATTTAGGGAAACCCAAGGGGAGGAATATCGCCAGGCAGATTTGTGGATTGCGGCACTCCGTTGAGTTGGATGGGACACTCACACTGGAAGAAGGGCCTGTCTCTTCGGTACACTTCTAAGGGTGCTCTTTGATTCAGGGGGAGGTCTCTGGACACATCTCAGAAAAAAGATGGAGTTGATAAGAGAATCACAAAGAGTAGTGCTGGGGCCATGGGGTAACATTTTGAGGCACATATCACTGTAGCTGAAACCCAGTTGTGAACCTCCGGCTATTTATATGGCCTATAATGTGGTGCTGTCAGATTTGGAGTCACTCCTGCTGTGACAGACTGCTCTCTCAAGGAAGGGCAAGAGAGAGGAGAGGGCACTTCAAAAGGAAGCAGACAAGCAACACAAACTTTAAAGATTCAAACCCTATATCACATTGAGGGGCCTATTTAAGAGCCCTTAGTGCCACCTTAGCACCGCCATAACGTCACTTTTTTATGCTAAGGCTGCGGTAAAGTGGCTTTTCTGCCACACCATATTTACAAAGTGGCACAGTGCTATTGTGCTAACAACTACCATGGTGCACCGTATTATATATACAATGCAACCATGGTGTCGTTAGCTGATACACCACTTTTTCTTGAATATGGCTCATAGGGGGTTATTCTAACTTTGGAGGAGGTGTTAATCCGTCCCAAAAGTGACGGAAAAGTGACGGATTTACCACCAGCCGTATTACGAGTCCATTATATCCTATGGAACTCGTAATACGGCTGGTGGTATATCCGTCACTTTACCGTCACTTTTGGGACGGATTAACACTCCTCCAAAGTTAGAATAACCCCCATAGTGTCTGGAAATGGACTAGAAATAGGGGAGCTTGAGGCCCTCAAAATTGTCAACTGCCAAGCAGCCAGTCAGGCTGTGCAAAGAGGAGAAACTCTGCAAACCATCTGCCTGTAATCAGGACTGGGGGGGTTGAGGTCTGCCACTCTCCCAGCTGAGTGAGGGGACATCACTTGGGGAAAATCCAAGACCACCTGTCCCTGGAGCACCAGTGCCTGCAGCACCAGTACCTGCCTCCTTGCCACGAGCAGTGAGTAAGAGGGGATGGCTAGGGGGAGCGAGGTGCAGTGGGAGACCCTGGGGAGTGGATCTCTGTAATGAGGTGTGAGGAGAGGACTGCTGTGGCAATTGGCTATTTCCTATGTGCATTGGACAAGTCAGTGACCCTGTATGCCAGAGGAAGCCACGGTGAAGTTAACTGTGCCAATTGTACTGTTGCCTGTGTGGGGTGTGTAAGTCGGTGACCCTGAATGCTAGATGGGTGCCATCCTAATGTTAAATGTGTCAGTTGGGCCATTTCCTGTGTGCAGTGTTTAAGTCAGTGCACTTGTATGCCAGAGATGTTTTGTGAAGTTAACCATCCAGATCAGATCAATGCCTATGCACACTTGGAGAGTCAGAGACCCTGTGTGCTGTAGAAGGATCTACCATGAAGAAGAACTTGCTTATGTGCCAATCCGACCATTTATCAAGTGTGAAGTAGCAGTGGTGACCCTGAATGCCAGAGGTGGCCACTGGAAAGGTCAAGGATCATACCCTGGTTAATGCCATTGTTGAGAGGAGAGGCCACTGTAGTGACCTGTGCGGGCTCAAACCATGAAGGAGGAGCAGAACTAGAAGCCTTCAAACCCCCCTCTACTTGTCAGAAGGATAAAAGAAAACTTGCTATTGCATGGGAGGGAGTGTCAAGGACACTCAGCCACTGTCCCAACAATGATGTGAGTGTTACCAAAGCCAGCAGCCTCCTGACCCATAACTGAAATGTTCTTGGAAACATCTGTCATGCAGTCCATGCTAGTGTAGGTAAGACTCATGTAAGAGCAGGAAGGCCCGAGCAATTTTTATGCCAGATAGCACTTTGGTGCTGGAACACTTTTTATCTTTCTAAAAGAGTTGGAGTGGGACCTCAAAGACTCAGACTGCTAGTGGGGCCAAACTGAATATCGCCTGTAGTTTAATGTGAACTAACTACTACCACTAGTGAGAGGGCAGTGGGGCTCAGGGGGCTGCCTATTGACACTAGAGCCCTGACCTCAGCGGCTGTGTGCATTGTTTCACTTTGTGTATGTATATGAATACTACTTTTGTAATTAAAGACAGTAATTTTTTTAACAAACATTTATTGTTTCTAATGAACCTACTTTGAGTTGTGAACCTCTGTTCACTTGCCCCTTTACCTACGGTCTACTTGAACTGCTTGACCCTCACTACCACTGAATATCAATGTGGTGCAAGAGCAACACAAACCTTAAGTGAGATTTATGAAGCCACACAAAACCACTTTGCATGGCGCTGCGTGGCTTCATAAACCTGGAGCAATGTAATGCAGCACAAATCGCAGTGTTACATTACTCTGCTATAGGTGGGCATTTCCACACAACAGCCATGGATTTTGATGCATCCCTAGATTTACAAGAACGTGTTAACCTAGGAATGCACCAAAAATATAAACCTCCCCAAGAATATATTTATTTCTCGTTGTTTTTCCTCTTTCCATATGCATAGAAAGAGGAAAAATCCTCTCAGGATTTTTCTTATGTCGGTGTCCCTTCCTGCACAAAAACAATCCTGCATGCAATGCAGACACCCTTTCACCATTGTGAAAGGGTGACTGCATTGGTGCTAGTCTGCCAGAAGACTGTCAGCGCAGTGGGAAAGGACAGGAATGCATTGTATTGGATAAATATGCCCTTTCTCTGTGACACAGGGCAGTGCAGAAAGGTGGCTTGCTGTGCTGTTCTGAGCCACAAAGCCCATAAAAATGGGCGCAAGTGTTGAAGTGTTGGCCACGTTGCTAAAGAGCCATAAATGGTTGAGCCCTGTGAAACCAGGAGTAAAAGGCCTCAACCGCACCAGTGCATTTTGTGCCCCAGCAAAGATTTATGTTACATATACAACTGAGTAGTTTGAATCCATACAGAGCTAGTTCAGCTCCTCATCCAGAAAGGTTTTGTTTTGCTTTCCCAATTCTGTGGTCAAAACAAAAAACTATTCACTTGGGCCATACTGCCTTTTGTTTTGTCATCCAGAGACACACCACTTTGTGGTTTTCCCTGTGTGAATTTTCCTAATTATGTTACACAACTCTTTTTAGATCATGTATGTCTCATTATCTCAAGAGTGTCTGCTACTAATACACAACGTACACAAATACTAACATTAGCTTTTCCCTTACCTTGTTTCTATCTGGTGCTTTTCAGCATTTTCTTTAAAACATTGAATCTCAAGATCTCTTACATTATATTTTAATTGGTCTTTTGTCTTTACATTTTCCTTCTTTTTACTAAACTGATTTGTGAATTTCACTGGCTGATTTCTTCACTTCTATGTGGCTTTACAGATGAAAACAAGCTTACATACTTTTCTCTGGGGTAGGTTTGTCATTTGAATTCAAGTCTATCAGGAGCAAACCTAGGATTGCAAAATGAGACCTTTTTTATTTAACAAGGTAGCTGGCTGCTAGCTTTGTGTGATATAACACTCAAATATTCTAGCTATTAGAATATATGTCTGTCTGTTGAAAAGTGATTACCTTTAGTCATGTATTATATTTATATCTTGCTTGCTTCGATGTCTGCAAATGCTTTTCCTCCAAAATTTGCAGGTTCTCACATTTATTGCCTCCAGTATGCCGGTGACACTCTAATATTTGACCATACGTCGGTTGGTCTGCAGCAATTGTTGGAGGCCATCGCTCTATATTGTGCAGAAAACAAATTAGAAGTCAATTATGCCAAACCCAAAATCTTGGCATGTGGAGTGAAAAATATATGTACCCCCAAATTCAGCTTTATAATAAATAATGTAGGTTTGGAGCAAGTAGGCAGTCTTAAATATCTGGGCATTTATTTTAATCATGTGGCTCTCATGTCACACACTTGTCCAACTTAAAACTGTCTGCCCTGGCAATGATAATGAGCTTTAAAAAACTGGCTTCTAAGATGAGTGGTCCTGATCTTACTGGTATCTGTAAAGTAATGGATGCTAAATGTATACCAAAGCTTAAATAAGGCTCATTGATTTTTAAAGATATACAAAGCAAGCCAGTTAGTGGTGGCAAGTAAGATGCACTTCCCAAATGTGGTGACAGTATGAATGTGGTGTTTTAGATAGAAAACTGTAGGTGCAATGCAGTTGAGTAGACCCCACTGCCCTAGAGCGTATTTTGGTGTTCAGAACAAACACTTTCAACAACTTGATTTTTAAAGATCAAGGCCCTCATTGTAACAGTGGAGGTAAATGCCACCTACTGCTGCGGTGACGGCCGCCAATATACCACCACAGTGGCGACCATTTATCCGCCAGATTATGAGCACTGCCTGACTTCCGCCACAATAAGGGAGGAAATCCGACAGTGTTCATTCTGGATGAGGGTGGTAACCTGGCGCTGCTAACACCAGCACCGCCCTGCCAGTAGAACACCGCCAGCCGTATTATGAGCATTAATATGGCCTGGTGGTGTTCTGCTGGCATGGCGCTGCTGGCCTCCTGGATGACCTCCTCGCCGGACAAGGTAAGTCGGGTGTCTGACAGGTGAGGGAGTGGGAGGGTGGTGGGTGTTGTGTGTGTGTCTTGTGTGTGTGAGTGTGTGTGTGAATGCATCTGTGTGTGTTGTGTTGTTTGCATGGTTGTATGCATGTGAGTGAATGCGTGTAGGAATGGTGAAGTGTCTGCATGTCAGTGTGATTGTGTCTAAGAATGTGTGTGAGGATGTCTGGAAGTATGGGTGAGTGAATGCTTGTATGCCAGTGTTTGAGTGAATGCTTGTATGCCAGTGTAAGTGAATGGGTGTATGCGTGGTTCGTGTGGGTGTATGTGTGCTTGTATGCGGGGAGGGGCGCTGTGACTGTAGTGGGGTGGGGGGTGATGTGTGCGTTTGTGGCTGTGAGAGGTGGGGGCAGTTGTGTGGTGTGTGCATGTCTGCGGGTGTGTGTGTTTATGTGGGGTGGAGGTGAGTGCGTGTATCGGAGGGGGTGGGGGTGACTGTGTATCAGAGGGGGCTGGGGGGTTTGTGTGTATTGGGTGGGGGTGTGTGTGTTTGAATCTGGGGTGGGGGTGAGTTTAGATAGGAGGTGTGTGGGGAGTGTTTGGATGGAGGGGGGTGTGGGGTATCAGGTGAGTGTTGGGGGGTGGGGGAGCCGCCTATCGGTGAGAGGGAAGGAATTCCCGGTCACCTGTAGGGCCTACCACCATGGTTTTTGTGGTGTTGCTAATGCCACAAAAACCATGGCGGTAGGCCAGCTCATAATGCTGGCCAGGGTACTCTGACAGCCGCCTGGTTGGAGATTGACATCTCTGGCCCGGTGGCTCATACAGCTATCGCAGTATGAGTGGAGAAGTGGCGGGTTGGCTGCAGCCAACCCGCCAAACTTATAATGTGGCAGTATGTACCGCCAGCCTGTTGGCAGTAATACTGCCACATTGACCCTGGCAGTCAGAGGACCGCCAGGGTCATAATGAGGGCCCATATCTCGTCCTGGCTGGATAAAGCCCAGATAAGATGGTGTAGACGTCTATTTAATCTCCCTGATTCTGCACCATCTTCTCAGATACGACTGGACTTCGGTCTCTATAAGCAAGCTAATATGTTGAAAGCTTGGTTCTTGCGATATTATGTGGAGCTGAAGGCCGCCCCAATGGGTCTCTTAAAGAACTGATTGGTCAAGGTATCCAAGACAAAAAATTCAAGTGGGAGTCCTATTTTATGGAAGCCATTGACGTTCTCGAGGCTCAGAACATATTTAAACAAACTCTATCCCCGAAGCTGCAAAATTGTTGGTTAAAATGGCAAAGATTCAATCTGGAAATGAGCATAAACAAGATCTCTCATGTAAATCCCATGCCTTTTTATGTGATTCCTTGTACAAATCAGGGGGCAGAGCAGCATACCTAGCCAGCCCTAAGAAACTGGCATTTAAAAAAAAAGAGCTTTTGAGACTGAAATGCGACTTAATTGGACTAAAAGGTTACAAGTTTGGTCATCTAACGGGGTCAGTGGAACAGAACTTCCTTTTATGTAACTATAAGAAAGAAGGTTTGATGTGTGTAATGTGCATGTGTGCAGCTTTGGTTATAACCATTATTTCTCAAACTCTGTAACACACTTCAAGATAGCCATTGCTTCATGCTTGAGTGGCGTACACGTGCAACTATCGGTCAGATGTGTGAAATTTCTTAGAGAGGCATGGAAGCTACTGAATGAACCGTACATCAGCCGTTGAAATTGGGAACTCTGGGACTCCTTTCTTCCTTTAAAGTTCCCGCATATAGTAAATAGATGTGGGTGTGATGGGGCAGCATGCGGCAGTAATTCACCATTGATCCACACCCGGGTGGTCCTCCCCTTTCTCTCTGGTTCATTGTTTCAAAAACATTACCTCTAGAGGCAACTTATAACCTCTTCCTGCACAACATCGTATTTGAATGCAATGTGGGCTAATGTTAATAATGTAAATAACTATAAACAAAAAGATTTGTTTATCTATCTATATCTTCAATAACTTGAATGACTTTCTTAAGGGTGTCCATTGAAGGTCAGGGAGTTCTCGAACAGTACTGAGAATTTTAAATCAACCATATGAGATTATTTTGTACGTAATATGTGCAAATGGAACTCATTTACACACTTGGTGCTTGTTCTGAAAATCTGACTTGTGTTCGGTCTTTGCCCATTTGTTTTGCAGCTGGATACACCAGGTTTAGATTCCGTGAAAGCTCCGTGAGCGACTCGGATTTATGCCTAATGTGCAAATAAAGCATGTTACACCTTTTCATCCTTCCGGTGCCAAACCGCAATTACGGGTCATTTCGGTACTATGGAGATCTTTTTTAGCAGTGCATTCGCAATTTGTTGATTTTTCAGTTATTTTATAATCCTTAACGGTCAACAGCATTGTTAATATTTTATTTTATATCTTTGCTTTTCATTTTTTTTTTAACTTCAAACCAGACAGTATTGAAGTACCTAATTTCAGAACAATATGAAATTTGCGTTCATCCCCCTTGAGATGTGTCATTCAGACTCCAGAATAACGCCTGCTTGCAAGAAGACTGAATTAGTTTAATCCTATTTGAAGACTTCTGGTACAAGCCAATATCTCAAAAAGGCATGCTCAATATTCACAGACTGATATATTGTGTTCCATTCATTTGTCTAATAGTAACACTTATTATTCACAGTTCTTTGAAGTACTGAAGAATGTTAGGAAGAAAACAACTACTTTACCCTCTCAAACCATACTATTTGAAGTTTGATGTGGAAACCCAACATTGACAACAGTAGAGCGGTGTTCATCAAAGTATAGACATGAATGAACTTGGAGTGCTTCAAATCACATCTTATTTTGCGAGAAGGAAACAGTATTTACATCGTGAAAGTCAATAGCTTACTTTTCATTCCATGGAATCTAGACAGAATAAGGGGCCGTTCTTTTTCCTTTGTGCCAGGAGCGCAGCCATTAAACGCCAAACGTAATCCAGAACCATTTTAAATAAGTTATAGAGCACAAGGAAAGGCGGCGCAGAAATCCATACACACCTACAATTCTTTTTTGTGTTCTTTCAACTATCATAGATGTAATGAATGTATAGAGTTCGAGAATTCGCGTCCACTAAAATGGGCCTTTGCTGAACCTTTGATATATGCAGAACAATAGGGAGGGCAGAGAAAAAAGTACACAAGTAACACGATCAAACATCCAGTTAAGAAAATAAGAAATCTAGGCAAAAATGACCTTGCTCTGGATTCAGTTACACTCCATAATCAATGTATTCTGATTTAGGATGGCAAGTCATTTCAATTCTTTGGTGCCATACTCGAAAGAAACCACCTGCCAGATTGGTGCTCAAGAGCGCATATGTTCAAGCAATTTGAGGAACAAGTTGGTCCCATTGGAATTAATGATCTTCTTCGTGTAGCTGTTTTAGCCATCAGGGCCTGAAATAAGTATGAGAGGCACTCACTCTGTTTACACCATTGCTTGCCCTTAACTGAGTGCACCTGGTGCACTGCTGTTAGTACCAGCCTCAGTGTAGAGACAAACCCTGACAGTTCGCAATTCTGCAGATAAGAGGCCATTAGTGAAACATTGGCTGGTGTTTGAAATCGCAGTTAGGTCTTTCACTGGAAGGAAACCAGCATTTATATGTAGTGGAGGAAGGCATCACCCTGCAGGTGGGTGCAATAAGTTTCGCTATCTACCTGCAATGAGATGCCTGAGGGTTTCCCTCTGACCTCTGCACCATCCACCATTAAGAGTGCATTTGGAGGGTGCGGTGTCAATGTGTCTCCCATGATTTGCCTCTGTGCCAATGAATGCGATACTGTACAAGCGCAAAGTCAAAGTGTTCCTTCATTTGCAAGGAGAAATTCTCATGAAAATGAGGCAAGTCACTACTGTGCACAATTTTGCCAGTGTGATCCATAGCATAAAAGTGGTGCACAAGCATTTGCACTCCCTTCTATAACACCAAATTTCCCCAGGGCCCACACGAAAAAGAGACAAACATCAGCTGCCCTCAAGGCATTTATTTTAACATAGTTCGAGTCCAATTCGAATCCAACTTTAAACATCTATCATCTCCTAATGCAGAGCTTGGGAATCATGAACCCTAGTGAAAGCCACAAAAATGTGCCCCTTTGGCCACAGGAGGACAATACTAGGGTATGGTTGACCCCTCACATGTCAGTGCTGGGGCTCTTGCACCTTCTGCACCTGCTGCACAATGACAGTTATACCTGTGACAATCGTATTCACAAACACTTTCCATCATCACCCTGACACCAACACACTTGCAAACAATTCTTAGGCCTCCATTCTGAATAGTTTGGATTTAAGATACGCAGCTACTGGGGCCATAATTAAAAATTCCATCTGGTATCCTCAACCTGTATCTTCCCATTAGAAGACAAAGTCTGCAGAATGGGTAATATCATAGGGAACCCGGAATTAGCAGATGCAAATCCTCAGGTTTTCCCTGTTTACAGTGACTGTTCTGCTCACATTTTTCACCTGCTCTGAGCTGTTGGAACATGTAAGATGGGTGGGGGCCGTGGCTCATTGCACAGAGCAGGTGGTTGAGGAGCCTGTCAGGGGCATGGCCAGCTACAGGACTTCTGGGGTAGTATTGGAGGTTCCACTGGTGCTGGAAAAAATGGTTGGGTGAGGCTGGCCTTAGTTTCTACTTACTTCCTCTGCCCTGGAGCCCCATTGGTTTTAAAGGATGTATGTTTTTCAAGCATTAAAATCAGGCTTGGGAATTCAAAGTGTAGGAACATGGGGCCCCTTGGAAACGGGCAGGAAAGTATTTCCCCAGGACACCGATCTGCCAGACTCAGAATTAGTGTTATAATGAGGTTGAGGCAAAAGGTGAAGGGACACTTCCTCAAACACCCCGCGCACCCACTCTCCGCTGCATTGTAAAATGAGGAACTCTTGCTACCTCTAGGACATGATTGCCATTCATCTGTTGGCTGCACTCAGTGGCCCGTAGCATTACTTTACTCTTGAATTTGCCTTTGTGTTTCACCATTACATGAGCAGTGAAAGCATCGGAATCTACCGCCTCGGGTTTTTAAATCATCTCTGTGGCGATTCTGTGTTACGATTCTGCGTAATGACACTACATTTTTGCTTTTAAGATGCACCACTCTGAGAAAATAGGATCCCCAGAACAGAATATTCGCATCAAAGCTGTCAGGAACTGTTGCTTGGCTAAATGAGCCTGAACGCCCCCTGGGTTTGCCTCATGAGTGGAGATGAATTTCCTTTTCTCAGAACAATCTCGTGGCGTGTGTGATTTAATAAGTGGTGTCTCTTCCTTCTCAATGCAGAAACCATGTGAAATACACTCCTTTGGTTCTTTCATAACAAATTAGTTCAGAAAAAAACTCTGCACTTTCTATCTATGATCTACTGAAATATAACTCTAAGGCCCATATTTACAAGCAGCATCTACAGCTGGTGGGTCACTTTTTGTGATGTACCGGCAGGGCAGGCTGCACAACCATATCTACAAGGCCACACACAGCCATTTTGTGTGGATTTACATGGCCTAGTAGACATGGAATGGCAACGCAGCGCAAGTTGCTGCGTTGCCTTACTTTCTGTCAAGGAGGTGTTTCCATGGGTGTTCCCACACAACATCCATGGATTTTGACTCACTCCAAGATTTACAAGGTTTTGTAAACTTGGGAATGCATCAAAAACCTATGCCACCCCGGGGGTGGCGTAAGAGTGACACAAGGAGAAATATCTTTATTTCTCTCTGTTTATTCCTTTTTCTATGTGTGCTGCAGCACACATACAAGGAGGAAATCGCCTCCATTGATTTTTTTTTTGTACAGGAAGGTGTCCCTACACAAAAACAATCACCCCCACAACGCAGGCACCCTTGCACCATGGTGCAAGGGTGCCTGCATTGGTGCTAGGCAGCAATGTTTACGTCTGCACAGGGGGAGAGGACATAAATGCGCCATATCTTGTAGCTACAGTGCATTTCTACCCTTTCCATATGGTGCAAAGCGGTGCAGCGAGGTACTTGCTGCGCCACCCTGCGCCATAGACCTTGTAATTATGGCCCTAAGTTGGGCTTGTATCATGCAAAACGATATCTCCCACTTTCGTATTACTGAACAATTTTGAAACCACCTTAAAGTGTGGATTTAGTTAGAAAAATAAAAGTTTGTTGTCATCCAAACAACAAAAATTGGTTCAGACAAGGAGACCAACACATTAAACACATTTATAATATGAAGGATATGCATCTACTTTTTCCAACATTAACAGCCTCCAGTGTGATCTTGAGTGCCATTACACAGTTTGTTAACTGCACAAAACAAACAAAGGCAATAACCGCTTTGGGAGATTTAAGTCTTAATCTAAGTTTAAGTAAGAATGCTTACTGAGTTTTGCTTTTATAAATCATTGTGAGATTTCACTTGGATCTGTTGGTGTTGAAAAGTAGGGTTTTTTGTGAAAATGGCATATTGGATCTTCCTTCCTGTGGCTTTATTCTGAAGAGTAATCTATCTGTCAGGAAGAGCTGTTGAACAGTTGTACATTTTGTAGAGCATGACAGGTAGCCTACTTTTTTTAGACGTCACTTCGATGCAGCCATATTATTACATTTTTAACCCCCCAGAATAAGATTGTTTATCATTATGCAATTATATAGACATTGCTCAGGTTTTGTATAAGTATTTACTACTAGACCCAAGCAAGGTCTGTCTGTTGTGTTGTTACCGGGAAACTACAGAACAGTATTTTTGTGCAGAGCAATTGATACTGTAATAGAAACACACATCTACATACAGCCCACTATCTTACAACTGCAAACAGTTCTCACCAAATTGATTGTTATTACTGTAATAGTACACACACCTGGCATCTGATATATTGCTGTTAATAGAAAACTGTCTAAATGATGAATCCTTGCCTAAGATACTGGTAATTACACCCAATGGCTATGATGTGTTAAACAGAAATAGACCCTCTAAGAAAGCATGTGTGGCTACAATAGTACTTCAAAACCACTAGATTTCTCTGATTTATTTTGACCATATCTGTGATATTGATTTTATTGGTTTACAAATTGACTTAAATAATAGTTCCTTGATATATCTATTATTAAACCGCTGCTGAATATATGGCATACTTTCCCAGTACCTTTTATGAATTGGTCTACTCCCCCATGGTAAATTATGCTTAGCTAGTAGTGATTGGGGATTATAACTACTGGATAGATAACATTAAAATGTCCTCAAACGATAATAGGTACTGGTAATTTGTATTACCTTTAATCTTTCAACAACACATCATAGGCCCCACTCATGTTAAAAGTCCTATCCTTGACTTGGTCTGGACTTCTCACATGAAGGTACTTACCGTCACTGTGTCCCCCTGCATATGGCCAGACCATTATTTAATTAAATTTGACCTCCCTCTTACTAATAAAAAATGTTGAGCCACACAGAGTACAAAACCAGCCACAAGTGGCAACAGGTGAATGTTGAGGTGCTGTGTAATATATTATAGCCTTAAAGCCCACTGTAGCGGGCTATTCCAGCCATTTAAGGTCACTCCAGCTTTAAATGCCTGAGACGAAGGCAAGGGCCTTTAACAGGGAGCAAGTATAGCCCAGCTACCACTCAGCAGCTGATACTCTCATGGTCTTCAAAAGTCCCTGTTGGCCTCAGTGGCACCACACCCCATAACACCACTTCCTTTCCCAGGCACTCCGTGGAGACAGGATCTATTCAATTGGAGCCCTGACCGCAAGTTTCTTCCATGCACAGACCCCCTTCACATGCAGTGCAGTCCGGTGAGCTGAGTGCTGCTGCCGGGGGGTAGTGGAGCTTTTGGCTGAACTTTTCACTCCAAGCAGAGCCCGGAGTGCTAAAAAACTCCATTAACTCCACCAGCAGATTGGAGCTCAATGCCCTCTTCCAACACTTTCTGATGCCTTCTTTTGGCCCATGCTATCTGGTTGAATGCATTGCTTGCAGATGTCTCCTCATTCATGTTATACCAAATGAGTTCTGATTGATGCCTTGTTGCATAGGTTCAAGGTTAACAGTTTGGAATTCACCTTTCCTGTCCAGGTGACAATGAGAAAACCCCCAGACAATCATATTCTTGAGCTTCTTCCTCCACTTCACCTCCTGCTCCTCTTCTTAAATGCTCTACTCTAACCCTATCCTTCCTCTTCCAGTAGGACAGAATCTTCTTGTTGAGCCATTGCAATTTCTCTCTTGGAAAGACCATAACTTTCCCCTTTGAAGATCTCAACCGAAATGAGGAAAAGGGGTTTAGACTTCCTGTTTCCTACAATGGACAGAGTTCTAAACCAATGAAATACTGTGTAACAAAAGCGAAAGCACCGCAGTAGTATCTCAGTACCATTGAGGTACCTGTATAGTTCAGAAACACTACCTATATTTTCATCATCATCAATCTTTATTTCAGCTTTATGCCATAAAAGACAAATAAATAAATACAACACTAAAACATATAACATTAACTATTTTACAAACTAATAGGCAAGATCACACAAGTCAAATATTGCACTTGTATGATAATTAAATGTACATTAAAAATAACATTAAGCACAATTTTCCATTGCTAGATCATGAACATTATACAATAAAACATATAAAACATGTACGATACAAAAGTCCCGAACAGGATAGTTAAATACATCCTCCAAAGTAAAAACCATTTATATTGTATATACATAATATGCTGCAATTATGCAATAAAAATAAAAATTTACCAGACAATTCCCTATCTCTCAGCAATAAAATAAATAAATATAATCCTGTTATTACCCAATATTTCCCTTCTTATTTCAAACAAGATTACTCCATTGCTTATGCTCATTCTATAGCTCAAATTAATACAATCAATAGGAAAGTTACTAGACAAATTAGATAGATGCAGTTGGCAATACTGATCTCTTTCTTGTGCACCACATTGCAAATAAAAACTTAGAAACTGCAAATAATATGGCTTGGCTAGTATGAGTTTTTAAATTCGGTATGACTCTTTGTAAATGAGGGTCCTAATTTTCCTACATGTGGGCACTATCCATTTTCTTCTAGCCCTGCGATAAGCAAGGCAAAAGAAAAGGGCACGAGCTTCAGTTTCTCCAGATCCATCACATGAAGGTCAGATTTGTTTTCAAATGACCTCTATGGTTGCCCATTTGCAATTATATGTGCATATGGTTATGATACCAAATCTAAATTGAAGGTACAGTTTCTCGGCCTGACTGTGTTCAATTTCGTCCATAAATCCTTCAAATTTATAGGGATCCTTATACAGAATGAAATTGCCTGTCAATGACCCTTATGTGGGCCCAGCCAGCATCATAATTAAGGCATAGGTTTTGTAACCTTTCTTTTAGTCTGCTTTACAAAAACATAAACAAACCATGCTGGGGTCATCCCACAGATTGTCTCCCCCCATATCTCTCAGTGTTTCACGAACAAAACTGACCCAGGGTAGGTTACCAGCACCCTGCATCCCAAGTATTTCTTCCAGTGCTGGCCCATATGAGATCAATTTAGGGGTAACCCAGTACAAAATATGCCTAAGGGCAATCCCCTCTGAGATTGTTTGAACCCCTAGATCTAACCTAAGTGGAACAACAATTGTACTAATAGGGAGATTCAACAATTGCCACAAAAGTGATTCTCAGTTAAAACAAGGGTTTTCACTGACTAATGACCCAATAGTTCAGCCCCATATAATACAGGCCCCAGGGCTCGGAGTACATAGATCTTAATGACTGGGGAAACAGGTTTAAAAAAAGACCGCTGATACACCTTTAAAAGACCAGCAAGATGATGCTCTAGTTTGAGTCTTCGCTTAGTAATGTGTGATACCTAGTCCATCTGCTCATTAAGAATAATACTTAGGTAGTCAAAAGAACAAACCTTTTTCTAGAGGAATCCCGTTCAAGGTGGGATTTGGGCGTGTCGACCAACAGGGGCTAAAGACCATAAATTTAGTTTTGCTCAAACTAATTTCACGGCCCTTTATCAGACAAAACTTACTCAATTGATTGAGGATCTTCTGTTAGCCCGTAGGAGATTGGGAAAGGAGGAGGGTAACGTCTGCAAACATAAGGGCTGGCCATTTCATAGAGGTTAGTCTAGGGGCGTCATTGTTGCACAGATTTCAACAGTCAATGAGACCATTTATATACAGGGAAAAGAGTGCAGGTGCCAGCACACAACCTTGCCTAACTCCCTGTTTAACCATAAAAAGTTCAGACACCTCCCCCATTCTACAACAGCCCACCTGCGCAAAATTGCACTCGTGAAGTCTTTCTAAGATAGAAAGGAGGTAGGATGGAACCCCCAATTCAGTAAAAAACCCACCACAGGGTTCTTCTAGGTATCAAATCAAAGGCTGATTTTAGGTCTACAAAGAACATGCACATTCTGCCCCCCAACTCTACTATTTTCCACTGGAGAAGCTGGAGCCTAAACACCTAGTCAATCATTGAAATATTGCATCGGAAGCCTGCTTGCTATCCAATCTTGCAACCTTTCCAGAATATCTCTAGCAAATACCTTCAGCGTGGCGACTATTAAACTAATAGGCCGATGGTTTGTTGGCAGCAGGGGAGAACCCTTATAATAATAATTTCTGCACCACTCTATGAGTGTGGGATGAACATTCTGGGACCGGTTTCGTGGTATCACCCCTATCAGCCAGGCTACCTCGAATCTGGTGGCATTGCGAGCACAGGACCCACGACTGGGCATACCCTTCCCTATGTTTAGAACCACACGATACAGGTCTTCCTAAATTACACGAGGCATGTACAGCAACTACGGGCCTCCTTTGGGGCTGTGAAGCAGAAACTCAGAGCAATGGAACTCAGTTACATGTTGATGTTTCCAGCAAAATAAAGGGTATTGCATGCAGACCACGCACACTTCTTCAAGACCCCGGAAGCGGTGTAGGACTGGCTTGAGATACATGGAGATGACTGTGTCCCTACCAAGAGATCGAGATCCTGGGGAGCGAGGCCATAGAGTCAGTTGGGATCCTGCAAGCAAAGAAACAGAGGAGACTGGGGTCTGGCAGAGCCTCCCAGAAAGTGGTGGTGCAGAACGATGAAACATTGGCATTGGAAGACCTCAGTATGCCAACAGGAGACCTGAGGGGCTCTGGTCAGCACCCTGAGAGTCTGAGAAAAGGTTTGATCCTTGGTGGAAGAAGTCACAGCATTGGGTGTGGATGAATGCAGCTGCGAATCACCAGCCTTAACTGAGACCAGACAATGATAAATAGATGGGAAGAGTTGTAAGACCCAAATCACAGCCAAACTACGGGACCCCTCACCGGCTTGCAGCAGATGGGGTGTGCCACCAGATATATGCAGCCTCTAATTGGGGCCACCTTTAAGGATTGATTCTTTATACCATACCCCTTAATGACTGTGATTAAGTGAGTTGCAATTTGGGAAGCTGGAATATAAATGCGGCAGTGTGAGAATGTGTATGCAACAGGAGCTATGTGACTGAGTCAGCACCAGGGGTGAATCTGGCATGGGAAGCCCACTGTTAGGGGGCTCTGCATACTGGCCCACCAGTGCATTGGAATTTGATAGTTATGATTGAAGGGTTGAGTGGAGAATGCTAAGTATGAATGTGCTGATTGTTAAAATGAAGAGGTTAGCCAAGCATATTGATGTTAGAATCTTTGTACTGTTTTATATTCATATTACACTGATTTGGTTGATTCAAGAAGGGAGGGGAGCCCCTGATGATGGTTGGGAGATGCAGAGGTTGTTCATATGTGTGTACCCGAGGGTTGCGGGGAAGACATGGCTGGTCTGACTAGCTAGGCAATTGACAAGGTAGAGAGATTGATGCTGCAATGAAGCAGAGGGACAAAATACGACTAAACAAATTACGATGGGTACTCACTATAGACTATTGACATAGAATGTAAGGGTGCTGAACTCATTTGTAAAAAGAAATAGGGTACTAACATATCTACCCCAACATGGTACGCAAATAGCGCTCCTCCAGGGGACATATTTGACAGACATTGAGGTCAACAAACTGCATAAGAAATGGAGAGGACAGTTATATGCGGTTACCTACTCCAATTATGGCCGTAGAGTATTGATATGCATTGCCCCACAAGTGCCTTTTTACTCAGGTGCTACCAAGCAGGTGTCAATGGTATATACCTACTGATACACAGACTGCTGAATGGGATGGAAATATGCTTGCTCGATGTATATACCCCAAATGTGGATGACAGAAACTTTTTACCCACACTAGAACATGAGCTGACTCCATATTTTGGAATACCTTTGAAATGGGGACTTCAACTGTGTTCACAATGGAGACATGGATAGGCACACCCAAAGCTTTGACCTAAGCCGAACATGACCACCTTTCTTCAAACAGTGATGGACCGGGTACAAAGCATAGACATATGGAGCATCACTCTACAAGACCCCACCTTCAGAGAGGATCTCAGTAAAGTCTATTGAGGGATATTTTGCAACAAACTGGTTATCTACAAAAAACAGGGATCTGGAGTGGGATGCTCTAAAGGTTGTTGCACGCGGGGAAGGCCTGTCCAGAATTACTAGCACACATAGACGCTTGCAGTTGGATCTCAGGGAGGCTGAGTGCTCTCTGGCCACCCAGATACATCTGAGTCCCGCGGGACTGAATTACAGATTGGTCATCGCATCATGGAAATATGGGACAGGCTTGATAGACTGACCTCACATGAATTTCAACAGCTTAGTGAAGGGGACAGGTCGGGTCACTTGCTGGCCTGGCTGCTTCGCCGGGAGAGACCATTTCCCCCTTATCTTGTCTCTGCAAAGAGCAGATGGAACAAGAGTGACCACACAAAGTGGCATAAACAAACTACTGACAGAACACTTGAAGGCAGTATATACTAGAGGTGGGAATCCTCAGATGCCGGATATACAAAGGTACCTGCTGACCCTGGTCCTCCCTCGGCTCACAGAGGCACAACAAGAGAGCTTGGATGACGAGTTCCAGTTGGATGATCTTAGGGAAGCAATGGGGAAGCTGGCGTGGCAAAAAGCCACCGGGCCCTGGCGGGTGGCCAGTAGAATATTACAAGGCCTCTGGGAATCAACTGATACCCAAGCTGCCTTAGACTCTTGTCAACTCAGAGAGAATGGGCATTTTGCCCCAATTAATGTGTGTGGCCCAGCTCATCATGCTCCCTAAGCCAGACAGGGATCCAGAGGGAAAGGGTTCATATAGATGTGTTTGAATACCAAGGTATTGGCCAAAGTACTGGTCACGCGGCTAAAATGAGTCATACCAACTTGGTGCATAAGGACTAATGTGGTTTCATACTGGGTAGGAGTCCCAGATCTGGAGTTGTATTATTATGCAGGAATCTTGCAAAGTGCTTTGTGGGGAAGGACTGAATGCGGAGAAAGACCTATTTGGTGACTGGAAGGGCATGGATGACCTACCCGGACACCTGATGAAAGACAAGAGAGTCCTTAGGAAAGCCCCTTTCCTGGTACGCCAGGTTGCAGAGATATGGAGAAGAAGAGTTGCAGCTGTACTAAAATGTACTTCATATTCAAGGTTACTCCCCATACAGGGGCTGCCTAGTTTCAGACAGGCATGAATGGTAATGGACCTCAGAACATGGTACGATGGTGGCTGCTTAACAGCAGGTGACTTATACCAAACAGGGATGTTGCTGACGCTTAACGAGGCCTGGGTCATCTTTCAGTTACCAACAGGGCAACATTTACAGTATAATAAAATCTCTTATATAATTAAAGAGGGGTGTCCTAGCCTCCCAGAGGAACCGGAGGAATCCCACACAATTCTAGATTCAGAAGTAATCAGAGACTTAGGCCCTCATTACAACATTGGCGGAAAAAGCCGCTTACCGCCGTGCAGAAGACCGCCAACACACCACCGCTTCCGCGGAATTCTGCCACAGCTATTATGACCCACATTTCGGAATCCGCCAAAAGTCAGACACCCACACAAGTCCGTCACACCAAAGGTCAGTGATAAAGTGGCGAAAACAAAACCTCCACCATCACGCCAACAGAAATACGCCCACACTATCATGACCCACGAAACCACGTGGTGGTCGTTCAACCGTGGTATTCCATTGGCAGTACACACCGCTGTGCTCAAAATACACACACATCTACAAAACACAGCCACATTGGAAAATTCAAAATACATACACCTGATACACTTACACACACCACTCCCACACACCCATTACAATATAAAAAACACACCCACATCACCCACAAACCCCTTTGACCAAAAATTCCAAAAGAAGGCCAGAGAGAGACACCACCAGCAAGAACAACAGCATCCACAGGCACACAACACCATCACCCACAGAACTTCCACGCAACTCAAACAACACCCCACTACATATCAGCACACTTATCACCACACACTCCACCCCACACATCACCTACACCACCCCATGGCATGGCAAAGACACCCCAGGTTCTCGGAGGAGGAGCTCAGGGTCATGGTGGAGGAAATCGTCCAGGTAGAGCCACAGCTATTCAGAACACAGGTGCAACACACCTCAATAGCAAGGAAGATGGAGCTATGGCGAAGAATAGTGGACAGGGTCAACGCAGTGGGACAGCACCCAAGAAATCGAGAGGACATCAGGAAGAGGTGGAACGACCTACGGGGGAAGGTACGTTCCGTGGTCTCACGTGGTCTCCGCTGAACCGCCGGCGGACTCCCACCTCCTCCCCCACAACTAACAACATGGGAGGAGCAGGTCTTGGCGATTCTGCATCCTGAGGGCCTCGCAGGAGTAGGTGGAGGAATGGACTCTGGTAAGACAAATCTTAATTTTTACATCCCCCACCCTACCTGCATGCCAGCACATACCCCCACCCTCACCCCCAGCACCCCAACTCCTCACATATGTCCCAACATCACAAGCCACCCATCCCAACACCAAGCCCTGCATGCAACAACAAAGCATGGACACACATCACTAAAGCATGCCCACTGCACATACCCATGCAACCCCGTAAACCATCAGCACACAAGGTCCCACACAGGAATGCAAGCACTGGGGTACACGGTCACCCACCCATTGCACACCATGACACACACAGATGTAATAACCATCCTTTTATACCCCTGCAGGACCCCTACCGAACGTCACCGGACAGGAGGGTCCACACATGTCCACACCACCAACAGAAGAGGCCCACAGTGATGACAGCAGCTCTGTCCAACTGGCTCTAGAGGACCAGCCCATCGGGGACCTCGGTACAGTCGGTTCCCCTCACCCAGTCACAGGCCACCACAGAGCTTCCCCCCTCTGGAAACACCAGCACAGCACCCACCCAGTGGGCCCATACCTCCGTCCCCAGGACACGTCAATCAGCTGTGTGTCGATCACTACAGGGAACCCAGGATAACCCACCACCCCAACAACAACAGGGGCCTGGGGGCAGTGGCAGTGGGCACACGGTCCAGGGGACGGAGGCCCAGGAACACAGGGGAACTGGGAGGGCTGCTGTGCGACAGGGGGCGGACAGGCCAAGGGAACCCACTCTCCACGAGGCCCTCTCCTCCATCATGGTAGCCTACCACCACTCCCAGGAGACGATGGCAACAGTACTGGCCAAGTTTCAGGAGACCCAGCGCCTGCAGGAGGAAAAGTATATGGGCTTTAGGGAGGAACTCAGAACCATCAGCTCCACCCTGGGCACCATCGTAGGGGTGCTGAGGGAACTTGTGAACACCAGGAGGGACACTGTGGCACTACAAGGGGCCCCTGACACTAGCATGGAAGATGAACTGCCCACCACCTCTGCCGGCGCTAGTGGACAGGACGCCCCACCACAGGACCACCACACCAGCACTCCACCCCCTGCAGAGGGAGAACCACCCCGCAAACGATCCCTGAGATCCAGGACAAAGACAGAGCACTATGCCAAGACCCCCGCCAAGAAATGAGACCACCCTGATTGTCATCCTACTGTCCCACTTTTTCACCCTGTCCATACTTAAACTGCCCCAGTTCCACCTCCTATGCCCATATGGGCAATTCACCTGTGAGACTAATAGACTGGACCCTGCCATGGACATTTCTCCGCCATCACCCCTCACCATTTCACTACCCCCTCCAATATTGAGCACTTAAATAAACACACTTAAAGCACAAAACAATCTGGAGTCTGTCTGTGATTTCCAAATAGTGTATTAGCAATTTCAGTGACAAAATGCTCTTTCAATTGTAATGTCAACATACCTATGTCACACAGCTCTAGTCCATGAGGAATCTAAGCAGATGACACAGTGGGACCCACATCTGTGAAATCATAAGGGAAAGTGACAACTGAGTGACCATACACTGGGTGAAAACGACAGACAGTAGAGAGGTAGTAGTGTTAAAGTACATGTAGTAGGCAGGTCTGTACTCTTACCTGTGTCTCACTGGAAATATTGCTGGATCACTGAGTCCCTGTTGTTCATATCTTCTTCCTCTGCTTCCTCGTCGTCACTGTCCACAGGCTCCACAGCTGCCACAATACTGCCATCTAGACCATCCTCCTGCAGAAAAGGCACCTGGCGTCGCAAAGCCAAGTTGTGAAGCATACAGCAGGTCACGATGATCTGGCACACCTTCTTTGGTGAGTAGAATAGGGATCCACCTGTCATATGGAGGCACCGGAACCTGGCCTTCAGGGGGCCGAAGGTCTGCTCGATCACCCTCCTACTTCACCCATGGGCCTTATTGTAGCGTTCCTCTGCCCTTGTCTTGGGATTCCTCACTGGGGTCAGTAGCCATGACTGGTTGGGGTAACCAGAGTCACCTGCAAATGGTGAGGGACAACTGTTAGACACGCACTAACCTGGAGGGATATCCCCAGACCCAGACAACCATTCCCACTGACTTGCTTCCAGGTGCTCACCTAATAGCCACACACGGTGCCTCTGGAATTGACCCATCACATAAGGGACGCTGCTATTCCGCAGGATGTAGGCGTCATGCACTGAGCCAGGGAACATGGCATTCACATGGAAGATGTACTGGTCTGCCAAACATACCATCTGTACATTCATCGAATGATAACTCTTCCGGTTTCTGTACACCTGTTCACTCCTGTGGGGGGACCAAAGCCACATGGGTCCCATCAATGGCACCTATGATGTTGGGGATGTGTCCCAGGGCATAGAAATCACCTTTCACTGTAGGCAAATCCTCCACCTGAGGAAAAACGATGTAGCTCCGCATGTGTTTCAGAAGGGCAGACAACACTCTGAACAATACGTTGGAAAACATAGGCTGGGACATACCTGATGCTATGGCCACTGTTGTTTGAAAAGACCCACTTGCAAGGAAATGGAGCACTGACAGCACCTTCACTTGAGGGGGGATTCCTGTGGGATGGCGGATTGCTGACATCAGGTCTGGCTCCAACTGGGTACACAGTTCCTGGATTGTGGCACGGCCAAGCCTGTATGTGAGAATCATATGTCGCTCCTTCATTGTCGACAGGTCCACCAACGGTCGGTACACCGGAGGATGCCGCCATCTCCTCACATGTCCCAGCAGACGGTGCCTATGAAGGACAACAGCGAGCACAGAGCCAAACAACTCAGAGGTACGTACCCACAGTTTACACAGAACACCATTCATACACAAAAGATGGCCTGTATGTGTGTAGAGTCTAGGCCTAGGTATGTGTGACGCAGTTGAAAATGAAGCCATGTGGGCCCCTGAAATGGCGGCTGCCTGACCTCTAAAGTGGGACAATGGGATGTGAGGTAACTGCGCTGGCGTTGTACACCGTCGCGGTAGGCGGTCGAAGACCGCGGCGCAATGCTGCATTGGTTAACATTGAACCCTATGGGTCCCAGGAGCCAATAACGATGTACGCCGGCGGTGATGGTACGCACTGCCGCGTATGTGACCGCCATTTTCTATCTGTTGAATCACTCGATATCTAATCTTCGACAGGAGAGGACCTACACTGCAAGTGCTGCCGGGACCTCGGTCTGGAAGAGACAATGGCTCGAGTGTCTGGGGAAAGGGCCCCTGACTTCACATTGGAGGAGTTGGAGAAGCTCGTGGATGGGGTCCTTCCCAGTACACACTACTCTACAGTCCTCCAGACAAACAGGTAAGTACACAGGGAGCATGTTGTATGGGCCATGCCTGTGTGGAGAGGGCTGGATGTAAGAAGGAAGGGGGGAGAGTGCTGCGTGCATGAAAGACAGTGAATGCATGTGCCACATGGCAAGGGTAGCGATGGGGCGAATCACTTTGACGGTGCAGTTGGTAATAACTTCTCTTTTTACCCCTGTACATTTCATGAAGGTCAGCGCCCACCAGAAAACATATTTGGCGTGCCATCGCCAAGGACGTCCAGCCCCTGGGGGTCTACCACAGACGGAGCACCCACTGCCGTAAAAGATGGGAGGACATTCGCCGCTGGAGCAAGAAGACGGTGGAGGCTCAGCTGGGGATGGCCTCCCAACGTGGGAGGGGTGCCCGTCGCACCATGACCCCCCTGATGTTCAGGATCCTGGCGGTGGCATACCCGTAGTTGGATGGGCGATTGAGGGCATCACAGCAGCCACAAGGGGGTGAGTACACTCCCATTCTGCTTACTTTGCGTGCAGTGGAGGTGTCTGGGTGGGGGAGGTGGGCTGTGGGTTTCCCTAGGCCAGGGCGAGTTACGTAGGCAAGGCCCCTCTGTAAGGCAGGCCATGTGGCACCCCACCCCACCTCTGTAGAGTGCCAAGTACACCTAGTCATGCCCCTGTGTCATCTATGTGTGCAGATGTCGTCCATAGCCTTATAGGCCATTTGCCAGGAATTGAACAGGGGACCCCAAGAGCGCAGCGTAGTGCAGGGGGCTTCTATGTCTGTCGTGTCCGCCAACGGTAGCAGTAATGCATGCACTCAATATGTCTTTCTTCTGTCATTCCCCCCCCTTTTTGTGGTCTCCCTGTTCTTCTGTGCATTAGCATCATCAAGCGGAGGAGCAGTGGCACCGGAGCACGAGGGAGCTGCATCCCACATGGCCCTGGAGGGTGAAACTACGGACTCAGAGTTCACCAGTGGGACGGAGGGTGAGGGGAGCTCCACGGCGAGGACAGGAGCTGACACCAGCGACACAGACTCGTCCTCTGATGGGAGCTCCCTTGTGGTGGTGGCAACATCTGTGCCCCCCGCACCTACAGGTACAGCCGCCACCCCCCCTACCAGCACTACCCTCCTAGCAGCCCCTCAGCCTTTGCACCGTGCCCGCTCACCCAGGAGGGTGGGCATCACCTTCGCCCCAGGCACCTCAGGCCCTGCCCCAGTCACCCCTGCTGCCCTCAGTGAGGAGGCCATTGACCTCCTCAGGTCCCTCACTGTTGGGCAGTCTACCATTTTGAATGCCATCCAGGGTGTAGAGAGGCAGTTGCAACAAACCAATGCTTTCCTGGAGGGCATTCATTCTGGTCAGGCGGCCCTTCAGCGAGCTTTTCAGACTCTGGCCTCAGCACTGATGGCAGCCATTGTCCCCGTCTCTAGCCTCCCCCCTCCAACTTCCTCCACCCAGACACAAACCCCTGTACCTCAGCCTATCCCAAGCACACCTGTAGACCAGCATGCACACACGTCAACACACAAGGGAAGCTCTGGCAAACATAAGCACCACACATCCCACAGGCACTCACGCAAGCATCACACACATGCATCCACTGTCTCCATTGTGTCCCCCTCCTCCTCGTCTTCCTCCTCCCTCCCAGTCTCCTCTACACTCACACCTGCATGCACTACCTCTACAGCCACTATGTCCCTCTCCAGCACACACACCACCACACCCCGCTCACGTACAGTCACCACCTCCACTACCATTCACACGTCCCCTGTGTCCTCTCCCAGTGTGTCTGTGATGCCCCCTCCCAAGATACACAAACGCAGGCACACACCTACCCAACAGCCATCCACCTCACGAGAGCCTCCAGCGCATGCACCTTCACCCAAAGTCACCAAACATACACCTCCTACAACCACCACCTCTTCCTCCACTCCCAAACCCCCTCCAGCTACCCGTCCCAGTGTCTCCAAAAAACGTTTCCTGTCCAACCTTGACTTCTTTCCCACACCTCCCCCACCCCGTCGGTCTCATAGGTCCCAAAGTAGCACCTCAGCCACAACATCTCCGGGACCAGTGGTGCCTGTAGTCAACGGAATCTGGAGTGCACCGGCCACCAGGGCAGCCAGTGTGGCACGGAGCCACAGCACAGACAGTCCCCCACTTGTGAAGCATCAGAAGTTGCCCAGTGCCCGGCGGGAGAGGTGGAAGACTCCAGCCACCAAAGCCGCTCCCAGGGGTCCCGGTGGGAGTGTGGAGTCAGCTGTGACACCTTCAAAGGTGGGGAAGGGCCACAAGAAACCCTGCAAGTCTGGGAAGAGCAGCACGGCGGAGAAGACCGCCATCATCCCCGATGCCCCGGAGCCCACTTCCAGCACAAGCCCAGCTGCCCAGGGCAGGACCACCAGCACCGGCCCACCTGCCCAGGAGGCCACCGCCAGCACCAGCCCACCTGTCCAGGAGGCCACCGCCAGCAACAGCCCAGCTGCCCAGGAGTCCACCGCCAGCACCAGCCCACCTGCCCAGGAGGCCACCACCAGCACTAGCATCGCTGGGCCATGAAGGACCGCAGCAAAAGCCCCACTGGGCCATGAAAGACCGCCAGCAAAAGCCCCGGTGGGCCATGAAGGACCACCAGCAAAAGCCCCGCTGGACCACCAGCAAGAGACCCTGCAATGGAGACCGCCATCTCAAGCACCGCTGCACAGGGGCACCGCCGTCTCAAGCACCGCTGAATAGGGCACCGCCATCTCAAGCACTGCTGAACAGGGCACCGCTGAACAGGGCACCGCCATCTCAAGCACCGCTGAATAGGGCACCGCCAACTCAAGCACCGCTGAACAGGGCACCGCCATCTCAAGCACCGCTGAACAGGTCATCGCCAACTCAAGCACCGCTGAACAGGGCACTGCCATCTCAAGCACCGCTGAACAGGGCACCACCATCTCAAGCACCGCTGAACAGGGCACCACCATCTCAAGCACTGCTGGCCCATAAGCGGCAAGGGCACTTACGCAACTGAGTCCGTCAGGGGGTGAATGATGCACTCTGGGCACCATGCCCCCTCCAGAACCAGTGGAGACTGTCATCCACTACCTCTGTACTTAGCAGGATGAAGCACTCTGGGCACCATGCCCCCTCCAGAACCAGTGGAGATTCACATCCACTACCTCAGTCCTTGGCAGGATGAAGCACTCTGGGCACCATGCCTCCTCCAGAACCAGTGGAGACTGTCATCCACTTGTGAGACTGTGGCTTTGCACTCCCCAGGATATGGCAGTGGGCAACCCACCCACTGTTGAGACTTGAGAGACTGTGGCTTTGCACTCCCCAGGATTGAACAGTGGGCAAACCACCCACTGTACAGACTTGTGAGACTGTGGCTTTGCACTCCCCAGGATGGAACAGTGGGCATGTGGCTCCCTCGTGGATTTGGCGTCATGCACTCAAGTGGCTAAGGTGCCCCCCCTTTCCCTCCCCCTGAGGTGCCTGTTTAGTTGCTGTCTGATGCCCCTGCAGTGTTCTCTCCGTCATGGTCGGGGATCTTGTGTGGGCCTCGCCCATACCGTGTGGTCCCAGTTTTCCACAGGCTCTCTTAGAGCACTACCTGGACTACTATGCTTGGTATATATTATGTACATGGTTTATATATATATATTTCTGCCTACTTGCTTTTAACATATTACAATGGTTACACTCATTTTCTATTGTCTTTGCATTCTTCCGGGGGGCTTGGGGGGTGTAACTGTGATGTATTGATATGCATTAGTGTGTGTGTTGTAGTGGGTGAGGGTGGGGGTGTTGCGTGTGTGTGTCCCTGTTTTTTCCCTCCCCCCTCCCCTGTGTCATAGGTGCAGTACTCACTGTGGTCTTCGCCGCCGGCGTTCGTGCTCCTGGTAGAGGAGCAGGAAGACTATCACAGGGAAAATTTGGAGTTCCGGGTCCATGGCGTCCTTGTTCCTCGTGTGGTGTGTAGAGGTGAGCGTTTTCCCTTTGGGATTCCTGTTTCCACCGTGTTTTTACCCACGGTGAATCCGCCCCGGAAAAGGTGGCGGATTGGCCTGTCACAATAGTGTGGGTGGCACATTGTCTCCCGCCTGTCTGTTGGCGGTGACCGCCGCGCTGTTTGTTTGTACCACCGTGGCGGTCGGAGTGTTAAAGTGGCTGTCTTTGTTGACATTTTCCACCATGGTCGTAATTGCAAATTTGTTACCGCTGGCCTGTTGGCAGTCTTACCGCCGCTTTAACACCGACTGCCAGGGTTGTAATGACCACCTTAATGTCTCCAACATATAAAGCCGTAAAGGTCGACGGTATGGTGGGTATGACAAGGGCACGGGACAGATGGGAGCCAGATCTGAAAACCACCCTCAGTGAATCGGAATGGCAAAGGGTGTTTGCACAGGTTCGGGAAATAGCGAGTAACGCTAGATTTAAGTCAGTTCCATTACCTTCATCGCACATACCTCACTCCCTAGAGACTTCATAAAATTTAGCCCACACATAAACCCGGGTGCCTTCGATTTGGATACACGCCACCACACTTCCTACACATGACCTGGGGTTACTCTAAGTTATGTGGGTTCTGGGCGAATGTTATTGATAACCTGAAAGAAAAAACAACAATACAGATTCAACTATCACCCAAGCACTGGTTATTAAATGTACTCCCTCACCCAAAAAAAGGGAACAAAATGCATTATTGATTTGTGCAATTTAGGTTGGTCCTGGCTAAACGTCCTATCACGATACAATGGGCCCATTCTAGACTCCGTCCATTACAGAGATGCGGACCATATTTTAGGGAACGGGGAATAGCCACAGAGAGGCTGCTGGGAATGGTTCGACATGAAGAACACATGGAACGAGACATAGAAATATGGAGTGACATGTTGGAAAATCTATGTGAATGAGACTTTCATAGGTTGACACCACACACACAAACAGACATCAAAGCCCGGGAGAGGACCCAAGGTGACCCATCAAACCCAGAGTGAGAGGGCGGATGAGACAAATGCAGGCATGAGCTTGCGACATGTACCAAGCTGCAGGTTGACAATGCAAATTCTATTTACTGGGAGGGCAGAGGGAGCAGACACCCATACCTATAGCAGCTCACCAGATCTCCCAAGGTGATAGAAAAAGACCCCCTGCATTACTATGACCATGCAACATGTTGAGCAGAGACCTCATAATCGTATGTAGATAAAAGAAAAACACAGCAATGATGTCCTTGTATGCTCTAGTTACTGAATATATTATGCGTAGACTAGCCATAATCAAGGTTATGACAGTTAAATGATATTTTTAACCAGTTGTTAATTAATGTAAGATTATGTACAGTAAATATGATGATGAGCTCAGGAGAAATCCTATTGCAATTCAGATGGTGGGAATTGTAATGATGATGCGGTATCCTCTAGTTTAGCTATGCCTACATCTCAAGAAATTCCGGACCCAAAGTCTAGGATTGCTTGATTAGATTATGTAATCCTTCAGGTAATGTGGGATAACTGGCACTGTGGGGAAGATATATCCTTGTTGTAAACATGATGTATTGGCACACGACTTGCTCCATTGAGACATATACATGTATTGTTGACATTATGAAAATGCTAAGAAAGGTAAGAAAGAAAGGTTTACAAAGAAAAATAAATTACTAAGTAATAGTTATAAATTTATATTCAGACCTTAAAGTTATAATTTATGCCTGCCCTAAAACTACTGTAACTTGCACTCCTCCGCATAGAGTCTTCACATCTCGCTAGATAGGCTAAATTATCTATGACTCACATCTTCACATGCATTATCATATTACATCACTTTTAGCATCTTTAATCTTAGCATTTGTTGGACCTGGCCTGTTCTGCAGGTTTATCCCCTGACTTTTTGCCTTCCTCTTCCCTTTCTGCTCAACTCGTTTTTGTTGGCTTAGGGACTCTGGGCACAATACCACTGCTTACCAATGCTAAAGTGCATGTGTTCTCTGCTTATAACATAGCATCATTGGCCTATCCACAACTGGCATATTTAATTTACTTATAAGTTCCTAGTAAAGTGCACTATCTGTTCCCAGGGTCTGTAAATTGAACACTACAAGTGTGCTTGCAACATTGATTGTGCCACCCACTTCAGTAGCCCTTCAAACATGGCTCAGGCCTGCCATTGCAGAGCCTGTGTGTGCAGTTATCAACTTTCATGCCTACATGGCAAGTTACCCTCGTCCCAGGCCAAAACCTTATTTTTTACACATATAGGTTAAACCTAAGGTAGGCCCTAAACAGCCCTAAGGGCAGGATGCAGACTATTTCAAATGTTGGACATGTACTTTTATGTTTTATATGTCCTGGTAGTGAAAAACCCTTCAATTTCTTTTTCAATACTGTATGGGCCATCTCTCCCATAGATTAACAATGGGATTTCCTCATTACATTTTATAAGTGTAATTTCGAATTGGGGAGAGACGGGACACCCGAGTTTGGTGCCTGGAATCACAATGTAAAATCACAATTAATGGTGAAGCTGGACATTAAATTTTAATTCTGAAAATGACACTTTTAGAAAGTTGGCATTTTCTTACTTTATAGTTATAGTTTTTAGGGGTGGGGTGGATTAAGGGCTTAGGATGGGTGGGGGTTGGGGAAGTTTTTTTTAGGGCATAGGTTGAATGAGGAGGTCGGAGTAGTTTGTATTTTAGATGTGGTGTGGGAAGTGGGGTACTTTTTTAGGGGGGTCAGGGTAGTTTATTTTTTAAGGGTGGAGCAGGTTTAAGGAAGGGCGGGAGAAGGGCGGAGAGGACAGGAGGAAGGATCGGGAGACGCAGTGAGGTAAGTGGGGCTGGTGCATAGTTTGGGGGGTAGTTTTTAACGATGGGGTGTATTTAGGGCTTAGGATGGGGGTCTGGGTAGTTTATTTGTGAGGGGCCGGAGTGGGGGGATTGGGGTAGATTATATTTAGGGGTGAGGAATGTTTAAGGAAGGGTAGGAGGAGAGCGGCGAGGAGGAAGGATTGGGGAGGACATGGTGAGGTAAGTGGGGCTGGGGTGGGTTTGGGGGCTATTTTTTAGGAGTGGGTGGATTTAGGGCTTAGGATGGGTGGGCATTGGAAAGTTTATTTTTTAGGGCTTAGGGTGGGTGGCGGGGTCGAGGTGGCTTATTTTTTAGGGGTAGGAGTGTGGCATACTTTATTTTTTTTGGGCAGGGGTGAGGGGTCGTGTATTTATTTTTCAGGGGCGGCTAAAGGTTTAGGGAAAGGTGGGGGAAGGGCAGAGAGCAGAGGTAAGTGGGGCTGGGGCATGGTTTGTGGAGGTAGTTTTTATTAGTGCAGGTGTATTTAGGGCTTAGGGTAAGTGGGGGGGTCAGGATAGTTCATCTGCTAGAGGGGGTGGGGGTCAAGTAGTTTATTTTTTAGGGCTTAGGGTGGGTGGGTGGGGGCGGGGTAGTTCACCTATTAGGGGTGGGGGAAGGTTTCGGGGCTGAGGGCGGGTGGGGGTGCTGTAGTAGTTTTGTTTTTAGGGGCAGGGGTGGAGGCAGGGTAGGTTTTTTTAGGGCGTAGGGTGGGTTGAGGTCAGGGTAGTTTAGTTATTAGGGGTGAGGGAACGTTTTAGGGCTCAAGGCGGGTGGTGTTGTCGTGGTACTTTATTTCTTTAGCAGTGGGGGAGTGGGAGTTGGGGTAGTTTATTTTTTAGGGATTAGAGTGGTTGGGGGCTTGGGGTAATTTAGTTTTTAGGGGTGGGGAGGTTTTAGGGCTCAGAGCGGACGGGGTGGTCGGATTAAGTTTTTTCATGTAAACAGGGGTCGGGGTTTTTGGGGGGTGTTTTAGGGGTAGTTTTGGGCCTCATTGGGGTAGGTTTTTAGGATAAGTGGGGGGGTTGTATGACACAACCATACAAGCTGTTTCCACATATGCCTTTACTAAGCATCCTTTTACAATTAAATTTGTTGTTCCGCCAGCGTTGTTAAGGCATGCGTCGTTCTGGCATACATGGCTGTGTCATACAACCCATCTAGGGCCTCCTGCCTGCCTCTGATTAAACATCTGGGTGGGTGACAGCTGGGATCTTGTGCATTCCCTCCAGACAGCCACACTCAAAGGGAGCTTAGGTGTTGCTGAGTAGCCATCTACATGTTGATGGTCCATCCTGGGATGGGATGGAGAAGTTGACACACCTGAACGGGATAGGTCCTGAGCCCTCACAAAGGGTTGCATAACCCCCAGTAGTGTTCCTTTAGCCAGGGTAGGAAGGACAGAGACTGTGTGCACATCAGAGTCCTCTTTGAGGTCTCCCCGTCTTCAAAGGCACAACTGAGTACTTACTGGACGTCAGACACCACCAGATCAGTACACTTTTAGGCCTGGAGACATTCTGCCAGGAAGAAGGACTGTTGCGCTGCTAAAGAGGCTGGAACTGTGCTGGACTTTGCTGGACTCCTATTTTGCTGTACCTGCCTTGCTGCCTGCTGCCCTCCTTGCCTGGGAGTGAGAAGGACTGTGTTAGACCTCACAGCCTTAGGGTGGTCTTCCCCCAACTTTTTGCATGCCTCCATTCATTTTTCTGATCTTATTTTTGCTGGTTTTAAAACTCTGCATACTTTACCACTGCTGACAAGTGCTAAAATGCCTGTGCTCTCTCCCCTAAATATGGTAACATTGGATCATACCCAATTGGCATACTTAATTTGCTTATACGTCACTAGTAAAGTGCACTAGATGTGGCCAGGGCCTGTAAATTAAACTGTAATGCCACTAGTGGGCCTACAGCACTGATTGTGCCACCCATATAAGTAGCCCCTGCCAATGCCAGGCCTGTATGTGCAGTTTCACTTCCACTTCGACTTGGCATTTGAAACTACTTGCCAAGCCTTAAATTCCCGCTTACATACTTATAAGTCACTCGTAAAGTACGCCCTAGGTAACCAATAGGGCAGGGTTCTATGTACGTAAAAGGCAGGGCATATACTTATAAGTTTTACATGTCCTGGAAGTGAAAACCCCCAAAGTTGTTTGTCACTACTGTTAAGCCTGCTCCTCTCATAGGCCAGCATTAGACATTCTTTTATATGGCCATATATACTAGGTCTGTGACCACATCAAGACAGACACTTCAGGACCTGCAAGTGGAGTCTGTCAGAAGGACTGCCTGGCTGCCCAAAGGACTCATCTGGACTGCTTTTCTGGAAGGACTCCTGTCCTGCTTGTTGCCTTCCTGTCTGCTGACCTCTGACTCTGCTGGAAGGACTCTGCCTTCCTCCTCATGTGCTCTCCAAGGGCTTGGAGTGAGCATGCCTGTTCTGAGGTCTCAGGGCTATCAAAGACTTCACCAAAGAGAAGAAAAACCAGCAGAAAGTTGAAGTAACGCCTAAATCATTCGACGCAACAACTGCTGGATCAACACAGCGCCTGCCTGGGGGCTGAAAAATCACCCCATCACCTGCCAGATGGACGCAACGCCTGTTGCCTCTGCTCAATGCATTCTGGGTTTCCCACACATAGTTCCTGGGTGTCAAAACATCCCCACATCACAGTGAGGAACCAAGGCTGCACTCCTGGAAAACGAAGCATCGCCTTGCAGTGTAGAAATAAATGATGCATTGCTTTGCCACTCTGGAAAAATCAATGCAACGCTTTACTTTTCGATGCATCTCCTCCTCTGCGGCCCCTTTCAGTCATTATTTTTGACTCATCCCAGGTACTGTGTGTTAAAAGAATACAACCATTGATTCTTAAGGATTGAGACTCATTTCAACCTTTGAAAGGTAAAAATATCTTGACTTGCGCGTATTGGATTTTTGTTGTTTTGTGCAGATAAATATTAACTACTTTCCTAAACTGGTATGGAGTACTTTTTGTGGTGATTTCATTGTGCTATTGTAAAGGTCATTGCACAAATACTGCCGGCTTGGGACCAAGCCTTTGGAGGATGAGCACAGGATAACTTAGGTTCTGTTGTGGCTTAACCAGACTAGGAATGTGGTCCCTACTTGGACAGGATGCATTCCTCTGCAAACTAGAGACCCAATGTCTTACAGACTTGACCTGTATCTCTACAACCCCAGTGCCAACGTGACTCCAATGGCTTTCTGGTTTGTCTCCTGTTCTGTGGTCTCAGGGACATCAAGACTTCACTCACCTTTGCTAAAGCGGCTTGATTTTGCCCTGCCAAGTGGTACCAATCCTGTCCTGGGCCCTTGGAAGTAGGTTTCCCTGAGCTGATGCAGGAGAATCTGTGCATCATTGTCACTGCGCCGATTGGTACTGCTGCATCTCTCCTTGACGCCGACCTATCACTGCTGCCACTGAGGACATAGACATAGCAGTACCAATTGTGCAGCGCAGCAAACAGTGCTTTTGCCCTCAGCCCTGACACAATGCCTTTTCATTGAAATTGGTGCACCTCAATGATGTCACATCTCTGCATCGCAAAGGGTGCGACTTCACACTTGTGCTTGAGGATTGGTGACTATGTGGCTCGACCACGTCTCATCCCTGACTGCATGGATTGGTACTGAGGCACCACCTTTGCATCGCCTTCTTTTCTCCTCACATCAGAGCTCCAGCATAAACATTTCCCTCCACACAAGGTACTGTTTCAGCAGGACAAGGTTAGTCCCTGTAGCCAGTCTGCGCCTTTTTGAGATCAGCCTGAACTTTGGATTTACCCTGGTCTAGTGTGACCAGATATCCCTGGTTGGTGATTTAAGTTTCTAAGCACTGTATTTTCAGATATTCTTCAAAAAAGTCTATCTCAACTTCTACTGGATTGGAATTTTGTCATTTTTGTCTTGCTTAGTCATTAAATTAAACTATTTTGTATTAACCTGGTGTTGATCCTTTTTGAGTGGTGTTTTCACTGATTTACTGTTTTAAGTGTTGCACAAATACTTACACATTGCCTCTTAAGTTAAGCCTACCTGCTCTGCTCCAAGCTACCTGAGGGTGAGCACAGGCTAGCTTATGGTGTGTAGTGCGTAACTGTCTTGCCCTGACTAAGATTGTGATCCCTACCTGGACAGGGTACATAACTCTGCCAAGCAGAAACCCAATTTCTAGGATTGGCGATTAGCAATGACAATAGGACTTGTGTTTGTGTAGCACCTTACAGTAATTTTGTGTACACTACCATCCACACAAAAGGCCACTTTGAATTGTCTCTGATCCTCATTGGCATCTGTTCCCCTACTCTCTCTGACTGGCATTTTTACATTTTCTATTCTCCCTGATTGGCATTTTTGTTTTCCTCTAAAATAATGTCCCTGACTTTAGGCCACACATCTGCACCTGCTCGTGCACCTGCAAAGATGGACTGGCCAAGCTTTAGAGTTACTCTGTAGCCCAGCATAAGGACTTCTGCAAGGAGTTTGGGCTTTCCACAAGAGGCTTCATCAGGAAGGTGGAGCTGCAAAAGGTGTTGGAAGTCTGGGATGCACCTGTGACCCCAGAGGAGGAATAGGATGAGATATTAGAGGATGATGTGTAACTGGACAGGATTCACTGGAGTTGCCTGCGGGGCAGGCAACCAATGGAGTGGAGCCCCCCCCCCCAGGGCAGGGAGCAGCACTTCATCTAGAGTCCTGTTCCCAGAGGAGCTGGAGGACAGGAGGAGGAGAAAAAATTGAAATCGGAGCTGAGTAAACTCAAATTGGAGAAGGAGAGGGCCTTGGAGGAGAAACAGCTGCTAAGGAAACAAAGCAAAGGAAATTGGCCACGGAGGTTAGGATTGCTCCGGAGCAGCTAGATCCTGTGAGAAGCCTACAGTAACTGGACATACAAGCTATGTAGGTAGAGTCCAGTGGTGGCAGCAATTCTGCAGTGCCCTCTGAAAGGAGGATCCACTTATCCAAGGACCTGATGTCTGAAATTGTGGTGGGAAATGACATAGACGGATGGTTTGAGGCCTATGAGATCACTTTACAGATGTACAAGGTCCTTGAGAAGGTTTGAGGAGCAAGTTCCTAGTGAGGAGAAGGACACTCTACTGGTCCTAGAAGGAGGAGCCACGATGATGCATCCCATCATGAAGGAGGCCATAATAAGGAAGTTTGATCTGACCTTAGAAAAGAACAGACAGAAGTTCCGTGACAGTCAAGAGCTATCCCAACAGACCTGGGTGGATTGTGTGGATTCTTTTTGCAAGGCACTGGATGGTTGGGTGAAGGGCAGTAAGGTAAATGATTACCAGTGGTTGTATAACTTGATTGCAAAAGAGCACATGTTCAGTCTTTGTTTTCCAGATCAGCACCAACACCTTATTGACAGTAAGCTCTCTGACCCCATAGAGCTTGCTAAGGAGGTGGACCACTGGGTCACGCCGAGGGTGACCAGGAAGGTACCTAGGAGTGACTCCAAGAAGGGTGGTTCTGGTTCCCCCAGCAGAGTGAGGGAGAGATCTAGGGAGACACAGACTAGTCCCAGAGTAATAGGAGAGGGAAGGGTTCCCATGTCCCTTGTAAGAAACAGGGAGGGGGTTCTGGTGGGCAGGGGCCTAGGGCACCTCATTTCCAACCCTGTTGCTTTGATTTTTCTCAGGTAAAACACAAACAGTGGGACTCCGTCTGTCTTAAGAATCCACCCACTGTTGGGACCTCTAAAGGGGAGGCAAATGTGGCCTTAGGGGTAAGTAGTCCCCAGGGTCAGGCCAAAGACCATGATGTGATCTCCCTTATTTGGGATTTGGACTCAGAGGGTGAGTGGGTGATCCCTGAGGGTGGGAGTCATCAGTTAAACCAGATGACAGTGAATGGGATTCTAGTCACCTCTCAGAGGGACTCTGGGTCTAGCCATACCACAATAGTGGAATTGATAGTTTACCCAGAGCAGTACATTGGCCAGGTGTGTAGGGTGACTCCACCCCATGGGCAGGACTTTTACCACCTGTCCTGCTGGCTGCTGCCCTCCTTGCCTGGGAGTGAGAAGAACTAGACTTCCATCTTTATATCCGCAGAGCCAAAGTCACTCCAAGGGTTTGCTAGCTTGCCCCATGTTCTGAAGTCGCAGGGACATCAAAGACTTCACTCACCTCTGCTACAGTTGCTGGTCCGATCAGTTGCCCAATCCACCATGAATGCCCATCAACTGCATGGTCTGGACAAATTTAATTCTTTACCTTTTTTTATTTTTGGCAGATAACAGATCCTGCAGCCAATCCTCTTTGTGTGACCAATAGTGCACAGCCTTTAGATGGATGGACTGGGTGGAGGTTGAGCACAGGGCTTGGCCAGAGATTGGTAGTTTGATGGTTTGAGATGGTGGGCACTGGCAACCAAATTTAAGGATGTGTTTTTTTTTTAAAGCCATCTTAGACAACAGCCAAACAGAGAAAGGGAGTAAGAATGTGGAAGAGAATGACATGGAAGCAGTTTAAGCAAGAGAAAGCATGGATAAAAAAGAACCAGCAAGAGTGAGAAGAAGATACTAGAAGTACTTGTTGATTGAAGTAAGAAGCGTATTGTGGAATCGAAATTAGGCAGTCTTGAGACTCCATAACACCACATTCAGCAGCACCTGTGGCAGAGTCATAAGAAAAAATTGTGTCCCTGCACTATTTCATGTTTTGTTTTGTTTTTACAAATTAAGTAATTAAGTACTAATGGTAACAGGACACCTGAAAGAAGCTACATTGCACCACAGAATCCGCTAGTGTGTGTTTGCCAGGCTTTTCAGTCTTCAGAAATAATTTATGCAAAATTAAAATCAGGTACATGTGATAACACTAAATTAATGTGTTTATAAATCTGGAAGCTCATTTTTGAAGGCACTACAGTTGATTAAGCGGGGTAGGAGCCAGAAACCCGGCATGGGATAAAAGAGCGAGATGATTAAAACCTTGGCATCGTGGAAGGCAGAAACAATGTGATTGGCCAAATTCATCAGAGGAAGAGAATTTAATTTAGAGTGTCTCAATTGGGCCCTTAAATTTCAAGATTAAAATGAGCAGTGGCATTGTGGATTCTAGACATGCCATTGACTACTATTGATGCGTACCCATCATACAATAGAACCTATCTCCCGTTGAAGTTGCCAGCTCTACATGCCAGCTGCAAGCTGTGCCTTGTGTTCTGAGATAGCCAACAAACTGTCATCAAGGATGCATTCTAACAATAAAAGGAAAGCAAAGGGGAATGGGTATCTGATGACCAATCAGGGCTAAAACAAATCTACAACCCACATGCACAGTGAACCAGCATTATAAGATGTGAAGTATGAAAGGTGCCTTATGAATGGAAAGAGATGGCAGCAACCATGCACGGTCATGTGAAAGTCAACATAAACACATTTTAAACAGAAATATGAGTACTAAATTATTTTTAAATTTCAATAAATATTAAAGCACCAAACTACACAAAACCGACATGTTTGCATCTTTGTGTTTTGCAAAATAATTAATTTCTACCAGTCCTGGTGCACTCTTGTGTCTTTCTTCTTTGGGAACACCCTCCTTGCTTATATTACATAGTGCAAATCCTAACAAGATAGCAGCAGAGCCCTGTAGGCCATGTGATATTTTTGAGAGACAATCAATATTGTGCACATCAATTGAGAATTAGACAATTGTGTTACAGTTCACCCTTTTAGGTACATTGAGATTTAGGGGTGGTATGTTTTTATGGAAAAAGTTTACTCCGTGGGGGCTGTGAAGTAAATTACTCTGTCGCCCTGATGGAATCCCCACCCACCAAATTTATAAATGACCAGCAAGCCAGCAGTCCTTTCTAAAATATTGGCAGGAACCACAGTCACAGCAGTTCCTGTCAATGCTCTTTTAAGTTCAACCTGCAGCTTCATGAACATGACAGAACTGTTCATCAAATGTATTATTTTTTCATTTCTTTTTGAAAATAAAAAACACTTGTGCCCCTTTCCATTGGAGTTATCTCCTATAACAAGGAGGGCATGAGACAGTTTTCAATGCACCTTACCTTCAGGGTTTTCCTGGCAGTGATGGTCAGTAAAAAGTGACCTGTATGTCAGCCCATCTAAATAGATGGGTGGACAAAGAGGTTGATTTTCTACCGTCCTTACTCCATCGGGCCGTCAGAAGGGTTTAACCATGGTGGAGGCAGAGTAGTCTCCACTCTGGGTGCACCAATGGTCCACCTGCATTTAAATTGAGTGGCCATACCTTCCTCCATAGGGCTGTCAGAGAGGTGCAACCACGGCAAAGATGGAGTAGTCTTCATTGTGGTTACATCATTGGTCCACCCGCATCTAAACTGTCTGGGCACCGTTATCTTCATAGTAAGCATACCTTGCATCGTTGCCAGAGAGTATCCTTAAAGCCAAGATATAAATCAGGCCCTAAGTGATTTGCTTTGACTCACACATTCTTAAGGCAAGCACCAACACCAGGATTTGAATCTATGTGCTCAGGTTCCAAATACAAATACTCTCTAGTGTCCTTGCTCATGTCATGAGCTAACATCATTCCTTGCCTCTTTTGACCTGAGCTATAGCTCTCAGATCTGACTCCTTTTTTACTTTTAATTCCCAGATTATTCTTTAAAATTGCTAAAGTCCCTTATTCTATGTTCACATTGAAGGTTGATAAATAAATAAATAAATAACTACACAAATATTTTTATTTGCTTCATTTTTCACTTGTTTTTTAACTTATACAACAGCAAATGACCATCAGAATCACCTCTGGATAAGGAATAAAACAGTGGAATAGCATTCTTGGCCTTCTGGTTTTATCTATTTTGTCTTCTAAACAACAGAAGTTGGAGAAAAAAATATATTTTACTGAGTGCCACAGAGACACAGAACATGTGTACAATAGCATGGTCTTTGATTTGGAGGGGATCATGTGCTTGTGCAGAGAGTTAGCCTGGGAGATGTTCATCCACCTTATCTCATTGCCCTGGCTAAATTAACTTACACATATCTTCAAACAGGCTTTCGAGGCTTAGGCCTTGATTACATATGCCCTGGTAAATTCTGATCATTCACAGGTATAAGTGGTGAGATGTGTTTTCATAGTTACTAGGTGAAATAATGATGTTCCAAAATAATCCTCAATAGTAACCTCCATAATATGTTGGCAGGTCAAACCTGCCATAATGTTATGGGGGAAACATATCTGCTGTTTACTGAAGCATGCAGATTTTGGTACAGTAATCACCAAAATCTAGATCATTCCACATTAAAGGGGAAGTACTGACAATGGGTGCTATGTTTTGCACATCATAAATTCCAAACCCTAGGGTGTCAGATTTTATGGAGTACATTAAATACTTCACATTCCTTCAGGGCACTCGTAATCATGCCCTAAGCAGGGGTCATTTATACCTTGATGGTAGATAAACATACTCCCTTAGTGGCAGAATTCCCTATCTTTACCAGTCCAGTAGTGCCCAGACTACCATTTAATGTCTGTCTCCATAGCTGTTTTGTGTTTCAGAAACAAATCTCCTACGTCTGCGGAGGTTCATGAGAAGCAAAACAAAGGTTAGGCTTTCCAATGCTAAAACAATGTTGACCTGTGCTGTATGCAGATTGCGAAATGGGGTGCGGCATCACTGGAGGGTGGTGTGTGACATCCTCTAAGTTACATTCTGTTTTCTGGCAGAGCTTTGAAAGTGACAAAAAGCAGATAGGCAATGGATGTAGTGCTATATTATTCGACCCCTGCAACAAAGAAAAAAAGAATTCTCCTGCTGCCAGACCAGGGTGATGAAAATAGGATAACCCCTGCTTCATCTCATGTTAGCCATAAGGACAGGAGAAAATTGGACTCTGACTCTGTAACCGACAGGGGAAGTAGCTCTCTGAATATTTCCATGAACCTTCACTTAATGAAGGAGATATGTCTCAATGTTGTTTACATTTTCTATACTTCTGAGAGAGCGTAGCATTTTTACTCATAATTAACATGAAATGTTTATGAACTAATGCATAATAAAGCTGCATAGAAAATGTATTAATGTGTTATTGCTAAACATGCGCTTGAAATATGCCCAAGGGGAGTGGCCACCAATGTATACAATGACTAATGAAACTGACTAATAATAATGAAAATGAGATGTTAAAGTATGATTTTACACTAATATTAAGAATTATATGTTGAGGTTTTGCTAATAAAGCATTAGGCTTTAGTTAGCATGAGTCGAGGCCTAGCTGCCCGGTTTTCATATTAAATGTGTTTTTCACACGTGCAGTGTGCTGACTTGCTGAAGGACATGTACTCGTACTTTTCCGAAGCTAAAGGATGAATGTAACCGTAGTAGATCCATTCTCATGAAATTCGACTTGCTTGAAGAAACATTTTTGCTAAATGCAACACTGTAGACTAGTAACAGGTACAAGGTCGCCTGAACCAGTACAGACAATGGACCTACTGACTGAAGATGCAAGAGGCCCACGAGAGTATGAATTCATACCGGACATTCTGCCCACTGGAGAAGTCAATCATAAGAACCAATAAACTACGTAAGAACTGTTATGGGGTGACAATTTTGATGAAATCATTGAAAACCTATTGGATGGAGATAGTGGTGTGCCAACCCTGACCAATCAAGAATTAGGGGACTGTACAACAGAAAAGGGATAAAAACCTTTGACACGAGAAACCATTAGGAGAGATGCCATTGCGAACTTGTTATGACCCAGACACTTTGTCACTCTGCACAGAGACTTTGCTGTTTGGTCCTTCAAACCATCCTTGCCTTGCCTTGCCCATTATATACTTTTCCTCCTTATGAGGGAAGTGCCCCTTCTTACCCGTCTTGCTGAATTCCCTGACTGATGGTGAATCAACTGATGTCCTGAAGACGAAGACTGAATCTATATGCTGGCCCATTACGGAGGGTAACTATATGATGATGAAATTGTAATTGTCTGATTGCCTTTCATTTCTAGGTACCAACTGCTTCTTTTGACAGGGACCATAGTTAGATGTTTTCTAAATTCATGTTACCAAATTGTTTTGCATGAAGCCCAACATGCCAATGCTAATTCGAGGTTATTTAAGGGATTCACTGAAACAGACGCAAACAGACAAATGACTGGTTCAATGCTTTGTTGAATGATGCGCTAATGATACTCTGCTAAAGAAAACCTATGTTGACGTTGTGCTATGTTCTAAAGTTTGTGATCTTTGCTTTGATGAAATCTTATTTGAGTTGCCATATTTTGACTATGTTAATGTGCTCCATGGTTTTGAGACTAATAAACTTGCTAGTAGAATTGTAATCAAAAGGGAGTAAACATCACAAAATCTTACTAAACTGGTGTGGTTCTTCATGACTGAAAGGTCATGGTGGTTTCTCGTCCTAAGGTGTCTTCAATCAGGATCAAAAGATTCATTGGCCTAAAACGAGTCCCAGAGTGAATTAAATAATCAGAAAGGGACGCTTAACACTTCCAGATGATCCACTAACTAACATTTCATCTCTCAGACATCTTCTAAACGTTAGACTCTCCAGAAGACCCGATTTGCAAAACTTCACTCTCTGAAAACCACCTTGTTTGTACAAGCTCTCGACAGCAAATGAAAGAGATTATCTTGTGTAAGCAGCCCTCCTCCATTATTTCTTGGCCACAACCCAAAAGCGTTAATGGCTTCACTACACCCACATTCTCTCCCTGCTTGGCTAATGTAATGAATTCTTTCTAACTCTCGTCATTTATTTCAGCTGACTGCATTTGTAAAATCAACTGCTAGTTGTTACAGTACTATAAAGTGAATGAAAAGTGGCAAGGTTAGTGTGAGATGACCACATGAAAAATACCCGATCATTAAACGGGGTAAGCCTGATAAAAAGTTAGGTATGGTTTTGCAACAAATGTGATATCCTTGTGAAAGTGCGCATCGGCCTTCGGGGGGCACACACTAGCATTCTAAATGTAAGTGCATTCTGGAACATTGCGGGGAATGGTAGTTATTGACAGACTGGCGGGAGTGTTATGAAATAAACTCTTCAAGACCAACCTCCTTACTTGTATACTTGTCAACTTCACACAAACATATTTTGGCTGCACATTTTTAGGATGTTTCGGATAGTTGCTGAGGCAGTTGTCATATAACTGCAGCTTCCTTCCCTATCAGGGAAAGTAACTATGACCCATTCACATACTGAAGTAATTATTTGATAAACATGAACTGTGAAGAATTGGTGATTTACGATTACCGCTATACACAGCCAACTCAGATAAATTATCTCTGAGACAGGGTATGGTAAATGGAAATGTGCAATTGTGCACAAAGTTGTTGTTCAAATTATATTTTATTGAGTTATGATTAATGCTATAACCTTTTATAAAACACTCATACCAGTTGACATCTCAAGATGCTCTTCAGCAATCTTTGCAAGTTAGAACAAGTAGGTCTCAAGTAGGTAACTGATATTAACAAACTGCCATGACAGCGGATATGGACCTTCAGGCAGTTTGAGGACAGGGCTGTACAGACAGATAATCAATATTAACACTCTGATCTGAATTTGAAGCAAAGGGTGTCAATCGAGTTTTTTTCTCAGAAAGTGACACAAACTATTTTTTATAAGTCCATATTTTGTCAGTTTAAGTATTGCTGGGGAAAGAAAGTGGGCTTGGGTAGTGAACTTCAAGACCATGTCTGTGGATCTATTTTCTGTGAAGCAGATTACGAAATCACTGAAGGTTTACAAAAATGGTTATTAGTTGTGAAGGATGAGACTTATTCACAAGCAGTAACTCTGTAACTCTCCCTTTACTGAGAACCAAGTACCCCATAGCAGCATTTGACACTATTGGGGTAGCAAAGTAGTGCAGTCCAAGGTCTATTCTTAGGAGGGAGGGAGCTAAATAACTCCATCTCACTGGTTCTCAGTAACAACCCTCAATAAGTAATTGGCCAGTCAGTGCTATTTCTTGTAAAAATGAAAGTACCTCATTTACACACACACACACACTACTAAATATTACACATTATAATATATATAGCTGGAAATACATTTGGTGACATCCTCCTAACATGTAGTATACCCCATAATGACAATACCTCTACCTGTACCAGATGTAAGATCAACGTGTAGGTGGGTGTCATTATCAATAAGGGATGCCCATTGACTCTATCAGTATGTCACTGCATTTGTAGACACAGAAAACGGTATAATCCCAAGGCTGCATGTGCACAGAAACCAGACTGTGCAATACAGTAGTCTCACGCCCAGACCCTGCACTAATGTGCACAAATGCACATGCTGATGTGTAGCCAACATTGATGTGTAGCAAACATAGAGCCTCTTACCATAGCTGTACAGGTGGACAATGGTAGTTAACATGCTCAATCCCGCTCCACAGAATTTACAGTGAGTAAAACTTAGGTGAAGGGCCTCACTTACAGTAAAGGTTCAAAACCGGATAGTAAAAAGTGAAAAATCAAGGAGGATGAAATGACAGAACCACGTTGCAACAACAAGTGATTCTATTTCTTGTCATTTTGTTGACGACCCATGGGATTGGTACTTTTAGATGTTTGGGAGATTATTCCTGGTTGAGCAAAATGCTGATCTATTGCCGTGCCTGTATCTGGTTAATGCTGTACTGGTGCATATTCATTTTCTGTTGCACACAGACAAGATACCTCTTAAGAATTTTTGGAATATGACAAACATGGATGGAAATAAGGTGAAAGAATGTTTCATCTTGAAGTATTCATAGGAAATCAGCAACAATGTTAAGGATAAAAGTGGAGATTTTGGGAGACTTCCATATGGCATTTAGACTACTACACCATAAGCTGGAATAGTTTATCACAAGTTGATGGTGGTAGGTAACAAATAGGGATATGCAAAATTTGTGCAATTTTCTTTTGTGTAATTATGCAATTTTCCACAAAAATATGAAAAATTCAGAACCAGCATTTAACATTGTGAAATGCATGCTTGAGTATATATGGATATTGTGTGCTAAATAATGTTGCAATAAACGCAAGTGTGTCGGATACGAGCCACTTACATTCTGGTCATTTGCAATGCTCCCGTGCTCCCACTGTATGATTTTGCCACAACATTTCTGAAATTTTAACAAGCAAAACACAAAGTTGCAATATTATGGAAGATTTCACCTTGGCCTAGTAACAACCAAGGTAAAACTACATTTTCCCTTTTTTTATTTTATTAAGGCAGAATATGATCACATCACCCCATCCTGATTGAACACCATCGGTTCCATTTACTGACATGCACCATCTTCAAAACCAGCTGCATCATTTACAAAGCCCTCATGACTAGCACCACCACCCCCCCCTTTTTTTCCAGTAGACAAGCACACCTTCTTTGGTGGTTCTTGGCACTTCTACATCTAGAACACCAGCAGGCTGCAAGGTAAGAAATGTAAAAAAGAAAAAATAATACAGCAGGCTTTTCAATTCACGCACCCAGGATCTGAAACAACAGCCTGTATCTATCAGGACTAACTTATCACTGCTAAAATGTAGGAAGCATTGAAGATTCACCTCTTTAAAGAAAATTATATCACAATGCATTAACTATGCCCAACCAAGTTTCTTTACCTATGATGTTGAATTTATCCTGGTTGTTTACCACGAATATCACTTGAGTGCTATTAGTTATGCTTTTGTGGGTAACAACCATTTAGTTCTACCCATGATTAAAGAGTTTACCTTGAGGATAGTAGTCTGTTAGTTGCTATCTTCTGGATAAGTGCATGTTTTTTAGTACAGCGTTGGCATACTAAATGACTACAGATATTACAGTATTACGAATATTCACCTAAGAGTCCTCTGAGGAAAGGACTCTGTAGTACTCTGTATGAATCAGGATTAATGTACTCACTTTCCATGGTAACCCCCTAGTTTTTGGACTGTTTTCTCTCTGTAATTTCACCAGCTTTTAACTGAGAAACATTTCAGGCAGGAATGCGGTATGCCTTCGTTCTCTGTAAATTCCAAGTTAAGGGGAAACATGATTTGCACCCAAAATGGGAAGTTCACAGGGCCAGTGAAGGCAGCCATTGTCCTACTCCAAGGGTCATAAAATTAAGAGTCCATTATACTAACCTGTAGAAATGTAATAATGTTTTGGATAGCATTCAATAGTCGGGCAGAAAGACTGAAGCCAGAACTTCACTAAATATATTTTCGCTTCTAAGGCTTGTGCTTATATGGGTCAAAACATGGAAAATTTACTAAATAATGATTTACTCGTGTCACAAAAAGCTTTATTGTAAAAATTATATAGCAAACAAATATAGCATGTAGAAGCAAATAAATATCTTATAGAGAAATATCAATTCAAAACACAGCAGTCTAAAATGGCAGAATTTAACATAACATGGTGAAAAGTCAATATACATATAATAATATGGAAATATATAAACATAATATTCCGAACATGAAAAAGGATAAATGTAAAGGGAACATATACTATATTGCATTGTTTTAAATTTAGTAACAAAATAAGATTTTAACCTAGTGCAAAAAATAGACCGCACAATACAATGAATAGCAGTATAAGAAAGAGTGTGAACATAAAAATTAAGACATTGAATAAACTTGGCAGACACTAGTAACACAATTAAACTTATTCCTAAAGGCTTAACCCCTTCGCAGCCAAGGATGCAACCGTTACGTCCTTGGCTGCGGCGCTGAGGCACCGAGGACATAACCGTTACGTCCTTGGACCGGATCATGGGAGGAGCTCTAGTGCTCCCCCCATGAGTCTTGCCTCGGCGCCACCAGGGCAGGGACACCCCCCCCCTTGGGCAAGGGCCGCTCCCCAGGGAGGCAATATATTTTGAGGCCATTTCTGCCCATGGACGGGGGGGAAGAAACCCCTAGACACCAGGGATCATTTTTTTTGTTTGTGTTTATTTTTTTATATGTGGGGAGCGACCCATTAGGCAAGGGTCGCTCCCCTGGGGGCAAATTGTCTTTAGGCCACATCTGCCCACCTTGGGCGCAGATTGGCCTATTTTTATTACACCAATCTGCCTGCAAGGGGGGCAGAAACCACTAAACACAAGGGATTTTTATTTTTTTGCTTCAATTTAATGCAACGGAAGAGACCCCTTAGGCAAGGGTCGCTCCCCTAGGGGGGCAAATTTATTTTAGGCCATTTCTGCTCCCCTTGGGGGCAGATCGTCCTATTTCTATTAGGCCGATATGCTCCCGGGGAGGGCAGAGACCCACTTAGGCACCAGGGATTGGTGTATATGTGTGTGTTTTGTTTGGGGGTGCAGCCTCTTGGACTAAGGTCGCTCCGCCTGGGGGCACATTACTGTTGGCCCATCTGCCTCAAGGGAGGCAGGAAGCCCACCAGAGACCAGGGAAGATTTGTTTTTCAAAATAAGAGGGTGGAGGTTTGGCCATACCTCCACCCCAAATAAATGTGGCCAAAGTTGTTCTGCCTACCAGTGGGCAGATGGGGCAATTATCCCTGATCCACACCCCGAGGGGGCGGGGCGGGGAGGGAGAAAGTGTACTTGATGCCAGGGAATAAAAAAAAAAAATAGTGTGGTGGTGGCTACCAACCAGTATGGGCATGGTTATGCCGCCACCTCAACTGAAGGGGGTAACAGTCTTTCAGCTCTCCCCCGCATACTAAAGGATCTTATTCCACAGCAAGCAAGAGGACATTTGCTTATTTTGGGTTTTGGTTTTACATTTGTGCCATGAGAGCTTGGCTAACTCTCAAAATCGTCCCACTTGGAATGGTGAGGGCTGCACTTTTTGGACTTTTGGGATGCTGCCATAGAAAGATCCACAAGTCCTAGACACATCTGAAAACTAAACATCTGGGTGAGTCCAGGGTGGTGTGCTTCACATGCATCCCGCACCATTTTCTAATCCACAGTGCCCTGAAAAAACCTCCAACTTTGCTGGAAATCACACATTTTTTCCCCATTTTTGATGGAACCTTCCGGAATCTGCAGGAATTCACAAAATCCCTACCACCCAGCATTGTCTTATCTATAGCAATAAAAATTTGACCCCACTTGTCAGCCTAAAAAGTTTTTTTGGACCCGCTTTGGTTCCCCCTCATTTTCAACATGTTTTTGGCTCTTCCCTGTCACAAGCACTTGGCCCACCTACACAAGTGAGGTATCATTTTTACCAGGACACTGAGGGGAACATTGGGTGGTAGGAAATTGGTGATCCCACACAGAAATGTGGGAAAAATGCTAAATTTTAGGTTTGCTGAGGATTCTGGGTAAGAAAACACTGGGTGATCCACGCAATTAACACCTCCTTGGACTCCCTTGGGTGTCTAGTTTTCCAAAATGTCTGTGTTTGGTAGGTTTCCCTCTATGGCTGCTGAGTCCAGGACCAAAAACGCAGGAGCCCCCGCAAAAACAGGTAGTTTTGCATTTGATCATTTTGATGTGTCCAGATAGTGTTGTGGGGCATTTCCTTTCGCAGCCAGTAGGCCTACCCACACAAGTGAGGTACCATTTTTAGTGGGAGACTTGGGGGAACACTGGCTGGAAGGAAATGTGTGGCTCCTCTCACATTCCAGAACTTTCTGTCACCGAAATGTGAGGAAAAAGTGTTTTTTGGCCAACTTTTGAGGTTTGCAAAGGATTCTGGGTAACAGAACCTGATGACAGCCCCACAAGTCACCCCATCTTGGATTCCCCTAGGTGTCTAGTTTTAAGAAATGCACAGGTTTGGTAGGTTTCCTTAGGTGCCGGCTGAGCTTGAGGCCAAAATCCACAGCTGGGCACTTTCCAAAAAACAGCTCTGTTTTCTTGGGGAAAATGTGATGTGTCCACGTTGTGTTTTGGGGCATTTCCTGTTGTGTGCACTAGGCCTACCCACACAAATGAGATACCATTTTTATCAGAAGACTTGGGGAAATCCTGGGTGGAAGGAAATTTGTGGCTCCTCGCAGATTCCAAAACTTTCAGTCACCAAAATGTGAGGAAAAAGTCTAAAATTTTGAGGTTTGCAAAGGATTCTGGGTAACAGAACCTGATGAGAGCCCCACAAGTCACCCCATCCTGGATTCCCCTAGTTGTCTAGTTTAAAAAAATGCATAGGTTTGATAGGTTTCCCCTAGGTGCCGGCTGAGCTAGAGGCCAAAATCTGCAGCTAGACACTTTGCAAAAAACACATCAGATTTCAATGTAAAAATGTGATGTCTCCATGTTGCGTTTCCTGTCACGAGCATTAGGCCTACCAGCGAAAGTGAGGTACCATTTTTATTGGGAGACTTGGGGGAGCGCAGAATAGCAAAACAAGTGTTATTGCCCCTTGTCTTTCTCTACATTTTTTCCTTCCAAATGTAAGACAGTGTGTAAAAAAGACATCTATTTGAGAAATGCCCTGTAATTCACATGCTGGTATGGCCACTCTGGAATTCAGAGATGTGCAAATAACCACTGCTTCTCAACACCTTATCTTCTGCTCGTTTTTAAATTACAACAGTTTTCTTGATACCTATTTTTCACTCTTTATATTTCAGCAAATTAATTGCTGTATTCCCGTTATAGAATGAAAACACATTGCAAGGTGCAGTTCATTTATTGGCTCTGGGTACCTAGGGTTCTTGGTAAACCTACAAGCCCTATGGTTCCCTGCAACCGGAGGAGTCCAGCAGACTTAACGGTATATTGCTTTAAAAAATCTGACATCATAGGAAAAAGTTACAGCTGTTATTTTCTGTAGGAAAACCTTGTAGGATCTGCACAAATTACCCCTTGCTGAATTGAGAATTTTGTCTACTTTTCAGAAATGTTTAGCTTGCTGGGATCGAGCATTGGTTTCACACCCATTTCTGTCACTAACTGGAAGGAGGCTGAAAGCACAAAAATAGTTAAAATGGGGTATGTCATAGTAAAATGCCAAAATTGTGTTGAAAAATTGGGTTTTCTGATTCAAGTCTGCCTGTTCCTGAAAGCTGGGAAGCCAGTGATTTTAGCTTTGCAAACCCTTTGTTGATGCCTGTAGGAGGCTGGGCTGGTTTGTAGTGGGTACCCTGGGTACGTACACCTTACACCAGGTCCAGTTATCCCTGATTAGTGAAATGTAGTAGTGTTCTATCAGCTTGGGCTGATAGAGTTAGCTATAGCAGAGCAGCTTAGGCTGAACGAGGAGACATTCAAAGCTCCTGCAATACCACTTATAGTTACACAGTACTTATACACAAGTAAAGATAATACTCAGTGTTACCAAAAATAACATTTGGGTGACACAAGTCCAAAAATATCTTAGAGGCATTACTCCTCTGGAGGTAAGTTTTATACACAATATATACACTAGACACCAAAATAAGGCAAGTAATTAGACATAGGATAGTGCAAACAATAGGAAATGCTATAGAATGCAATGGGAGAAAATAGGTCTAGGGGCAACACAAACCATATACTAAGAAAGTGGAATGTGAATCACAAATTCCTCCCTAGGCAAGTGTTATGTGAAGAGAATCACTGGGAGAGTAAGAATACAGCAAAGGTAAGTAAATTACCCCACCCCAGAGCCCAGGAAAGTAGGAGTAAAGTACTGCAAGTTTCCTTAGGACACACTACAAGTCGTGATTAGAGTTATTGCAAGAACCAAGCAAGACTGCAAACAACAAATGGTGGATTCCTGGACCTGAAGACCTGCAAAAGAAGGAGACCAAATCCAGAAGTCGGAAGAAGTTCCAGCATGGACAGGAGCACCTGTCAACCTAGAAGAGGGTGCAAAAGAAGAATCCACGGTTGGACGAAGACTGCGGAAATGCACCCAAGGAAGATGTCAGCAGGTTCCTGCATGATGCACTGGATGTCCCACGAAGAGAAGTTTGATGCAGGTGAGTTTTGGTGCTGGATTCGTCCAACAAGCCTTGGTTCCGGCAAAGCCGCATTTTGTGTCAAAATGGTGCTGTCTGGACCCATGAGGGACATGGGGGCCTCCACTCTATGTGAGGAGGAAGAGGGGGCTCTCAGCACTTCAGAGAGCCCTCAGAGGATTAGACAGCACCCATGGGAGTCCCAGGACGTAGGGACAAAGGAGGTGCAAAATACAGTTCGTACAGCACTACAAAGGAGGGTCCCACACTGCCGGAGGTGAACTCAGTGAGATGAGTGTCACAGGATAGAGTGCCAGGGACCTGGGCCAGGCTGTGCACAAATTAATTTTGCAAATAATGCACAGAGGCCTTGGGAGGTGAAGAAGATGCGGTGCACAGGGGTACTGTCGTTTTCAGGGAAGGCAAGATAATACCTGCTCCACATTGGGACAGCAGGACCTCAGGACAGTCTTTGTCGAAGGGGTCCACCCTCTGTGTTCCAAGGAACACACTCGTTGCCAGGAGAAGAGTCGAGGAGGACTGGTCGTCGACTTAGAAGGTGCCTGCTTCAGCAGGGAAGTGACTCCATCACTCCACAGGAGATTTCTTCAGTCCTTCTGGTGCAGAATTAAGACCGGGAGTCCCCAGAGCGTACACACCATGGAAACTGTTGCAGTTGCTGGCTGGAGCTGAAGTTGCAGAGGAAAAGTAGCCCTTCTGGATACTTTGTTGCTGTTACATCGGTTCCTGGAGCAGTCTGTGGTTGATCCGAGGTCAGAGGATGAAGTAGTAGCTGCAGAGGATTCCTGCTGGAAACTTGCAAGTAGAATCTGAAGAGAAACCCACAGGAGAGACCCTAAATAGCCATGAGAGGGTGATTGGCTACCTTATCAGGTATGGACCTATCAGGAGGGGTCTCTGACATCACCTGCTGGCACTGGCCACTCAGAGGCCTCCAGAGTGTTCCCACACCTTAGAAAACAAGATGGCTGAAGTCTGGGACACACTGGAGGAGCTCTGGGCACCACCCCTGGGATGGTGATGGACAGGGAAGTAGTCACACTTAGTAACTTTGCACCTAACCTTCAGTAAATGAAGGATAGACATATAGGTGACTTATAAGTTACTTAAGTGCAGTGAAAATGGCTGTGAAATAGTGTGTGCACTATTTCACGCAGGCTGCGATAGCAGGCCTGTGGAAGGGTTTGTCTGAGCTCCTTATGGGTGGCAAAAGAAATGCTGCAGCCCATAAGGATCTCCTGGAACCCCAATGCCCTGGGTACCTAGGTATCATATACTAGGGACTTATAAGGTCCAATTGAAATTGGTAAATGAAGTCACTAGCCTATAGTGACAAATTTAAAAGCAGAGAGAGCATAAGCACTGATGTTCTGGTTAGCAGAGCCTCAGTGGCACGGTTAAGCACTACTGACAACACACACATTAGGCCACAAACTATGAACATTGGTGGCCTGGCTAGCAGGATCCCAGTGAGACAGGCAAAACACACTGACATATAGGGTTTTCACTATGAACATTGGGGTCCTGGCTAGCAGGATCCCAGTGACACAGTAAAAACACACTGATACACACTCACAAACAGGCCAAAAGTGGGGGTAACTGTGGTGTGTAGATCGAATGTGGAATGTAATCGACATTCGATCTACGACACAAGACACGCGGGGGCCATTATGTGGCGGTTGAGGAGCGGAGCTGTTTCGACATTGCTCCTTTAATGTTACCCGCTTAATCCAGGAAATAAAGGATTAAATTACTTACCTGCTGGTCTCCGTGTTCTCGTCTTCACAGTGGCGACGAGGTGGGCAGGAGCGATATTGATCGCAAGATAACGATCACATATTCATTTTCTGCGATCATGTTGCTGGGACCAGTGTTGCATGCCGCTGTCTACAACAGTTGAGGGGCGTTTTTAGCGGCGAGTGAGGAAGGCGTTTACTGGTTCCTGCGGAGTATTTTGGCAATGTTTTCTGGTTCATTGTCGATGGAGCTGAAACTGCAACTACGCAAGGAATTATGGGTTGCAGTGTGCCCAAATTCCTCTAGAAAGCACTCTACGTAGTGTGTGGCAGCCATCTTGTAAAAGGGTGGAAGTTCTTTAATCCTTTATTGTGGAATAGAGAAGACGTTTATCTATACAACGGTGACTGGGCCACCAGTGTTTGTTCAAGGTGCCGGAGTTTATCTATATCTATACAACGGTGATTGGCACCCCTGTGTTTGTTACAGGTGCCGGAAGTTATCTATGCAAAGGTAACTGGAACACCTGTGTTTGTTGAAGGTGCCGGAATTTATCTATACAATGGTGACTGGCACACCTGTTTTGTTGAGGGTGCCGGAATTTACTGTGACTGGACTCCATTTTGGACTTCTACATTTTTTTCTTTAAATTTATGGATATATAGAAACATTTTGCACTTAAGGCATTTTGCGCCAATATTGTTCAAACGCATTGAGTATTTATTGGCATATAGTTGGTTACTACACATATAATTGTATACATTAACATTGGAGATTGTTATTTGCAGAATGTCTAGTATTCAGCCTCCACCATTTTTTTTAAATGAACAAGGAGATCATGTGTTGGAATTGTGGTTGGATTTATTTGAGGCATATGTAGATGTGTTGAAAGAAGGCAAATGTTCACCTGATAGGCATCTGTCATTGCTAAAACATCATTTGGGGGCTGTTGGATTAAGGGAATTAAAAAATGTGCCACCTGAAGATAATGTGCATGGGGAAGATGTGTACAAATGTGCTTTACATCAGTTACAGGATAGGTATGGCCGGAAAATAAATATAGTCATGGAAAGATATAAATTTTATTCCATGGAACAGAAGGCTGATGAATTCATTGATCAGTATATGGCAGTGTTGAGGGGCTTAGCGGTTACTTGTGCTTTTGATCATATAACATATGATTAAGTTTTAAGGGACCAATTATTAATGAAGACTAAGGTGGTCATTATGAACACTGCAGTAACGACTACAAAAAAACTGACCGCCAGCGACCCCGGAACCCCGCCAGCCAAATAAAGAACCTTTCTGTGAGCCGGCGGGCGGAAACATTGTTTCCGCCCGCCGGCTCACAGAAAGGCCAGGCCGGGAATTTGACGGCGGCTCCACATGGAGCCGCCGTCAATGCCTCTGTGCGACAGGGCACTGCACCAGGCCCCCTGCACTGCCCATGCAAAATGCATGGGCAGGTCAGGGGTCCCCAAGGGTGCCCCGGGGCACCCACCCCGCCAGCCTTTCCCTGGCGGGATAACCCACAAGGGAAAGGACGGTGGATATGGAAATATTATCCGAAGGGTAGCGCAGCTACTCTGTCGGATGTTGTTTCCACTCACCGCCAGACAGGTGGCATAAGCCTGGCGGTGAGTGAGGGCTGCCGATGGCAGCCCTTTATGTGTTTACTATGTGGCGGGTGGCCCGCCATGCCGGCTGACGGTTTCAGCCGCCAATGCCGGCATGGCGGGCCAACCCACCATGTTCATAATGACCGCCTAAATCTAAAAAAATACAGGAGAAACTTTGGTCTTTATGGGAAATATCTTTAAAAACAGCTGTTTAAGTAGCAAGGAGCATTGAGATTACTGAGGACTGCATACAAACTATGAGGAAGAAAGTCAAAGACAATGACACCGTGTGTACCATAAGCAAAGACAGGGACTGCAAGGAAAAAAAGAAAAAAATGATTTTCCGTTCTGTTGGTGGGGATAACAAATCTGACATCAATAACAATACTAAATTGTGTTTTAGATGCGGTGCTAGCTCGCATTTTGCAATTTTAGTGGTTGTCCGGCATTTGGGAACATTTGTAGCACATGTAAGAAAAAAGGACATTTTGCACGAGTGTTCAGAAGTCTTAAAAAAAAAGTGAGTTGTATTGTGGAGAATGTGGATGATGATGAGTTTGAGGAAGGAATGCAGAATATGCTATTAAGCATTCAAAGTTGTAACATTAAGGGAAGAGATCTTCAATTTCCCAAGTGCTATGTTAATATTGATGGTGCACGAGTGGAAATCATGGTGGACTCATGTGCATGGTACACTATAGTAGGCACTATTTAATCAGTTATGGCCTGGGAGGAATTTACGAGAGACAAAAAACAGTCCTTGTAGCTATTCTGGTAATAAAATTGCAATTGTAGGACAAATGCAGGCAGAAATCGAATATGCTGAAAAGAAGTGTTCAGGGGAAATTCTCATAGCGGAGAGTGGGGCAACAATTTTGGGTTGGCCACATATATGTCAATTGAGGTTGAAGGTGCCAGTCCGCCAGTGTACACTGTTAATATGGATACATTGCAGAATGATTTGTATTGTGATGTAAAGGAGATGTTCCCTACTGTGTTTAGCAGTCGTTTGGGGAGTATGAAAAACTTCCAACATACAATTGTATTAAAGGAGAATGCTATTCCTGTAAGGCAGAAGTTAAGGAACGTTCCCTTAAATTATATAGAAAAAGTGAAGGAAATATTAAAGGACTTGTGTGATAAAGATAATATTGAACCAATTGAGTGCTCGGATTGGGTTTCTCCGATTGTAATTTTGGTAAAATCTAGTGGGGACCTCAGGTTGTGTGTTTACCTGCGGGCACTCAATGATGCAATTTGGATAGGTACATGCCCCTTGCCAAATTTGCAGGAACTGATGTCGTTTATTGGAGAAGCTACAGCATTTTCAACTATCGACTTGGCAAGCGCGTATCATCAGATACATTTGTGTCCTGAGTCTAAACATTGTACAGCATTTATTACACCAGAAGGAATGTTCCAGTATAAAAGGATGCCATTTGGATTAGCTAGTGCATCTGCAGTTTTTCAGAGTTATCCAAGATACTTTTGAATGTTAAGGGGGCAAAGGTATTCCAAGATGATATTTTAGTATATGGATGTGACAGAATTGAGCATGACAGAAATGTAAAGGCAGTATTGCAAGCATTGAGTGACTATGGACTAACTGTTAAGGATCAAAAGTGCAAATTTGGTGAGAGCCACATAGAATATTTAGGTCATATTATTTCTAAGAATGGTAATCGACCTAAGATTAGTCATGTCAAAGCTATTAGTGAGGCTCCAGAACCAAGATGCAAGGAACAATTGTTATCATTTTTAAGCCTAGAAGAGTTTTATTCTTATTTTGTGGAAAACTTTACATCCAAAGTGGAGAACCTCCGTGCCTTGCTGAGGAAAAATGCGACGTTCTGCTGGAAGGAGATACATACCAAGGAGTTTGCGACCATAAAGGAGGAAATAGTTAATGCGTCTCGCCTCAAATCATTTGATGAAACTGCTGAATGTACTATAGCAGTGGATGCTTCCGAATATGGTATTGGGGAAGTTTTGTCTCAAAGAAGGAAAGGAGATACATGGGTGGTCGCATATGCCTCTCGTACTTTGTCTCAAGCAGAGAGGAACTATTCTGTAATTGAGAAAGAGTTTTTAGCCACTACTTTGGTTGTGCAATGATTTAGAATGTATATATGGGGGCGAAACTTTAAAATTAGTAAGGATCACAAACCCCTGGTTAATATTTTGAGTATGGGAGGGGAAGAAATCTTACTCCTAGGTTGGCAAGGTTGGCTTTGAAATTACAAATGTATCTCTTTGAAATTTTGCATCTGCCGAGAAAGAGTAATTGTGTGGCAGATGGGTTATCTCGTTTACCACTATCTCATAGTAGTGTTGAAGAATTTGATGATGGTGAGTGTGATGTTGCGTTCACTCACAATGATGTGATGTTCTTGCAAAATATGAATGTGGATGGTGGATTATCTGAATGTGTGTGGATGAGAGAAATACAGAAGGATGAAGTTTTGTTGAAAGTGAAGGAGTTTATTTTGAGGGGATGGCTATTGGAATGGAATTTGAGTGGTGAGTGTAGTACATACTGGAAAGTTAAAGAAGAATTGTCTGTGTCGAATGACATTATATTAAGAGGTGATAAAATTGTGCCTCCCTATGGTATGCGTGACACCATTGTTAGGTTGGGGCATGAAGGCCATGGTGGCATGGCGAGTACCAGGAGGAAGATTAAAGAAATATTTTGGTGGCTGGGGTTAGATGGTATGGTGGACCATTGGGTTTGAGAGTGTAGTAAATGTGTATTGAGTGATAAGACTATGAAACCATTAGTGGTGCCACTACAGATGGTTGATTTATCGGATGGCCCGTGGCGCAAGGTTGCGATCGATTTTATGGTTCCATTTGTTAACTTACCTGCTAAGGAAGCATATGCAATTGTCCTAGTTGATTATTTTTCCAAATGGCCAGAAGTTCGTATGGTTGGCAATATAACCACTGATACAGTTATCAAATTATTAAAGGATGTATTTGCGAGGGAAGGTATTCCTGAAACTATTGTTTCGGATAACGAAGTACAACTTAACTCTGATAAGATGAGTTCCTTTTTGAAGGGTTGTGGTGTAAATCATGTGAGGGTATCATTGTACCATCCTGAAGGTAATGGTCAAGTTGAAAGGTTTAACAAGGTAATCAAGGAAGGTATACAATTAGCCTTGGGATCTAATTTATCCTGAAAGGAGGCCATCCAAAATATGTTGTCATCTGACAGAATTACACCACATTCAGTCACTGGCAAAACACCTTTTGAGTTATTGAGGGGTCGGAAACCATCTTCTAAGTTAATTCCTTGGTGGTTGAAGAACAGAAAATAAGGAAGTTCTGATGAGTTAAATTTTAGTTCTGTGAGAGAACGTGTGCAAGAGCATCAAAATAAAGTGTTAAAAAAATCAACAGTGGGAAAACTATGCCAAGGTTGGTGGTTGGACAGTATGTACGTGTGAAAAATCATGGGTAAATAAATAAAGGGAATGCTAGATGGTCTCACCCTATGAAAGTTGTGAAGGTATTGAATGGCGCTGTCCAACTTGAGGATGGAAGACTACGTAATTTGCGGCATGTGAGTTTGTTTAAAGCAAATAGCATTCCCCAGGAAACAGTGTGTAATGATCTTAATGAAGAGAGTGGATACTTGTGGAGAGATGGTTCTATATTGCGATCTGAGGAGGTGCAGTAGGACAGGGGTGAAGAAAGTGAATCCAGCAATTGTGAGAATAGCATGATACCCATTCGTAAAAGTCAGAGAGATAAAAAATTACCAAGGCGTTTCAACAAATTTGTGATGGGAAGCTGAAAAAATGTATAGGTATATGTTTTATGTATTATTTTCTATTATTCTTTTTGGTATTCCAATTTTAAGTATATTGTATGTATATATATATATATATATATATATTGTTCTATTTTGTTTTTGTTGTTGTTTTGATAAGGGGGAAGATGTGTGGTGTGTAGATCGAATGTGGAATGTAATCGACATTCGATCTACGACACATGACGCCCAGGGGTCCGTTAGGTGGCAGGTGAGGAGTGGAGCTGTTCCGACATAACTCCTGTAATGTTACCCGCTTAATCCAGGAAATAAAGGATTATATTACTTACCTGCTGGTCTCCGTTTTCTCATCTTCCCAGTAACCATGCTACAAAGAGGCTACTTTCTCACAATTCCATTTTCAGGGGAAAAAAAACACAAGCCCTCTTCTGCAGCCTTTTTTTCCCATTTTTGTTTTAAAACAAAAAATTTCACTGTATTTTGGCTATTTCTTTGGTCTCCTTCAGGGGAACCCACAAACTCTGGGTACCTCTAGAATCCCTAGGATGTTGGAAAAAAAGGATGCAAATTTGGCGTGGGTAGCTTATGTGGACAAAAAATTATGAGGGCCTAAGCACAAACTGCCCCAAATAGCCAAAAAAAGGCGTGGCACCTGAGGGGAAAAAGGCCTGGCAGCAAAGGGGTTAAAGAGATCACGTGCTACAGTATTGATAGGCACATTTTAAGCTAGAAAGGAGGTGTTAAATCTTAATTAGTCAACTGAATTATCTGAGTACCGTGCATCCTTACCAAAATCACCCATTTAGATTATTCAGTGTATGCAGTCAGCTTTCTGATTTGTGTCTCAGAAGCTGATAACTTGTGTATTTCTAAACATGAGATAAAGTTTTCAACACAAAAATGGATGCTTCAATTATGTGAGATCATTTTTTGACATTTACAAGGTTTGATTGTCCTTGAAACTTACTATTTCAATTTGTGGATGTTTTTTTCTTCTTAAACTGCCTTTTCAAACAAATTGACTTACACTGAAGAGTTAGGTTTACATTCTCACCGTATTAAAAAACAGACATTTTGGTTTTGTGGGTGCACTTTGTACATTTTGATTTATAAAACAATCGTTGGGAAGTACTAATGGATGAAGCTTCATTCAGCCTTTTGTTTCCAGGCTGAAATGACAGTTTTGTGACAAATAAAATCATAAAAACCAAAATGTTTCCACTTAGAAGGAAGCATTTATTTTATAGACATTGTGGCTTCATGTTATGAAGTTGTATATTTGAAAGCATGTTCAGTGCTGAGAAAAATATGTATCTACCATGCTATCGGTGTTGAAAGAAAGCAAAATACAACTGATCAGAACATGGAAGGATCAACTCTTCTGTGCAGACAGCAAAGATTTGTAATGTGTGGAACACGAACATATATGACGGTATGGCTTTCCGTATCTCTAAAGACTAACTAAAAACTGAGCGCATCTTATTTTTCATATAAGTAGTAGAGAATGGAAACGGACCACCCTCTAATTACTTTTGGCAAGTGGTCACTCAACAATGGAGTACGAACAAGTATATTTGCAAAATTTGCCACTTCAATTTGCAGAAGGATTTACCTGACAAAAATCAACAGGGCAACTACTCCTTCTGTGCAACTCGCGCCGACATATAAATCTGTGTTTGATGTAATTTCACGTTTGCACCCATAATAAGATAAGTGGCCTGTTAGTAATCAAGGCCTTAACTGTTCTCTTACACATGAACTATACATTTTGAAGGATATTGCCACCTCCCAACTCGACCAGACTTTTTTTTTTACATTCCCAAAAAAATTCTCCATCAAAAGCTCCTGCTGGTCTTGTTAAAATCAGCAGAGATCTGTTCATCTACAGAATGATCTTGACCCACTAGTAAAAATAAAATGTGAGTAGAAACTGCAAAAGAAGAAGTGAGCAAGAGAAATGTTTGTTAGAGCTGGGTTATTGGTCGAGAGGGCTGGAAATCCCACTCAGGCAAAAACTACAATCCTTGTCAGGGTGAACCACGAAAGTCGCTAACTTAACCTGTGCTTAAGCCTCTGGTAGCTTGGCATAAAGCAGTCAGGATTAACTTAGAAGCAATTTGTAAAATATTTATGCAGCACATAAAAGATAATGAAGAAATAAAACACAACACAAGAAAAAACTCAAAACCAATGTAGAAAAAAGAGTACATTTAAATAGATAAAATGAAGCACATATTGCCACTTGCAGTCATCTGATTGTACTCGACTGGGGGAAAGTCACAAATTCAGGTCAAGAGAAGCAGGTCCAATGTTCCTTCTCAGATGTCTTGGCAGTTCTCAGTAGTAGGGCAGTCCTCCTTCTGTAATGTCCATATAAATGTCTGTAATATCCATAGGTCCAGGAGTGTTCTAATGTATGGCTCTGGAGGTCCAATATTTATACCTAATGCCAGCCTTTGTGTGGGCAGACTCCCACATCTGGTTCTAAAAAATGCTTCTCCGTCCCCTTACCCTGTTAAGGCTCCAAACTGTCTGAGGTGACAAAAGTATGGGAAGGACTGGTGTCAGATTCCTTTGCATGTGCTGGAGGCAAAGCCCTTTGAAATGTAAGTGGGGCTGCGTACACCCTCCTAGTCATTCTGCCAGGGTGACCCACCCTACCGACACCTCAGCCTCCTTTGCATCACTGTCTTAGAGGAATAAATAAATCCAAAGAGCAGAGCCACTCACAGTTATGTGACCAAGGACACTGGCAGGAGGCACAAACGACTAAGACAAGAAAATGCTAACGTTCTAAAAGTGGGATTTTAAAACTGTGACTTAAAATCTGACTTTACCATTAAAGAGGATTTTCAATCTTAATTCAGTTGAGTCTAAAAAGCATATCTCTACCTGCTTCCCTACTTTTTAAATAGTATGCACCCTGCCCTGGGAGATTTTAGGATCCACCTTAAGGGTTACTTGAAGAGGAATGTCAGTCCTGGCAAAAGGTTTATCTTGCCAGGTTCATATTGCATTTAAAAACTGCACTACAGGCTGCTATGGCATGCCTCAGTCATTTTTTAAAGGCTACTTCCCTGGTGGCGTGAGTGCTGCAAGCCTGCTAGTAGCATTTAGTTTACAGGCACTGTGTAAATGTAATACAATTTACTAGGGCCTTACAATTAAAATAAATGGACAAATTAGCTGTAGGCCATTTGTATCATCTTTGAAGGAGACATCAGAAGCACTTTGGACCTGGTTACCATAGGTAAAGGGCACAGACCCCTAAAGCCAACAAAAACAAATTCAGCAAAACAGTAGAAGTGAAGGCCAAACGTTTGGGGGAATACCACGCCAATATTGTCAGGTTTAATAAATTTGCATCCTGTGTCACAAATCAAGACTTACTTTCCCTCATTTGGACTATTTTATTCATCAGACTTTTTCACTGCAATGATCCTCTCTGATGTCCAGGAACCCTTAACGGATGGTGCCTGCATAACAATTTATTATAAGTATGATGATTATGCTGTATACACTCACAACTTTGGCTTACATTTCTTCAAAATCTGTCTGACCATGTCACCATTCTTGACAATGACTTCCCTGTTTATCCATCCTAAAGCTTTCTCTTTCTGATTCACAGACAAAGAGTTTAATCTAGTTACATTTTGCTTTTATCGGTTTTGTTCACAAATTATGTTGTTAGCTAGAAAGTCTTATTTTAAACAACTTGCCTTGGGTGTTACTTTCTTCATTTTCTCACTTATATTTTTTTTGAGTTTGAGTACCCTTGTACTTGCACCTGTACATTCCCAGTCAGCTCCTTAATAGTAAGGCTTGGATATAATCATTCTACTAATAAAGAAGGTAGGCATACTTTGAGTAGTTGATTTGAGGGGACTACTTATAAGGATGGTTTCTGAGTAGTGGCACAGCATGATTCAAAGTCTTTGACCATTTTTCTCTTTCAACTCGCTGTGGGGGATGCTTGCATCATTGTGTGAAAGATAACCTTTATAAAGCTTACGCTCCTAGACAAATTCCTGGTAGGGATCATAAATGGGTCACAATAAATACAAAGGAAGAGACAATAGGCCACCAGAGAAAAGATCCAGAAAGGACACATACTCCTTATATAGGCCGATCGTCCTCTGTTTTTAACCACAAATTCCCAGTTCTCCTTGTTACCCATGGTGTGTTTGGTCCTGTGTTCACAGCTGGCCTGGAGCTTGAGGATATTTTTAGTATATTACAGTTAATGTAATGGTACCCATTTTGTCAGTAAATATAAATAAATACGGTCTAATTCCAAAGTCTTCACTTTGAAATCAAAAGATAAAAATACATATGGATATAATGCTATCTGGGGATTGTAGCTATAACAATCATTAGACAGAAATTCCCCAAGCAGTTGATAGCCACATACTTTCTTTATTGTCTTATAACCTGAATAGTCTGAATTAGCAACCATCATCTCAGAAGCTTTAGAAGAAAACAAAACAAATGATGGCCTTCCCTTTGTAAAATCGCATCGAATTGATAGGCCTGTTGATCATGACAAGGTTCTGCTCCTTAGAAAGAACCATTAAACTGATAGGTATTGGTCTCTTTATGGGGGGAGGGGCAGATACACCAGTCAAACCCGAGTGTCGGTGCTACATTTTGGTCATTATAGGAATATGCCTTGCAGACCCAAGAGAAATGGATGCACAGAAATGCACGAGATTTCAGGAACTCAAAAAACGTATTTGTGATTGAGGAAAGGGAAACCCAAAACACCAAATATATTTTTGCCTGGGACTCTAAAGTTCCTGACGCTGAAACTTCACAGGCCCCTTCTCAGACCACAGTCACCAACATACAACCACATTTTAGGGCCATTCAGAATATCAATGATTCTGAGTCAGATTGATTTTTGGGTACCCACTGGAAGCAGGTATGTTTCATTCCATAGCTGAGATATCCCGCCAATAGGATCCCAGAAGCCTCTTCTTGGTCAAATTGGGCCCTTTTAAAACAAGACCAAATCTCAGTCTGTTTCTCGCTTGTGATAGCAGTTGCTAACATGATTCCTTTGGATTGCCAAATCTCTCCTTATCCAGTCCCAAATCTCCATTGCTAATAAGTTACTTGGAAATCAATCTTCCCTGCAGTAGTCAAAATAGGAACGCAGTACCATATCCAGAACCCTGAACCTAGGGCCCTTAGGGTAAAATACAGTAAAAAATCAAGAGAGTGATATTGTGCACTATTTGTTTAAAGTTTCCTCAACCACAATGCCACTGCATTACCGGTTGTTTTACCTTGTGCTTTAGATCATTTTATGTAAATACTCTACCTCAATGTTTAGAATATATTTAAGTCATCATTATAAATTTGCAAATGCCTCCATTTTTTTATGGCTCAGCTGTAAAGAGCTGACATTGTCAGTGTATGATTAAGCACTCTGCACACCAATTGGACTCCTCCCATAGGCCGCATGTGGAGAAGGAGGAGGCGTTACAAGAACTATTCTCCCAGTCAACCAGTGAATTTTGTTTGAATGTGTGGGAGCACAAGTTACATTTAGTGATTATCTAGCCATAGTAGAACAAGAAGCCCACTGTCATTTACAATATATTCAACAGTTCAGCGCATAAAGATAATTGTTTTTTGCTGTTTTGCCATGACAGGATTATAATTAGGATATTAAGAAGGGTGGAGGGAGATGTGTCAGGGCAATTGCACAAAGTTCATTTAGTAATTGAAAAAATGGTGCCAGGTTATATAAATTAACATCAGCTCTTAATGGAGCACATTAACAGGGGCACGAATAGAGGAAATTTACCAATTTGCTCCATTTCTTACAAATGCTAAATCAGTTTATTTATGGAAAGATTCATGAGCCATGTTTCTTTTGTTTGTTAAAATGTATTCTATCCTGTGAAGTGATTTATAAGCAAAATGTAATGCAACTACTTTTCGTAATTCTTTCACAATCTGATTATATATATATTTGCACTGTCACAAAAATGTTTATGAAGTACGGACCGGAGCAATTTTGGGATGCTTGATTTTTTATAACACAACAGACCAAAATGATGCTAACACTGCATTCGCTCCATTTTCGCATTACTGTAATATTTATGTGAACTGGTCACATCTGCTGCTGGTTGGATTATGAATAAATAAGCAAATTGTCTTATTGCTTTAGCACACCTCATGAAATTGGACTAAACTTGTACCTTTTCATATCATTTGTAGATATATGGCTATGACCGTTTCAGAAAAGTTTGATTTCGGGTTGTAATTCTGTCTCTCCAAAGCCAGGGGTCAATCAATCAATTAAAAAAATTCATTAAGCGCACTACTCACCCATTAGGGTCTCAAGGCGGTGGGAGGGGGAAGGGGGACAAGGGTTGCCGTTTACTGCTCAAAAAGTCCTGCATTGAGGTCCTTTCTGAAAATTAGAAGGTCCTGGGTCTTGCGTAGGTTGGTGGGGAGGGAGTTCCAGGTGTTGGAGGTGAGGTGGGAGAAGGATCTGCCGCCAGAGGTGGTGCGTTGGATGCGGGGGACTGTGGCGAGGGCGAGGTCCGCGGAGCGGAGAAGTCGAGTAGGTGTGTGGAAGTTTACTCGTTCGTTAAGGTAGGCTGGTCCAGTGTTGTGGAGGGATTTGTGGGTGTGGATAAGGACTTTGAAGATGATCCTTTTGCTGATGGGCAGCCAGTGAAGTGATCTGAGGTGAGCGGAGATGTGTTTGTGGCGGGGGAGGTTGAGGGTGAGACGTACGGCTGCGTTCTGGATTTGCTGGAGTTTTTGCTGAAGCTTGGCTGTGGTACCAGCGTAGAGTGCATTGACGTAGTCCAGTCTGCTGCTGATGAGGGCATGGGTGACCGTTTTTTTTGTTTCTAAGGGAATCCATTGAAGGTCTTCCACAGCATGCAAAGCATGTTGAAACAGGAGGACGATATGGTGTTGATTTGCTGGGCCATGGAGAGGGATGAGTCTAAGATGATGCTGAGGTTGTGTGCGTGGGTGGAGGGTGTTGTGGAATAAGTGAGGAAGTGATAGCCAGATGGTTGCATGGGCTTATCCAGAACCGTGCTCTTCTAATTCACAGTAAGTTTGTACCAATGCCAGTGTATAGCCACAGCAGGAGCACCACGCTCGCCAATCATGGTGCCTAAAGCAGGTCTGATGATTCTGGATGGTAAGAGTCAATGGATGTCTCGGAGGCAAAAAGTGAAGGAGGAGCAAGTTTTAAGACAGGTAATAGGTGTCTGCCTATTAGTATCACATCTGTACAACAGTCAGAAACTGTGCAGCTTGGAGCCGCGCTAGAGCCACATCGAGAGGTTGAAATTGGTTACAGCCATCTTGGAACATTTGGTTCCCACTTTGAGCCAATATCTAAGGTCATAGCCTAGGGAGTCTGCATAGAGCCCTTATTTTAACCTGCATTGAACCCCTACCGAAATTGTACAGCACAATTGTTGAATCTGTCCACGTCTCACTCCTACATGTTCCCTCATTAGTTAAAGGCCAGAATGACTGCTCTTCATTTTGTCTCAGGAGGAATCAACAGGAATGAGGGTAAGAACATGGCTGTGTTCATTTAACTTGGCTTCTGAAGGTTTGCAATAGGCTGTGGAGCAAGGGGGATTACCCTGTCCTTGGGATTTTCTGAAAAGCCCTCCTTCCCCCAACAAGCACTCCTTCCAGCCAAGAAACTAGTCTTTCTCTTTAAGCAAACTCTTATATTTTGTTCTTGAATATCCCCAAAGAAAGTGGACTCTATTGCAGATCACAACCCCATCTATGCAACACTCTAGCCCTTCTTGACAGTACTATTTTGCAAACTCAACGCAATCCCAGAGATCCCAGTGGCAACCACAAGCTACAAGCTACAACCACATTAGTACCACCGAAATCCTTACCAAGGCATTGTCCTTCAGTACACTGGTGTTGCGTATAGTGAAGGCACGCCCACCAATGCATCGTCCAAAACTGGTCTATCAAATGAAGTTAAAGAACTGCCAACAAGCGTCCCAAAGGACCACTGGAATAGAAGCCTACAAAAGTTCCTCCATCAAGGAAAGGAATGTCGTTAGAGTGAGGGAAGACCAGAGAGGGGAGAGAGAAGATTTCTGATTAGAGAGGTGGATGTGATTTATGGTAAAAAGATGGGAGGAAAGTAGAAAACAAATAGATTTGGAGACAGACAAGAAAAGGCAAACTTTGTTCAAGCACACACAGGAAGCCAGTGAAGAGAAACAAAAGAAAGATAAATATTACAACTACAAGTAGGTTTAAATTGTAAATGAATATCAAAATTATAAGTCAGTTGAGCACATATAGGAAGAATGACCAAAGGAGAATAGCAGTGGTCCACAGGAGAAAATAAAAGAGGAAGATTGAGTTTAAATGGACTAAAAAGGAATACAGATACATCTTGAGGATCTTAAAAAGCTGATACCTAAAACTTTGCATGACTGTGGTAAAATAAATTAAAAACAGAAGCAGCGTGAAAAATTACATCTTAAGTTTTGAGTAGTCAATAGGTAAGGAATAGAGCGAAGAGGATATGAAATAGAGAATGATGTAGTCCACCATGGCATGAAGAAATAGGAAAGAACAGAATTGCTGTCTTGTTAGAACTCAAACACTGGCTCATCCATGAATGATTGGCAAAGATGCTGCAAGAAAGGCATTTCTGCAGTTTGAGAAACAATGTAAAAAGACAAAAGAAACACCCACAAAAAGTGACATAAAGGATGCTATAAGGAGATGTGAGCATCCAAATGAGCATACAGCTGGAAGGTAGAAGAGGGTGTTGCACTAAGCTTGGGGAACACAAGTCATAGGGAAGGGGAGAAGATTGTTCAGCTCAAATGAATAAGGGCGCCATTACAAGTCACCAGTTATCTTCTTCCATTGCCCTGCCCCACAGAATTACAAGTCCCAGAGACATTAGTAGTGAAGGACAAAAATACTCTGAATTATAAGATTTGGGGGAATAATGCATGAGAACTGGTGTTCTGACACTGATTCTCACATGTTTTTCTTAATACATACTTCTCTTTTCAGCAAAAGTGTACATTTAAATACCCATGGAGTTATGATCTATTTTGCAATGTTGAATTGACCACGGTGTAGGCTCAGAATAGCGAATCTCAAATATCAACAGGACAGAATATAGTAACCACAATATCAAAGGACAACATTTGGAAAGGTGAGTTTCTATACATTTTCTAAACCTAACTCCACATTTACATACTTTGATTTGTGTGTGTGTGTATATTTATTTAGATATATATATCTTCAAGGAACATAGATGTGGAGTTAAGAACAGAAAATCCATACCACCCTCTGTACACTTACATTTCAATATTTTGTCCCTCAATATTGTGGTAATGACATCCTGTCCCATCAATGTTTATGATTTATTTGATATTCCCTATTACAATCTTTCTCAATTAACTCACATTACCAGCTGAACCTGGTTTGCCACAGGACTAGTCATGAAGCAGTAAGTGTGAAGAGATAGGAAAATAGCCAATTCAGGGCAGTACCTAGGACACCACAACAAAGAGGAAAAAGCATAGAGCTGGAAGCTCGACCAGATCAAAAGTGGACAATACATCACTAAAAGGAAGTTTTAAATTTGGGAGATGGTCTGTCAATCATATTGCTCTTACTGCTGGCTATACTGACCTGGAAAGGGGCATTCAGATGGTGACAGCTCACTGGCCCTCACAAGCACTCTTCTCCTTACCTAATACTCCTTCCCCCAGTGATGAAGTCAACTAACAATGGGCCAGGGGTTGGATGGCTTGCCAGTATAATTGCAGCAGAAACCTCCAGCACTCTATCTCCCTGGCTCGCACTGATGGCTGCTTCTTTTCATTCACTTTGAAGGAATGTAAGGGCTAATCTACATTTAAAAATCCAAACATGTTAGTTTTTTATTCATTCCCTCTAAAAGAAGGAACGGGAGGGACAGCTGTGAGAGCGTGTGGGGGAAGGCTGTGATAGCCTTATTGCCTTACTTCTGGGCAATATTGGCTGTTATTTACCCTCCCCTCATCATGACTTGTTGCCTGTGGCTCTGGTCCATAATTTTGGGGAGGGTAATGAAAAACTGTAATTTCCTGCAGAAGCAGGCAGTAACACTTAATTATCAAGAAGAGAAGTAAAAAAGTCAAGGGCTGAAGAAAGAGCAGTTTTCATGGAATCTGAAGGCTAAAAATTAGTCTCATTTGGAAAATGAAGAAGGATACAATTTGTGTAAGAAGAAAGCTCCAAATGTATCAAAGGGTTTTACCCATTCTGTGTCTATGGGAAAATTTGTTCATACATATAACTTAAGGTTATGGGAGACCAAACGTTACAGAAATCTAACGGAGTTTGATTGAAGGAGACAAGGTGATAATTAGCATGTGACAAAAGGTCAAGGGAAAAAGGCTTAATGGGGGCTTCATAACAATTATGGATTTTAAAAGAATTAAGCTTCACTTGAGGGAATGATGAGTTAATGAGGGCAGTAATAAAAGGGATAAGACTTTTGAATTCTAGTCTATTGCATCCCTCACATTTTTGCAGTGGCATCCATTTCTCAGCAACATACTTTTTCTGCTATGACTACATATTATGCATTTTACAAAAGTAGTAAAACCTGCACATAAAGTCCCATCTATTGCAGCAGCTTCAATAATTTTGAGCCAGATTTAAGAAAAAGTTTATTGCGCTCCTTAGCGCCCTCTAACATTACTGTGTGTGCGTCATTCCCTAAGTACCACCATGGTGTGACATATCTTAGATACGCTGCACCATGGCGGTAGTTGGAGAACTAGCGTGAAAAATGTTGACGCTAGTTCGGAGATTTGCAGGATTAGCATAAAAAAAGTTGCCGCTAATCACACAAAGCCCATTGAGGCCCATTGTAAACAATGGTGTGCCTCCTTTACACGCCTGCTCAGAGCAGACGTTAAAGTGCTGAAAAAAAATTATGCAAAGAAATCTCGTAGATTTCTTTGCCCGTTTTTTTGGGGCCCTTTACTGGCGCAGGCATAATGTGCCACATAGGGTTACAACTTTGTAAATTTGGCTCCATGATTTTGGCCTTGTTGGGCCACATTGGTGTAAAAAAATGACGCTAATGTGGAGCAAGGAGGCGCAAGGGGCTCTTAAATCTGCCCCTTCATGTTATGTGATCTGATGCCTTCCCCATTTATGGCTGAAGTAAAAGCAGGTGAGGCAATGGGTGGGTAAAGGTGACCTCCATGGTCCAGGCTGAAGTCTTATGAACTGCAGGGGCAAGATCCACTCCATACGCAGTAAATGTGCGTCACCTCTCCTTCATCCTCTTCACTTTTAAAACTTGCCACAAAAGGCTTTTCATAGAAAAAAAAAAACAACCAAATCAGTCAGTGGCAATATCCTCTTTGGAAGTCCTGGCATCTGAATTTTAGCATCAAATATCTCCCAATCATATCTTGCCGGGTGGCAGGTTTAGTATACAAGAGAAATTGAACAGGGCTTCTTGAAATTGTAATTAAGAAAGCCATTTGAAAAAGCAAAAAATGTCTCCAAACTATTTAATGCATTCCATATGCAAGCACACACAGGTGGACATACGCATAAGCTGAGTGCACACATACACATATGGGACATACATTCTTATTTGTTAAGATGTTTGCTCAATTATAGGTCCAAAATACTACTATATTGACTCAAAACTGAACCTGAATGTACGCTCTTTTCTCAATCCATTTGTCACCATGTAGTCCAGATACCTGTCTCCATCTGAAATGAACATGTTATCAGTATGTGAACTGAAATGTGAACTAGACCAGGTCAGCGGAGCCCTTTGTTAACTGTTTAACACTGTCAGTCATGTCAAGGGCCATGCCATTATGCAATTCTGCGCCTCCAGCGATCTTGCGTGGGCATTCTTGACACATAATCCAACATCTGCTGCACAATTTGTAAGTTTTAGCCAACAATGTTTTTCCATCACAGAGGGGTCAAAAGTTACTAATTCAAGCAGCCCACATTCTGTAGTGGCAAACATCTCGCGAGAGCTACCTGGCCATCATTCTGCAGCAGATTGAAGCATAGAGGAGTGATACTGGTATGAATAAGGTGAAACTAATTGCGCACACAGCGATATTTTGTTAACATGACAAAACAGCAAAACAATTCTGCCACAGAATGTGCTGTATTGTACCTTTTTTCTGCTGACTTTAACCAATCCTGCGTCTTAATGTTGTCTTCCTTTGCCTCATAACCCTACGTGCCCATGTCTTGTCAAATTGGAATCTTCACTTTTGATCAAGTTTAGCAAATGACTAGCACCTTTTTCCGACAGAAAAGCAATGTCCGCGGCAGTGGCCTACAAACTACTGAGATGCAATTACCGGTTATGGCGTGTTACAGTTATTCCTCAAATGCATCGTCGCAGAAACGATTGCCTCCTCGTGCACACCAATGAGCTTAAACACTTCGCATTATGTTCTTTCATTTCTTCTCCAAAAATGACATCCAGTCTTATTAGCAGCCAAACGAGCAGAGCTGAGCCCTTTGCTCATTATGTCCTGCTGTAAATTGCTCTGTGCGTTAGTGGTGGTGGCTGAATAAGAGCTGCTGGGTGCAGTCCATCAGAGGCCTGGCAGCTGCTAATTTAGGTTTCTTTTCTCTCTGTGCCTTCATGCCAATAATACGATATCAATGTTTATAAACCGCACTGAACGGCCTCCCGTTTCTGCTTCCTTGATACAATGCGGACTGCATTACAATAAATCCGTCAAGGGCTAGGTAATAGTGGAACTTAATGTAAGGAAACAGCAACGGGCAGATTTAAGAGTCCCTATCGGTTCCTTGCGCCACATTAGCGTAATTTTTTTACCCTAATGTAATCCAACGAGGCCAAAATTGCCATGCCAAATTTACAAAGTGGCTCAATGTATGCATTGCGCAACTTTGTAACACTTTGCGCTACATTATGCCTGCGCCCAGCATAATGTATGCAAAGGGGGCACTTCTCTGTTAGGGGCTGAAAAAATGGTGCAAAGAAATCTAAGAGATTTCTTTGCGTCATTTTTCTCAGAACTTTTAACGGTTGCTCAGAGCAGGCGTTAAAAGGAGGCACACTATTGTTTACAGTGGGCCTTAATGGGCTTTGCGGGATTAGCGTCAAATTTTTTTACGCTAATCCTGCAAAGTTCCAAACTAGCATCTAAAATTATGATGCTAGTTCCCCAACTACTGCCTACGTGCGCCGTATATTAAATGCGGCGCACACATGGAGGTGTTGGAGTTGCACCAGGTGCAGCAGCACTTTTCATAAATCTGCCCCCAATTTTCATGAAAATAGACCTGCTTGAGGATTAAACCTGCAAGTTTTGTAAAATGATGGGCCTCATTTACAAGGAAGTGGCGTAGCGCGGCGCTGCACCAAAATGCTGTGCTGCGCCAAAATTGGCAGTTCCCTAACTACCGCCATTGTGTGCTGTATATTAAATATGGTGCACACATGGTGGCATTATGGGGCACTAAGGGGTGCTAGAAAGGTAGAGCTGTACTAGGTGCAGTGCCACTTTTCATAAATCTGCTGCCAAATTTTCATAAAAATAGACCTGCTCGAGGATAAACCTGCCAGTTTTATAAAACTATGGGCCTCATTTACGAGGAAGTGGCGCAGCGCGGCGCTGCACCAAAATGCTGTGCTGCACCAAAATTGGCAGTGCTGCGTCACTTCGGAAATGCAGGGATGTGCTGCATTTACAAAAAAAGAGGGCACCCCTGTGTTTCCCCTAGCACTGGCACTAAATTTAGCTGCCTAACGCCAAAGCAGGCACCCTTGCACCATAGTGTAATGGTGCATGCATTGCAGGGAATGATTGTTTATGTGCAGGAAGGTGTCCCTTCCTGGACATGAGCAATCAATAACGATGATTTGCTAGTTCAATGTGTGACACCTTCCCACACATAAACAATAATTCACAGTGTTTTTCTTTTCCTATGTGTTCTGCAGAGTGCAGCACACATAGAAAATGCAGAAACAAGGAGAAATAAAAGTATTTCTCCTTGCTGCACCATGCTAATGCCACTCTTGGGGTGACGTTAGTTTTTGGCGCTGCCTCAGGTTTAAGATCCCTCGTAAATCTTGGGCAACGTCAAAATACAACTGGTTGTGCAGTGGAACACCCACAGCAACACCCATTGCACATCCCTTCGACTGTAAGTGATGCATATGAAGGGGTCATATTTACAAGGTGGCATTAAGCCACAAAAAGTGGCTTAACGCCACCTTGTATACATGGCGCAAGGCATTGTGCCACCGGAGCATAGCTAAAAGTGAACCTCCGGTGGCACAAGGGCCTCGTAAATTAGGCCCTATGTTTCTCTCTGGTAGGAGTTCCTGTAGTGGTGAGGAGATTCTCAACTGATGCTTAAATTGAAATATCTACCTTAATCCCACAAATTAATATTAATTTGGTCTGTTCTGTATCACATGGGTGGCCATACCATCCTAACTGTAAATCCTAGAAGAGAGGGCAACAATAGAAAAATATATTCACAACAATTTGCTGTAAGTACAGATAAAGTATTTTTATTATAATTCTTCCTTTTCTGATGATAATGATACATGTAGAAGCAACAACTAACAAAAAATAATCATGTCATGTTCGAATATGAGGCAGAGCCTAATATGCCTGAAAAGCATTGCTATGGATTATAGCCTTAGAACCCGCCGTAGCGGGCTCTACCGGCTATTAAAGGCCCGCTCCCCGCGTTAAATGCCCGAGCCGAAGGCGAGGGCATTTAACAAGGGAGAGGGACTTTAATAGCCGGTAGAGCCCGCTACGGCGGGTTCTAAGGCTATTAGAACATTCTGCCACACAGGGCAGAATGTTCTATTAAAAAAAAAAAATGTTCACGGAGCCCGAGGGGATTTAAATCCCCTCGGGCTCCGTGAGGCTTTGTTCACAGCTGCTGCTGTGAACAAAGCGAATATTGGAATGTTGGCGCTGCGGGCTTTTACCGGCCTGTAAAAGCCCGCAGCACTCCATTGTTTTCAATGGAGCCTCCAGCATTCCAATGTTCTAATTTAAATTAGACATCAGAATGCAACGTTAGTAACCTAGGGCCAGATGTAATGTGCTATTTTGCAATCTCAAAGCCTGTAATTCAGAACATTAGAAGTTTTCAAACTCCAAAATGGCTTTCTGATGTTAACTAAGCCAATTTTGTGATTCAATAAAAGTTTACCAAATTGCAAAATGGTATAAGAAATTGATGCCGAATCACAGTTTGGGTGTATTTTGGTTGTACCATGCAAACTGAGATTTGATAGGAGATGTACCAATGATTTGTAACCACAAAAGATACCCACACCTCAAAGGAGGCGGTAACTTCTCCACAAAATGGAAGGTGTCCCCTGGGACCTCTTCCACTTTGTGAATGTAAAAACAGTAAACTTTTGTTTTTAAGTGCAGCCCTGTTTTCTTTAAAGAAACTGGACTGCATAAAAAAAAGTTTAATCAACAAAATCAAAATAGTTTATTTTGGGCACAAGCCCATAAAACATAAAGTACAGGAAAAGGATAATGATAATATAAAACCAAGTGCTATTGCATGATGCAAAAGCAAGATACATCAAAACGACCAGAAATATTTAATTATCAGCTGTTACAAAAATAAAAACAAACCTATACCTCGATTATCAAGCAAAGCACCATCTGTAAAAACTACAGTAAGATCCATTTAGCTTACCTTATGCACCTCATAAAGTTAAGGACCATCAGGGTGCTGCAATCAGATCTAAAAATTCTGTAGGCTTCAACATAATGCCTTCTACCTAAGATAATACATAACAGCTTTATCTTAGACCTCCTAGGTTTGGCATATACTGGACAGAAAGAAGTAGATGTTCAACATCCTCAAGACGATTGGTGCAAAATCAACACATCTGGGATTTCTGCCTAACAGGATCCCACTTGTAAGTACATTTATTTTCAAGCAGGGTGCTCAGTTTGAGTTTAATTAACAGAGTACGTGCTAATGGTGGAAGCAAAGCATCCATATATGATTTGAATGGGGGAACAGGTTTAAAGATCAAAAGGTCCTCCGCCTGACTTTGCATGACGATGGTATGACTCCAGTACATAAGCCCAATATTTCTCTTTTTAACGATGAGCTTCTAAATAAAATTAATTTGAGATGGATTTGACTTAAGCATGTCCAGGCCTAGCAAGTTCAGGTAGGTTTTTATATGTTTCCCACAAGGTATAGAAGTACTATTCCCTAGGCACGATACGTCCTCGTAAGCAGTCCTATAGATGGCTAATTCTGGAGTGGACCATAATCTGATCCAGTAAAGTGATGGTCTCATCTTTGCGAGGTACCCTATTCTTTTAAGGCCAATGTCAAAAGAACAAAGGGACGGGCGGGGTACTTTTAGGTAAGCAGAACAATGATTTAATAAAGCAAATTTCTTCAGCTAACAACCCTTTCATATTCACCATTCCCTATACGTCTGCCCCATATGAAGCTGCTGACTGCACCTCAGCTCTATAAATTTCAAGATATGTCAATACAGATTTAGGTGTAGAAGCTTTGAACCATTTAGTGACCGAAATTAGACCATGAAGCAAGATGAGTTCTGATTTCAAAATGTGAGCCAATTGGAGGATCTATCGAACCTCACCCCCAAATAATCAAATTAGTCTACCTGCTGAAGTTCTGTATCACACATCTAGAACCCCTGATTGAAAGATTTATGGGGATTTAACAACATGATCTTGGTTTTAGAAATATTACCTTCGAAACCTCTAGATATACAGTACCGCACAAAGCTATTCAGTAAGTTCTGCAATCCTCTTGGAATGCAGAAAAGTAGTACAGTATCATCCACAAATAATACCACCGGTGTAGCAAGCCCCCCCAATTTCGTACAATCATGAACGCCCTTTAGTAAATGGTCCACCAGGTCAGTAATGTAGAGGGAGAACAGGATAGGAGCAAGAATGCATCCCTGTCGTACCCACGCACAATGGGTATATGATCAGTTAGCTCTCCCCTGCTGCTCATTTTACCTGAGTAAAGGTTTTATCATGCAATCTAATTATTAAGATATCCAATAGATGTGATTCAATACCCATGCTAGAAGGTGCAGACCACAAACGTCATCTTAGGACCAGATTAAAGGTGGCTCTCAGATCAACAAAAGCAAAGTACAGGTAGTCTTTCAAGAGGGCCACATAATTCCACCTCAAAAGATGTAATCAAAATATCTGATCAATGGTGCTTACATTCAAATGAAACCCTGCTAGTGGGAAATAATAATTTCCTCATTGTTCTAGTCCTGAAGCCTGCATAGGATCTTTTTCAGGTTATCAATCAGGCTTATGGGCCTGTAATTGCCTTGGCAAGTCCCATTGCCCATCTTAAAAATTGGGAGTATTTCAGCAACCTGGCAGGACGTGGGTATATCACCACCTTCCGGTATCTTATTAGTAAGGGCATTGATGTAAGGGCCACAGACATTGGGCTCTGACCGAAAAAGATTCCCTGGGTCTTTTTCTGGTCCTGGTACCTTACCAGGATGCAAAGAATTAATGGCTGCTACAGTTTCATTCAAAGTAAATCTGCTAAAAGTAACTTGTCTGCTGCCAGCTGCATTAAATAAAACTGGATGAGATACTGTATTCAAGGAAGGTGATGGGTGCAACATAGAGATGTTTAAAATGATCCACCAATTGCTGGGGTTGAACTATACATTTGATGGAATTGTTTATAACAGCATCTCCATGAGAGAAAATCTGCCAAAAAAGGCGATAAATATTTGTTAGTAAGGCGTCAATCAGGGCCAGCCAGCCTGAATCTATCTATTCCGGTTTGGCAGTAGTGGTAATATTTGTATATGCTGCACAATTTTATCTGATTAAATAGAAGTTTCCTGTTTGATAGCACTTATCAGAAGCTCCTTAGCCTGACTGCACTCCCTAGTACACCAGGAAGGACCCTTATTCACCCCCTCCCTAGAAACCTTCTCAGTTGTAGTGTATAGGATGTATAAAGCATTAAACAGAGAAGTATGAAGGTTACCTAGAGGAATTGTGTTTAATGGAGTATTACCATATGACCCCATTATGAAGTCAAACGTGGTGTAGATTTGTAAAGTGGGCCATAGCTGAGACTAAGTTTAAACCACTTTATCTTTTCATTTATTAGCAAGCATCAGTATTGTTATAGATTGAGGAATCACTTTTCCCACAGGGCTAAACAGCTTCCCATCTAGAGGCAATACAAGTGCATTATGGTCACTATCTTCTTGAGAGACTACTACAAAGTCAAAAGCTAGGTCCCAGAGACTGAAATGTAACAATATATTTTGTTTTTGCAGGTTCCTCTGGCAAAAGTAAAAGCAGGGGGTTTCTCTGACATGAACCTGCCATTACAGGCACGCAGCCCATGGGACAGCGTGAGTAACATGAGCTGGGAAGCCGAAGAGGACTAAGATCTCAATGGTGTAGTTTCCAATCTAGGTATACCCCTAGCTTTGTCTTCCTCCTCTGTGGTCAAGGGGCTCAAAGCTGGTGTTGAAATCTCCTGCAACTAGAGCCAGGACACTGTCTATAGTTTCATTAAGGAGCAGAGTTGTGTTAGACCTCACAGCCTTAGGGTTGATCATCCCCCAACTTTTTGCCTGCCTCTCTCTCTCCTTTTCTGACACTGTTTTTGGTGGTTTTAGGACTCTGCGCACTTTACTACTGCTAACCAGTGCTAAAGTGCATATGCTCTCTCCCTTAAACATGGTAACATTGGTTCTTACCCAATTGGCATAATTGATCTACTTGTAATTCCCGAGAAAGCCGCCGCACAGTCGAACCAGAATGGCGCAGCCTGACTTCCTGAGTGAAGATCGACGCAGCGTCAGCGTTGCAACTGGGAATTTGACGCACGGCCTTACTGGATCGATGCACAGCCGAGTCGCAATGATTCAACCTGACTTCCTGAGTGAAGAATTGACGCATCGCCTACCAGATCAACACAATCCCTGTGACTTCTTCCCCCACGCCCAGGATTTTCCTTGCATCGTCCCTCAGCACAAAAACCCACACTGCAGTGAGTAACCAAGACTGGGTGCCGGGAATTGACGCAAAGCCCCTTGCAGCATGAAAAGAAACAACGCATCATCTGTGCCGCGCCAGAAAATCCAAGAAAATCCAACGCACATCTTATTTTCCCACGCATCTCCTCCTCTGCGTTCTTCGTGTGTGGTTATTTTGACGCAAACCAGGTACTTTGTGCAAACAACAGACAATTGTTGATTTCTAAGATTTAGGACTCTTTTTAAACTTGCAAAAGTGATATCTCAACTTGCTTATTGAATCTTTAATTTAAACAGATAAATATCCTATATTTGTCTAAACCTGTGTGGTGTATGTTTGTGGTGTTTTCACTGTGTTGCTGTAGGATTTGTTGCACAAATACTTTACACATTGCCTTCTAAGTTAAGCCTGACTGCTCAGTGCCAAGCTACCAGGGGGTGGGCACAGGATAATTTGGATTGTGTGTGACTTACCCTGACTAGGATTGTGGTCCCTATTTGGACAAAGGTGCATACCTCTGCCAACTAGAGACCCCATTTCTAACAGGCTGGACGTTTTAAAGTAGGTGAGTCAAAGTTCTTGCCCACAGATCTATTATAAATATTGAATACATTAAGCTTGCACCTATTCTGTGCACTGATTTGTAGACCTAGGATATCGTTGCTATTTGTATCTATTCTTTTGGCAGTAACCCCAGGCATGATTATAATCCACATTAAAAGGCTGCCTGATGGGCTTCCTGACCTGGAAGGAAACGCTTCTACACTGAAATTAGACTACCCATGCCAAAAAACCTTCCCAAGCGCCCATGTTTTCTGAATTAATATAATATCAAACCTGTTAATGAAGTTTGCTCAATCAGGATCCACCAATTTCCCTCAATCCAGCAATATTCCAAGAAATCTTTTTAAAACAGCTATTGCTACAATAATTGCCTGGTTGTTTTATATCTATGATTTCCGTATCTGTGTGATTAGAGGTGGATTCACTGGAACGTATACTATCAATAGGATAGGGAGTTTATTGATCATGGGACAAAACCGACAAAGTAAGCTTTGAAGACAATGGTTGTACAGGAACAGAGGTTAAACCGGCAGCAATGGGGCTCTCTTTAGTCTTCATATGCACAATGTTTGCAGTTGAAAATAAACTTTAGATACAGTAGTCGGGGTTGTGAAGCTGGAAGCAGGCCCATCCCTTAGTCAGTCTAATGCGTTTAAGCAGGACCTTTCTAGATTTGGGGGGTTAGTTAGCCATATTGTTTTTTGGATTCTCTCACTCAAAATTGAACCAGTTGTAGACAGGGGGCACAAACATTTTGTGGATTTCAAAGGGTACATATACAATGAATTAAAATTCCAGAGCCGGTAGCCCGTAAACTAGAGAAATGTCCTTTAAGGATACCATTAATGCATCCCAATCCTTCATAGGAACCATTAAATGTTCAGCCATGATTATTTCAGAAAGGACTATTGAAAGACATTTCCTTTTGTATCTAATCCAATGAGTCACTTTATTCACAAATGAGTCGTCAGACTATCTTTCGCTTGATATAAGTTTTGGCACATTTGTCTTATTAACTATGGCATGATTGATCTGACTGCTTAGAGAAATACACTTAGCTGATGCTGGCTGTGATAAGGTAAACTTTCTTGTTGCTGACGATCCCATTGATGTTAGAGGGGCTGAAGTAGTGCTAGGTGTAGTCCTGGATTGGATGTCATGAGAAGATAGCAAGGTGAGGTAAATTCCTTGCTTAGACATGTAACTGTTGACTGGCTGGGAAATTTTGTAGTCAGTAGCGGGATTCAAACCAGCTCTCTCGTTCTGTTGTCCATTAAAAGATTGAGAATTCACTGCCTGGGAAGGCTCCAAAAGGGGCCTAGACACAGATCTTTCTGTCCCTGGTATTGGAACAGTAGGTTAATGCTTATGGGCCTTCAGAAGCAGACTTTTGTTCTAACATGGGATTTGCCTTCATTTCAATTAGTTCTTGGACTTTTGCATTCGTTGACTTCATGAGAGCCTTCATGTCTGTGATAGCATACAATAGGGTGGTAATACGCACAACTAACTTGCCCAGGTCTCCTTGATCTCCTAATTTAGAATGTGATGCATCAGTCAAAGTTGTGTTAATATGGGTTGGAGATGGTGCTGACTAAGTAATCTGTTTTGACAGGTCAGGGGATAGATTAGACACAAAAGCATAACAATTTGAAGAGGAGATGCTGGGGTAAAAGTTAAATAATTGTCTGGTTGCCCTTTCCCTTGGGGTGTACTCGGAAGAGAAACAGAGGGGGTGGGCTGGGATTAGGGCAAAATACCACACCAGCACAATCCTGGGTAATTCGAGCTTCCATCCCCTGGGGTATCTCTTAAAGAACCATTAGCCGGTTTTTGGATATCAGTATTTTTGTTCCCCATTTAAGCTTTGCCCTATGATAGTAGATCTTCAACCTCTTCAATTAAATTGTCAATTTCAGCTAGAGTACAATTCTCTGCAGCGTTTTTTATAATTAGTTTAGGTTTATTTCCAGTCCCCCTGCTGGGCTCAGTAGCTTTCCTTTTCCCCATTGTATGACGAAATGATAGGTAAATGAAGGGTTACTCACAGGTCAGCAGTTCCAGCACCAAAGAGTGGTTCCAGAATGTAAAAAAAGAATCAGGAAATGTAAGTTAAAAAAAAAAAGGAAAACACGCAACGGGGCCAAGAGGGGTGTCCCAGCCCGGCCTCCTCCGGCTGCGGACGGGTCTTGGCCCGGCCTTCGCACGGGACACACGCCCTGGCACATCCCACGCTGTGGGAGAAAGTCTGCGCTTTAACAGCGAGTCACTGAAGGCATGCAAGGGGCCTGCCCTCTGGGGTGTTGTGAAAGCCAGGAGACAAAGTCCCACCACAGCTGCCATGATGGAAGGCAGACGAGGCAGCAGTTATGTCGTCCCAAGCTGCAGGAGAAAGTCTGCACTTTAATAGCACATCACTGAAGGCATGCAAGGGATCCGCCCTCTGGAGTTCTCTGAAGGCCGGGGGATGAAGTCCCACCACAGCCACAATGATGGAAGGCAGGCAAGGTAGCAGATATGTAGTCCTGCACTGCGGAGAAAGTCTGCACTTTAATAGAGCGTCACTGAAGGTATACAAGGGGCCCGCCTTCTGGAGTGCTCTGAAGGACGGGGGACGAAGTCCCACCCCAGCTGCGATGATGGCAGGCAGGCAAGGCAGCAGATAGTTTGACCCTAATAAAGTTTACTTTTATTAAAGGTGATCCCAGACTTAGTGGCTTGCTGAACCTAGCAGGTCATTATCCCAGTCCATTCGAGGTGAGTTGCCATTTCATTCCCTTCCCCTCCTGGAAGATTATTTACTACAGCATTTCTTAGCCACTCTTTGGATGGAAAAGGGCTAGATGCGAGGCTTTGATGTGAGTTTTGGGGTATTTGTCCACCAACAATTCCACTGCACCGGGTTTGCTACTGCATACCATCACATCGTTTCGGTGGACAGATACATGGTAGAATTTGCCTTTATGCCTGCTATCTATCGCTTTATGAACGGCTCAGAAATGCAACGCCATTCCTGTATTCGTACTTTCATTTAATTGGTAAATTACTGTGTAAGCATTTTTAGATTTAAATTGTTTTTTTATGTTGGATAAAGCTATCTACAGGTTTTACAACAAGCATCCTTGACACTGTATTTGAAAGAACGACTGAAGGTTGAAATGTTGACAGGCAACATATGACTAAATAAGAATAGTAGTAATTGCACATTTACAGAAATGAAATGCCGTTTGGTTCCCTGTGAATAGCACCGTGGAATACTGTAATCCATATGCTAAAAGGATTGCTTGAAGGAGGGTTGTCATTTGGCAACAGAAAAAGATAAATCTAAAGGCACATAAAGTATGATTTATGAACTATTACCAAGATATCACAGGGATCATGTGTAGCGAATGCTGATGTCTCATTATGTTTGCCTATGAATGATCCTTCGACAGCACCTGAAGTGTCAGACAGGAAGAATTGGAGTCACTTCCTCTGTGCCCTGCCTAGTTGTCCTCGTTTTTCCTTGCTAGCATCAGGCACAAGTCTAAGCCAATATAAAAACCCTTGCTAACCTAGCACCCAAACATAAATTCCATTCTAAGTTGCCCAACATACAAACTTCTTCCCAATAAAGTTTCTAAATGTGAACACGATTCCTATATGACAAGACCTATTTTGCTAAGTAGTTCCTGTTAAGACCCCAGCCTTTCCTGTTCAGTTCGTCTGTTTCAGGATACAAATGGCCCCTGATCAGAGCACTATTCTGTCACAATTCTCTTCTTGCTTTATCCTTCTGTTGATTCCCCACTCATCCACATATAGCTATTGTCAGTGACTGTACTATTCATACGCAAGCATTAGGAAGGTGGTATAGTACCTTGACCAGGTAGGTAAGCATGAGGGGCTTGGGCTCAATTAAGGAACAGAGAGCATTCTGTCCTTCGTATATAAATAATATATTGGTAAAAGACCTTGAAGACCACAAATACGTATATTTTCTTGAAAACAAAACACGGTAAACATCTGTGTAATTATAAATGTAACATCATATTTGTTTTAAATTACTATCATATTTCTTTGTTTACAACATTTCTGTTACAGACATCAGTAAGCTTTTCATTATCGACAAATGACATAGAAAACATTGCACGGAGTTGTTAGCACTTATATGAATCACTCACATAAAATATTTTGCATGGTTTGGTGATATTGTACCAGGTGTGACCTTCTGCTATTTGTAAAGTGAGTTCTAAAAAAGATAGACTCAACAAATATTTTATGACCACACGGAGAACCTAGAAATGGGGCATGCAGGCTAGCATTCTGAAGAACAATGTTTGGGCTTAGGTTGATTTTGTGAGTTCTTTTATTGTGATTAGTTCAATAAGGGCACCTGGTTGCATCCAGGAGTGGGTTTTCAGTATGTATGCTTCATTTTATCTCAACTCCACCTTTCCATTTAGAAATATGTTGTTGCTTTTATATATATTTGTGCCATTGCAGTCTGACTTCTAGGGACTGATTGTTGGGTGATCATTAGGACTGGGTACTACAGTATCTGAACTTATTGTGATATGTGCTTGTTCTCTGAACAAATACTCCTGAATGTGTTATGTCCCAACGCTGTCCTATAGTTACCTAAACAATTATCAAGGCTGAGGAGGTGAGGCACAAGTTGAAGTCTCGAGTGCCCATGCTGCTTTTCTGACATTGTGAGCTTTGGATTGGGGAGTGGGAGGCAAGAGAGAGGTGTATGTTCAAAACATGCTGTAGTAAGATAAGAGGGGACTGCTTTAGTCAGTCTGCAAGTACAGAGACTGGAGATGCAGTAGTTTCCATGGTTTGGTAGCAGCATGGATATGTAACCACTAAGAAAAAGCAAGCAAAATATATGTACATGAAAATCATAAAAAGTATAATAAGCATATTTTATAAATCAATATTTACCTCCAATATAAGTCCAGTTTCTTGGGACTGGCTGTGTTGCCCCAGTACAAGCTATCACATTTTTTTCTGCCTTAGAGCAACAAACATCTTTGGCTGTAAACTTCAAATATAGAATCATCAGGTTATGTGAATCCCTATGATTATTTTTTATAAATGTTTGAAACACCTGGCCCAATGCCTCCTTCAGGGCTTCAAGAAGGTTTCTTCATGCCCCTCCAACTCCCCAAGCTTGAGGTGCGAGCACGCACGTTGCCAGCAGTGCCTATAACAGCAGAGGAATTGCGGGTGGCCATGAAGGAAGTAGCATATGACAAAACAAAAGGGGAAGACTGGCTAACCATAGAAGTCTATTCAAAATTTGAAACATGATTAACACCACAACTTGTAAAATTGTATAATGCTACCCTCTACATTGGAGAATTGCGAGCCACGTCTGGTCAAGCTCTTGTCACTTCCCTATTAAAACCAAGCCTCCCACCTGAAGTCTTATAATCATATAGACCTCTGTCTATGTGAAACATTAGGAGCCTCTATTAAATAATGGAGTGGGGTGGGCTGCTTCTCTTTGGATTTGCAGCAGCCATTTGATTTACTAGAATGAAAGTATCTATTCTGATTACTCTAGACTGCCTTTTAAATAGCTTAGGGTACTATGACTGGGGAAATACAGTTTGACACCTAACTAAGTGTCTCAGGGCACATGCCAGAGATGCCTATTGTCACCACTGTTGTTTGTCCTGGCAGTGGAGCCACTAGAGCAAAGGTTGCGCCAGGATGGGATGGTATGAGGCATAACATGCGGATGCCAACTACATGCGTTCTCCATGTACACGGATGACATGCTCATATATGTTCAAGACATGGAAATGGACCTTACACAAATATCAGACACTTGCCATCCATTTGAGGATCTGTCTGGCTCACTGGTAAACCATACAAAATCTCAGGCAGTCTCCTTCAGAGATGCCTTATCTCATACTGATAAGGGCCCTCTTGGGGTCACTTGAAATCCCCATGGCCCAGCATACTTTCAGATATTTAGGCATTCAAATGTATCAATCCCACACTGGTCTGCTTGATGGGAACATACAGGGGATAATAACATAATTGAGAGCACAGGTGAAATTCTGGGGCACCCTCCCTCAATAGATGGCTGGCATCTTGGGCTTGGCTAAGATTGTGATGCTGTCCAAATTGCTGTATTATTTGTAAATCTCCCCATTTTTATTCCACAGGTGGTCTTCAAGCGTATTGTCTAGTTGCAAAATTGCAATGGCTTTCGCATTGGATTGCGGGTATACATCTTCAGGAAATAAATTACACGCAGGCACGTTTAAGTAGTGGAGAACTTCATGCAATGTTGCTGCCCGGGACCACCAGCCCCCCAAACAAGTTGCCATCACTATTATATATTGCTCTGATGTATTGGTGTACTGTGTTCTGCCTGACTCTAACCATGACTCAGTATAACCCAAATATCCCCTTGTGTGGCCTACCCACCACATCAGGTGTAATGTCCCTAACTAGGCTACTGCACTGGGAAGAGCAGGGAGTATCCATAGTGGGAGATCTATATGAAGAGGGCACACTGATTCCCCACCGGGAATACATAACCTAGCACGCTTTGCCTTGAACCCTGTTCCTAACACGTGCCAATATATTACAGCAAACTGACAATATTGGACGCCGTCTGGGGAAGAACACAAGACACATACTCTGGTGCAATCATACTAGAAAGTGGGGTCAGGTATGCATTTGGTGAGGTGGTTATACAAGGCCCTCCATTTCCACCTACAGAAATCCTTGGGCCCCACTCCATGAGAAATGGGAATCACACTTAGCCCGCTCACTTCATGACAAGGAATGACGACTCATGATGGAATATGCAACCCTTATCCCACCTTAGACACACTTCAAATTTATTCACTTTTCAATATTTCAAAGGGTGTACCTAAACCCTTTGAAGGTATACTAATTTGTACGCTTGGCTGCTCCTTCTAACCACAACTCTGTATGCCCCTAATATCCCCTTGTGTGGCCAACCCACCCCATCAGGTGTAATGTCCCTAACTAGGCTACTGCACTGGGAAAAGCAGGGAGTATCCATAGTGGGAGATCTATATGAAGAGAGCACACTGATTCCCCACCGGGAATACATAACCTCACATACTTTGCCTGGGACCCTTTTCCTAACACATGCCAATAAGTTACAGTACACATGGCAATGTTGGACGTCGTCTGGGGAAGAACACAAAACGCATGCTCTGGTGCAAGCACTCTATAAAATGGGGTCAGGTATGCACCTGGTGAGATGGTTATACAAGGCCCTCCATCCTGGGCCCTACTCCATGAGAAATGGGAATCGGACTTAGCCCGCTCATTTCATGACAAGGAATGGAGACTCGTGATGGAATATGCAACCCTTATCCCGCATAGCACACACTTCAAACGTATTCACTTTTTAAAATTTCATAGGGCGTACCTAACCCCTTGAAAGTATACTCAATCTTTCCCTTGGCTGCATCCTCGTGCCCTTGGTGCCATGCTGAGGACGCAGACCTTCTCCACATGCTGTGGACATGTCACTCCTTGAGGTCTTACTGGGAGAGTATCCGTGATTCACTTTGGTCAGTGACAGAGCTAACATATTGGGATACACTGGAGCATTGCATACTAGGCCTTTACCTGAGATCCAAGGGTTCCATTATAGTAGCACGTTTCGCAGACTTGGCCTTACTTATTGCAAAACAACAAATAACAAGCTGCTGGAAATCTTCAGCCCCTCCAATGGTGCCTGCTTGGTAGCTGGAGGTGTGCTGGTGAGGTGATGCAGAGAGCTTGACCTTGCACAGAGAAGAATATAGGGGGTAATATAAGCAACCCATTTCCCTAGTGTAGGACACATTGCTGGAACAGTTCCGGGTGCAGGGGACAGAGGATGGATAATCTACTACAATACAATTGGTGGTTGGTTGAGCGGATTGTGAAACCTGACCTGTCCATATCATTATTGTTGATCCCCAGGAGAGCCTCAATATATACATATTTATGTGCAAAACCCAGTTCCGTGAGTTCACCTCCCTCCTTTCCTTTTGCCTAGTCGATATATGTTGAACATCTTGGGCTGAACTACGACATGGTGCAAGTTGGGGGTGTGGGGTGTTGTGAGTTTCAAGTGAGTGCAAAAACAATCACCTGTTGGAATATTGAGGCACTGTAAATGTAAAACCTAGGTATATCAATGTTACTGTGATATTTCTCTGCAATGACATAAGACAATAGCTCAGTAATCCAGTATAATTGTACCATCCAATGTAATTGATTATTTACTGATTATTATTGCTTGCTGTCTACTGTTTCTTGTTTGCATAAAACTAATAAAATCTGTTTACCTTCTGAAGTCTGGTAAGCAGTGGCAGCTGGTACCATGAATAATTGGTGGGGCAAGCACATCAGTTATTTGACCGACTGACCAGCCATGCCCTTCAGGTCAATGCCAAAGCACTCAATCATGGCTCGTTATACACAGTGTTTATATTCAACCACAACTGAGAGCTCTGGTGTTGAGGTAAGAAGGCCGTGCAAGTTTCTTACAATGGTTGTCAGTATGTCATAAATATAGAAATAAAATATGTACTTACCAACTGCAATGCACTATCTCATCTCCTCCGGTCCTGATGCTTCCAGTCCATCAGCGCTGGTCGAATCCAACTGTCCTAACCAACCTAGACACTTCTCTCATGTTGCTCATAATGTTAAGCAGCATTGGAGAAGTGCCAGGATTGGTTGAAATGGGCTAGCTCGAGGCCTCCTCAGGCATGGGGGACTGTGCCTACTCTCCACGAAGCTGTCTAAGACAGCTTGGGTTGTAGAGGTTTAAAGTGCAGATGTCAGGCTGGCACAGTGACATGCACTCTCTAAACTGGAGTAAGCACCACTCCCCTGCTGCCAGTCAGCAGCAGTGACCTAGCCCTGTCCTCAAACATGGCTTGGAACAGTGAAAATTAAATGGGAGTACATTCATTTTATTACCATTTTATTTTTCACCTTTGCTGTGCTTGCGGCAGAGGGACAATGCTCCTTCACCCTAATGGAGGGGACACCGCTACGGGTAAGTAAATTGTGGTCAGATAATGTGGTGCAGCCTAGGCCTCTAAGTGAAAGAAAATGTTGTATTTTTGCATTAAGAAAGCAGATCAGTGATCTCACAAATCCATTTTACCTTGCTTCAAAGAGTCAATAATTTACTTCTGAATTAGATACTGATAACCTAGAGCCTTGTTCATAATTGCTCACTTTTGTGCTAAACACCACCCTTCATTGTAAGAACTAGCTATTTTGTTTGTCTTATGTATGCCGAGCAACCTTGAATTTGATATCTCATGTCCGACTGTGGTGTGATTAATTACTGCAGATGCTATCTTCATAAAAGGGATGAATGCAAATAGAGTCTTATGCAACACCATTTAATTTGAAAGAAGGCAAAGATGTAAGACTGATAAAGCAAAGAGAGATTCCATTTTATTTCAGAATATTTTGTGTTTGAGAAGTATTTCATTTCGCATGCTCAATCCCACTTTTTTGTGAACTGCTACTTCTGGTGTTTGAGCTCTGCACACTAAGGACGTTCAGTCCATGCACCAGTGTATGTTCTTTGACGTTTAAATCATGACACATGGTGCAAATAACTATTCCAATAGCGTGGGAAGTTAATTGTCACCTGTGGACTGCTGCATGTGCAACATGGCTTCAGGCCTACCTCTGAAACTGCAGGCAAACCTGTCAAAATAGCCTCACACTCCAGCATGTAGTCAGCCCCAGTGCATCATGGTAAATGCAGTACAAGTTCGTTTTTTATCCTTAAAAGTAAACTAACGTTTTTCACCTTAGTAGGTGCAGCAAGTGCTGTAAATCTCTGGACATGTGTTTCTGGGGAAGCCCTTCATCAACAGAGAGCAGCTTTGTCTGTGGGGTTGCTGGAAATGCTGCCAAATAAGTTTATTTTAGACTGTGATCCATAATTCATAACATACTGCACACATAAACCCATGATAAATGCATTACCACTAGTGTCATAACACATCACATAAATAATCAACTGCTACTGCTACCAGGTGGCAGATGAGTATGCTTTACAGAGGCTATCTATCAGCATATCACTCCTAATTCCCTTTGGGTGTTACAGAGTGATCCCAGCAACTAAACACATATCACAAACTATTTGAAAAGTCTCCCATATCTTCCAGCAGCTAGTAAAAAAAACTAATTGCACAAGTCAAATTTCATATTTGCATAATTGAGATATCTTAAGCTCACTTGGCTCTAACAACTTTATTTCTAAGAGGCAAGTCTGTGAAGTCATACCTAACGCCAAGTATTAGTGCCTGGGCTATTGCCAGTTTTCTTTTCATTTTTTTCAGAGCAGGCAGTGGTCCATGGGACCACTGCCTGCTCTGAAAAAATATTTTTGCTGCCATTCACCAAGGGGAAAGGACCCCTTCCCGTTTATCGAATGGGTTAGCACCAGTTTGAAACCGGTGCTAACTGCGATTGTTTTGCAACCACATTTGTGGTCACAAAACAATCATACATACCATCTGGATTCGGTATTAGGAAGGGACACCCTTGTCACGCCCCTTCCTAATACTGAATCGCAAAACCCAAACTGCGATTCGGTAACAAGTTACCGAATCGCAATTTGGGCTTTGTACCTCCCAAATACAATTTTTCAAGTTGCAAACGTCCAGATTTGCCGTTTGCAACTTGAAAAATGCTTCATACATCTGGCCCTTTGTTCCTTGGGACAACTGCTGCCAGCTTGACACCAACCCGGTGGGAGAAGGTTGGTCTCACTCTCTTTAGTTTGGTACAGTTAAGGAGGAGGGCCTACTAATTTCCCTGAATACACTCTTGACTTGGTCACATGAAACCTCCGGGTGCAGAAAGGTGTTATTAGGATGGATTTTACTCAGGGTAGTGTACTATGGGGAAGTTTGCAGTAAGGCAAACACGATGTGATGCAATAGTGGAAAATGTTGCTTATCTGAACTTTTCTTTATCTGTTAGGGTGTGCACAGAAAGCTCCCCCAACTAAAAGCTAGTTAACCCACCAAAGGTGACACCTCACCCACAGGTCATCACAGCCACTTCTGGACCTGAGGAAGAATAGAAGAGGACTAAACTTGCAATTTGTGACCTGTATGGACACCTGAGGGCCTAGACCTGCTCCCACTTATATCCAGGGCTGAGAAGTGGACTCCAAGGGTCAGTTGGCTGACATCCTGTGTGAGTACATGGACAAAGCAAACAGCAAGAGGCCTTTCTCTTGGAGTACCCAGCTGATCAATAGTAACTGGATCTGGACTGGGCCCATCTGGTGTCCACAGCAGGAGTGAGTCCTGGCCCATAAGTGTTGTTATTATGTCTTGGCAACCTCCTAAGAGGCCATGAGGAATTGCTCCAGAAACTCTGAAAAGTTAGGACAATGTTTGGACTTACAAGCTCTCCAGAGTGTTAGTATGATCTTTGCTACACAGAAATCCGATTTAGAGAGGATCTCATCAAGTACAGCTTCAGAATTTAACAATGAAGCATTTTAAGCACCATAAAAAAAGACTGAGGGAGCTTATTTACAATATGTTGGCACAGGACAGTGCAGAATGGATTATTTCTGCATTGTGCTGCATCAAAAGAAAACGGAAGCAATGTGCTGTGTCTATGAGATATTTTGCATTCCTGTCCTCTTCTACTGTGCTGGTACACAATTGGCTGCCATGCGCCAATTCAGTTACCCTTGCACAATGGTGCAAGTGTGTTTGCGTTGTAAGAATCATTGTTTTTGTGGTAGAAGTGGCATTTTCCTGCACAAAAACAATCAATGGAGGCATTTTCCTCATTCTGTGTGTGCTGCTGAAGTAAAAATAAAGTTATTTCTCCTCATTGTGCCTCCCCTGGGAGGCTTAGGCTTTTGACGCATTCCCAGGTTTACAAATCCTTGTAAATCCAGGAGTTCATTGAAATCCCTGCGTGTTGTTTGGGAACACCAACTGCAACTCCCATGGAATGCCTCTTTGACGCAGAGTAAGTCAACGCAGCAACTTGCACTGCGTTGCCTTACTCCATATTTACAAGGCCATGAAAAGCCATGCAAAGTGGCTTTGCGTGGCTTTGTAGATATGGGTCTGCAGCCTGCACCGCTGCTGAATCCCAAAAAGGGACGCACTGGCAGTGAAGCCGCTTGTATGAATGCCCCTGAGTCCTAGGTTGGAAATCTTTACCGGGCAATGTGTGAAAACTGTTAAACTGGTAAGAGGACTTGATCAGATGTGAGTTTTGACTTTTCTGGCTCTGAGCTTTTCCTGCTAAAACCTGCTAATGGTTTCAGCTGGACCATGGACAATAGCTATACTACTTCGAAAGATCTTTTCTGGATACAACCTGCAGTCCTGTCCCGCTAGAGGAGTTTGACTTTCACTTCAAAGACTATAGCCTGATTTAGATTCTGGCTGAGAGGATTACTCCATCACAAACATGACGGATATTCTGTCTGGCGTAATATGATCCCATTAAAGCCTGTGTGGATCATAAAAGAACTGACAGCATATCCGTCATGTTTGTGATGGAGTATTCCCTCCCCCAGCATCTCAATCAGGCCCTAAGTGAGAATGTAAAACTTTTAAACGATAGGACCAGCTTGGGCCTCCGCTCAGTTTCCGTCACTGGATCTTAGTCGTACTGGTGTAATTTTTCTATTACATTTTGTATGCTACTTTTATAAATTTGCCTGCTAGATTTTGAGTTGTGTTTTATCTTTTAAATGTTTTGAGTACTACTAAATACTTTATACACTTTTACTTAAGTTAGGCCTGTATGCTCTGTGCCATAACTACCAGGGGTTGAGCCCAAGTTTATAGTTGAACTCGTGTGCTAGACCTGAAAGGCTTTTGACTTAGTACTTGGAAAGGACTAACAATCCTCTCTAACTAATAACCCATTGTCTTACATTATGCAAATCTAATGTCCTGCAATATATCATTATATCAGGTAAATAGGTGAGTATGTAGGTAGGTAAGTATGTGTTAGACATTGCATCCTAATCATGGTTCCCCCTAACTTTTTACCTTCAGACCTCCTGTTTTTCGACTTTGTTTTTGCTGGTCTTATGATTCTGCGCACTTTACCTCTGCTGACCAGGGCTAAAGTGCTTGTACTCTTTTACGAAAAACATGGTAACATTCACATATACCCAGTTGGCCTATTTAATTTACTTATAAGTCCCTAGTAAAGAGCACTACCTGTGTCAAGGGCCTGTAAATTAAATGTTACTAGTGGGACTGTAGCACTGAATGTGCTGCCCACCTAAGTAGCCCTTTAAACATGTCTCAGGACTGCCATTGCAGAGCCTGTGTTAGCAGTTTTGAATTGCCATTTTGACCATGCAAAATAAACCTTTTGTCAGGCCTAACTCTTCCTTTTTAATACATATAAGTCACCCCTAGGTTAGGCCCTGGACAGCCTACAGGGCATGGTGCATTGTATTTCTCTGGAACTCACTACCCATTCCCTTCAGGAGCACTGAGAACCACCTTCAACTTAGGAAAGCCCTGAAGGCATGGCTTTTTTCCATCTAGTATTCCCTCTTCTTTTCACTCCTCTGTCAGCCGGTAGATGCTGTACAATTATCCTCTAGGTCCAGAGCTGTAAAGGTCCATTGTTGGAGCAGCTATGCGCTTTATATACACTATCTCATAACATTTGAAAAGTAGAACATGTACTTTCTGTCTCTGGAATCACAATTTAAAATTCAAACTTGTGGTGAAGTTGGACTTCAAACTGCAGTTCTGAAAAGGACCCTTTTAGAAAGTTGCAAAAACAACAAGGTGATGGACGGAATGTTTGAACTAATCTCAGTCACTGGCAATCGCTCAGGGCCACATCCCAATCCATCTTTTTTGCCCACCATGCCACCTCAGTTTGGTTCCATGCATATGCAAATCAGTCTTGACTCAGTCTTGACTTAGGGCGGGAAATGCAAAAACAACAAGGTGATGGATGGAATACTTGAATTAATCTGAGCCACCGGCAATCCCTCAGGGCCACATCACAAAACATGTTCAGGTGGTGAAAAACTGTTGAATATGTTTTTTTTTACCACTTGAAGGCCTATCTCTCTCATAGGTTAACACTGGAATTGCCTTATTACACTATGCAAGCAGAATTTCCAAATGGGAAGAGCTGACCCCTTCATGTTTTGGGTCTCTGGAATCATAACCTACAATTCTAACTTCCAGTGAAGTTGTATTTAAATTGCAATTCTGAAAATGCCACTTTTAGAAAGTAGGCATATTCTTGCCTTAGCCATTTGGTGCCTGCAGCCTGTATCTGATCAGATGACTGGATGTAATTTGCAATTTGCTGGATACAGCCTCACTTACACCTGAATAGTCTGTGTCCTGTCCCCACACAAAGGTCTGTATACCCCCTGTAGTTAGTCTGGAGCCAAGGCAGGGAGGGCAGGGCATCTGCACACTTCATAAGCATGTCTTTGAAATCTTCCCTACATCAAAGGCACAACTGAGGATAACAACTGGGCTTCAGGCAACATCACTTCAATACACTTCTGGACTTGTGGATACTCTGCCAGGAAGAAGGACTGCTGTGCTGCTAAAGAACTACTACTCTGCTGGGCTCCTGCTTTGCCGTGCTGAACCATTGCCTGCTGCCCTCTTGCCTAGGAGTGAAAAGGACTGGACCTGCATCACTTCTACCCAGAACTCAGATGCGCAATGCATCCCAGACATCGGCCATCACATCACAAGCCCTGCTAAGGGGATTCTCGAAGACGACACAGTGGAACTGCGCACCGCAGCCTCTCCACATCTTGGAATGTATGCGCCATTGGTTGCCCGACACCATCTTGGTATCTCCACAGTCAGAAATTAAGTTACTTTGTTCAGCAGGCCTAACTGGGTGTCAGGAATCCCCAAGGTGCCTCCTGCATTATCTGTCAGCATCCCCAGGGATTAGGGTTAAATTATATCTCTGTTCTTGGTTAAACCTTCATGTTTCTAAGTAAACATAATGTGCTGTGTTACACAATTGGTTTTATCAATGCTTGTTTTACCAATGCTTGTTTGCTAATGTGAGCAGGTGTAGACATGTGCTTCTAATTGGGTGTGGTGTAGACATGTGCTTCTAATTGGGTGTGGTGACTAATCCACATGTGGAAACTCAAATGCTTTCCTGATTGGCTATAAATAGCAGAGTGAAGCATGCCTCCCTGCTTGGCTTTGTTTTGCTTCCTGATCTCAGCATCTGATTTGCCAGTCCAGCCCCTGATGTCATCCTCCTATTCAGGATTTTTGAGGCAATTCTTTTCTTCGTTCCTGTACCAGCTGACACCAGGCATTCCTCCAGCACTCCGGAAAAGACTGCAGCTAAGTGATTAGTATTTTCCAGGGAGTTTGTTCTTTGAGCGCTGCGCTTTCCTAGAACAGCTGGTGTATTTCAGACTTCGTATTTTGGCAGAGTGCTTATCTTGAAGAGACAAATGCATTTCTGAACATTCTACATTATTATTGTTGTTACTTGCCTAAATGTGCTTCAGGAAATCTGCTTGAGCTCAAGTACTACAAAAAGTGACAGTGCAATTTTAAAAGAGCATTTACGTGACTTTTCTTTCTCTAATAGCATAACTCTTGGATTAAAATTGTGTCATTCATGCCTGTGTTTCAGGTTTGAGGAATTTGCTTTTGAAGGGTTTTTCACACACACAGTGAAACCAAATGAAACTGTGCCACCCTAACTGTTTAAACCCAGAGTGGACATTTATATTTCTTGGATTGTTTTAGTTTAACCCTATGCATGCAGGAAAGTTATACGTGATATAATTAATGTCCTTGTTTGTCTTTCTTGCGCATGATAAGTGCAACCACAGTTCGAATTGTAGTGTCCAACAGTGAATCTCTGTGAAGCCAGCCCTAGTGTTGCAGTACTTATTGTTATGGTACTCAGTATGGGATTTTGGTAATGCAGTGTTAGTAATTGTGCCAACAGTTATTATTATCCAAGAAAAGTGCTGGAGCATCCCTGTGGTCTTCTACTGCTTCCGTGCCCATATCAGAAAGAGAGATTCAGTTTCAAGGAAGTTGAGTGCACTAACTCTACTATCACTCTGTCAAGAACGACCTGCCCCCCCCAAAGATACAGGGTGCCTGGCTGGACCGGCAAGACGTGGCAGTGTTTTGTCTCTTTCTCTTCCACTCCCCCTTTCCTTTTGGGACACCTGCCGGGGTTTCTGTGTCCACCAGGAAGTGCTGAGAGGTGTTGGGGGTTGGGGGCATACCATCACCCCTGCAGACATCCTGCTTTTCAGGTGAGTGGCCCCTGTAACCAGCCTATGCTCTATCACAGTTGGCCTGACCTTTTGACTTTGTCCCGGTATAGTGCAACCAGAGACCCCAGTTGGCGCTTTTTGTTTCTAAGTGCTATTTTACAGTTTATTCCTCAAAAAATCACAACTCAAGTTCTACTCATCAGATTTGTGTAATTTCAGTCTTGTTTTATTTTTTATAATAAGTTCTATATTTCTAACCTTGTGTGATGTCCATTTTTGTGATGTTCTCACTGTTTTACAGTTGTACAAATACTTTACACATTGCCTTCAAGTTAAGCCTGACTGCTCTGTGCCATGCTACCAAAGGGTGAGCATAGGTTAATTTGTGGTTTTCTTGTGTCTTACCATGACAAGAATTGTGGTTGCTGCTGAACCAGGGCTCACACCCCAGTCAACCAACAACCCAGTATCTCACAGTATGGATTTACAATTTTTCTTTATCTTAACACCTCGTATAAGTACCTTAATGATGTATATATTGTCAAGACTCATAAATGTAAAGTTAAGAATAGTAATTCCATTGAATCTGTAATATTCTGGTACCATACAGCTGCTTTTCTTTCTCGGCATAAGAGTGAACAACATATATAACACATGATAATCTTACCAGAAATATTGAAGAATCAGAAATCAAACTGGGACTCAAGGAGGTTGAAGGGGAATGGGTGTTTGTCAAAGAAAAATGAATAATATTCAAATTCAAAAATAAGTTGCATGACCGTTTTAGATATATACTTCATGTTTTTATTCCTTAGAACATTAATAGACCGCACAGCATCAGTAAAGGCCTTACCCAGAGGGCTGTCAAAGTGTGAAATTAAACCTTATTTTTTATTTTTATTTTTTATCGAAAGACTATTCGGTGTTTTGCAAATATTGTACTGATTCCCAGGTTTTGCAAGTGAGGTTTCTCAAATACAACCTTGGGGGAAATGAGTGGATAAAACAGTGTGGGAAAGGAGAATACTGGGTATATTAATTTTCTCTCACTTTGCATGGCACAAAAATTTGAATCAGGCATAAAGATTGATGAGGAGTTTGCAGTGCTCCCTTTCAGGTATCTGCTATGATTGTGAGCGGAACATTGTCTGCATCCCCTCTTGCTGTACTTACTCTGCTTGTGGATTGACTTGGTAGTGCTGTTTTCCTTGACATAACTGTTCAATATGGGAGCACAACCTGTGCTAACTCGGCTTGTGTTGTGACTGGTCTATGCTTTAGAATATCCTGCACTGATGCTGTAGTTTTGACAATATGCTGGTATGCATCACGTCTAATTAAAAGTGAAAACAAAGAGGCCACCTTCAATGTACATGCAGACATTGGTGAAACTTGATATTTCCTTGTGTACTCCTTATATTCACCATATCTGTACCTATCATATCTTCAAAGAGAAAGGGAGAGGTTAGAGCACATGGTTAGTCAATCATTGGTCCCTTTTACAAGACTAAAAATAGCTCTCAACAGTCAATTAAGGATGTGATTAGTTCAGGAGCCACTTTGCAGTTGTGCTTGAGACCTATCCACCTTGGACCAAAGTGGTACCAGATTCCTGCTATGAGTGAACAGGACTTTGGTTTTTTGTACTTGCCTTTGAAGCCCACATTCGTGACTTTGTTTGCAACCTCAGTCTGCTCCTCGGTCTAACCCTAGGCCATACTTTGACCCTTGGAAAAATGTTTTTGGTATAATGAATCAGTGCCACCCGCCAACATAATTTTTGCTGGAGAGGTGTGACATTAGAAGTTAGGGAAAAAATATAGAAACATATCAAGTGATTTGCCAAAGAAAAAGGGTGTATCAATACCGAGGTGAGGCTTCAATTAAATTACTCTGTAAATTTAGGAAATATTTTCAATGCCCAGTAAGCATTGTCCAAGAATATACACTTAATGCTGAAAGAGTAATGAACAGAATTATTCTTGTAAATTTGAAGCAAAGCTCACACCGTTTAACAAGATGGTGATCAAATCCAAAAGACCTCCACACCTACTTTGGAGATGTCCTTTTCATACTTTCAATTAATACATTGATTTGCTCAATTTGCTCTCTTATCTGCATTCTATTTATGTCATAACTAGATTTGGGGAAAAATCCATTCAATCGCTGGCTGTAATCTGGTGAAAATTGAAAGAAAGCAAGTAAAATGTTGACAGTAAGCATACTCATGACTGTATCTAGAGTTTGGCGGATAGGATACTCCATGGAAAAGTGGCAGATATCATGTCTGCTTTATTACAAGTTTCATAGGCTAAATTGCACCTATATTACGGTCGACAGGATATCCACCACATTTGTGACAGTGTATTCACACTGTAAACTCTAATAGGGCCGTTGATTTAGCTGGGCAGGACAATTTTACTATTAGTCTGATCACATGGACAGAGCACAGTGCAAATGAGTGAGCACAGTCAATGAACGCTGCAGGACACTGCAGGAGAATGAGCTCAGACTGTGGAAACTGTCAGAATGCGTTCTGAGCATGGATGCAGTACCAAGCATAACCAAAAACTGAAAACTAAAAGAGGGAGAGACTAGAGTGTATAGAGGTGTGCGAGGGGGTAAGCTAAGGTGAGTGGACAAGTTGAGGTGATGAGGAGGCAAGGTGGCTAGGTAGTAACGTGGAGTTTGATTGCATTAATGCCCTCACAGCCTTGTTATCTACAGTCCACGCTAGCCACCAAAGACTGAAGAGAGAGGAGTGACCCCAGCCCTCACCTCCCCCGCAAGGACACCCACTGCAGGTTTACCCGGTCAGATAGTGATTATAAACCATAAACCTGAACCTGTTGTGAAAATGGAGTGAGGCCAACCAACTATATGGATTACTCACTATCTTGAGGAGGAACTGGTGTGCTTTTGCCTGAGACTGTGCCCTCCCCCCATGGTGATATTGGAATTTTTTCTGACTGCAGATGCGACTTACCCACCACCCTTAAACCAGCCCCCTAGATGTCCCTATAAAGCCTGAGGAGTGGTAAAGTGGTGACATACAGGGGTTCGGAGCAGGGTGCCTGTGGAGGGTAGCCACTGCCTGAGGGTGATGGGCCTTTGAGTATTCTCAAAAGTGTGTGTAGCCAGGTGGCACCACTGAGAGCTGAGAGGCTGAACAGTTGAGTTTGATGTTTCAAATTTAACTAACTTGGTATCAATACTAAATGCATACAAAAAAAGTAAAGAAAAGCCTCAAAGTGTGTATTTCTCCTGCGTATCACCCGTTGGCTATTTTTATTAGAGACCTCATAAAAGCCTCCCCTGAGCTCCATGCTAAACTTACATCAAACCGACATCAAACACCATGCCTCAAATTTTCACCAAGACTAGAAAGACAAGCCATGGGCTGCAATTATTATCAGTAGCAAAAGTCTTGAAAATCACGGTTCACTAAGAATGCCGGAGAAGATGCTGAGGTCTCCCCAATCCAATCTGAGTGATAAGGCAAAACCAGCACCCTCTTCATCAACAGGAAGTCCTGAAGCCAGTTCAGCCCCAAAGTCTGGCCATGAGGCCCGCTCACCTCCTATTCAAGTGGATTTACCTTATGTTGAAAGTGGTATTGTAAGGTCAGGCCTGCCACCAAAGGACAACTTAGCTCATTTTTTTCTCCACTTTCAAGGTCTTTGCAAACATTTTAAAATAGTACACGTTCATTCAAAGATTACTGAGAAGCCCAGTATGGAGGGAGGCGTATCACCAGTACCGGGGATCTGGCTCCAGTGCACTGTTCCACTTTCTGTAATAAAGCTGTTGGTGCACAGTACAGTACCTTGCCCTCATTACATGCGGCTCAAGAACCAGTAACAATCAGTCTCTTGTGACTCACCTCTGATCTCTGGCCATTTTCCCAACAGTAATCCGGGAAATCCCACTGGGTTTGAAAAAAGGGCATCCACTTTTATTGTAAATTTGCTTTCTAACCTCTCATTGAAGGCTACAGCTAGGAATGGACCTTGTCTATCTTCCTCTCCTTGTCAATTTTTAGAGGGGGAGGGGAGACGGTTCATGGGCAATCGAGGAAGGTAAGATTTCCTTTCTACTCAGTGCCCAACATGCTTCTTCCCCAGTGAAAAATCTTCCAAATGGAAAATCTATTCAATTTTGCAATCTGTCATAGATTGCAGGTTCAGTAGATGAGGGTGTAACCACCGAACCATTGATGCTTCATGTGCTGTATTTTACAACTACCTTACTGGTAATTTGCAAAGAGGTGTTAAAAACCTCTTTAGTTGCAACTGTTAATGTTCTAAACACGTTTGGCGGCCGATATGGTGAATTATTTGCAGAGCCACTGAAAAAGGAAATTTTTAACAAGTTGGACAAGTTGGGGCAGAGGTGTTACGATTCGATATCAGAGTAAGTTGAAATACTGTGGAAAGAGTATGTTTGAAGAAGTTATTTTCTGTCCACTAAAACGCTATTATCCAGGCCTTGTGGCTGGAATTAGGAACGATCTTTTGTGACGTTTTGGCAGAAACCCGAGCCCTGAGATTTTTATTTTCTCTTCTTAAGAATGCAGTAAACCCCAAATGTTATGTAGAACCAGTGGGAGGATCCCAATATCTCCAAGACCAACTTTTTTGTCAAATTGTTAATTTTAATAACAACTCCCATTCAAATGTGATATATTTAATGATGATAAATCAATGAATTTGTGGAAGGTAAATTCCATGCTTATCAAAACCGCAAGAGCTCTCAACTTATTGGCAGGTAGGGAGGATTGACCATTAGATTTGTAAGACTTTCTGTTGAAAATTAGACCCCCAGGGTTTTCCCTTATTTATCTAAAATGTCTGATAGAAGCATGAGACACCAAGTTTTACTTATTCACATGGGGGTGATGAAGCAGAAAATGAAGGTTTTGATTTATTAACGCTTAAACGTAGTGCTGAAATAATCATGTGTGACTTTAACCGAACTAATTAAGATTGTACGGGGACAAAATGTGCCCTCAGAGTAGTTTGCCATCATTTATATGCGTGCTTTATATAACGTGGTGTATTAGAATTGCACTAATCCAACATAATCATAAACGTGTGCTACGATTTGCTTGTTTGAAATGTTTTAGCTTAGCATTACTTTAGCGGAGGCTTTGGCCTAGTTGCCTGGTCTCACGGTTTAGATGCTCGTATTTTTCCACTGTGCTATTAAACGTGTATTTTTGCTTGAAGCTGTACTTTTCCACAGAAACTGTTCACATGCTTATCTTAAAGTTGGTGCCAGCCTGGCATATTTTCTCTTTAATTCAAGGTCGACTTGCAGGTGCGGACAATGGAGGCTCTGAGAGTGAGCTAATTGGGAGACAATGTTGCAACTTGCGTACCCATCTCCAAGGATAATGTATGCTTAAGTAAAAGCTTGAGAACTGTCGTTTTTGATTGGTCAATTTGAAGCTAACCTATGAACCCTCCAATGGAGACCCTACAGGACTTGAACTGTTGTCTATAAAAACCAGGTGCACGAGAAGAGATCATTGCTCTCTATCATCGGACATCCCGCCATTTTGACTTCGTAGCTATTATGGCCCATTTTGCTGCGACGCCATTTTGAAAGAGACTTTGATTCTTTCTCTAGTCGAGAGAAAGAGACTTTGAATGATTCTTGCCCTAGAGACTTTAACTTTGATTGATCCCTTTGCATGAAGTAGTAGTCTTACCTTGCCGCCGTGAGGCAATTGCCCCGTTCACCCCTGCCCCTTTGTCCCGACCCATGATGACCGAAGAACGGTACCTGTGAGACGAAGACTTCCTTGTATGCTGATCGTAATTGGTAAATATGAAAGGAAATTGTAAAATTGCATTGTGTTTCTTTTAGGTAACCAACTGCTGATTTTGATAAGGGCCTAGCTAGGAGTTTTCTAAATTAATGTTGCTAAATTGTTTTTGCATGAAGTCCCACATGCTGATGCTAATTTGAGGTTAGACGAGGATTCCATATGTCACACGATGCAATTTGAAATCTTGTTATGCTGACTAAATGTACGCAATTAGTTCATTACAGATTATCGTATTAGTGATTTGCATTGCCATTATCGAATGCCTTGTGATTCAAATGCTTCATAGATTGCACTTGTTTCGACGTTATGGACAGCTATTAATGTTCATTTATGTTTATCATCTGGTGTTGAGACACATCTATATCGTGCTAGCTTTGTTAATATAGGGAAATAAATTCACTAACTTTGCAATAAACTGGTGTGGTTATTCCTGACTGAAAGGTCAGGGTTCGCCGAAATGTATTCTGGATTAATTGTAAAGTGCTATGTCGTTCAAGGTGTTGCCTATGTTCGTTATTGATTATTGAGTTTGATGAGATTGACTGGATTAAGAGTACAGAGAGTTCCCACTAAGTCAAAAGATTCATCGGTCTAAAGAGCGTCCGAACACAGGTAAATTATTACTACGGACCGCTCTATCAGTAGATGGTAGCAGAGGACGGTTTCGTCTTTTGGGACCCTGTACTATTAAAGTACATGGTGTCGAATTAACGGTTACGCATTTTGAGACCCCATTCGAAAAGTTGAATTAGATTTTTCTTGGATAAAACGGATTGACAAGATGATGATGGGCTAGGTCCACCGCGACTTTCCCGGGATCTCGGAGCTTGCGAATGGAGAGAACGGAGGTGTGGAAACAGCGTTGGCGGTACTAGTGATGGTATGAGTGAAGTTAGGGTTTTGCGCTTGCACAGCTTATTGCCGCAGGGTGTGTGAAAAGGTTGCGAGGATTTTCTTTTAAGGATAGCGGAGGTGCGACTCCGAGTGTAGAAGTAGTGAAGTCGTCGAACTTCATTGAAATAACGGAGGTGCGGCTCCGAGTGTGAGAGTAGGGAAGTCGTCGAACTTCATGTGAGTGTGGCGCTTTGTGCATAAAAAGGTCCACGTGGTTGTTGTTGTTGAGACGGGCCCTGCGAGGTCAAGAGACTCCGGAGTATGTTGATCCATGTTGTGGTCTGGGCGGTTTAGTAGGTTGATCGGGCGTGGTCAACGAGTCGGTACGGGTGTTAGGGAGTGAAAGAAACTTCGACTTCGGGCTTTGACAAGATTCTAAGTGCACTAGAACAGATCATTGACAAGTTGAGAGTAGGTCTGCGGGTCAGATTTGCTTGCGAATGTGGTGACTGAGAAAGACGGAATAGCGGCCAGAGGCTAGTGAAAAGTCCCGAGGCTAGTGAAAGGTCCCTAAGGTCCTGAAGCGATTGTGTTACCCTTCCTGTAGAAAACCGACAGATCTGTTTTATTTTTTGGTAGCTCGCAATATATGCAAGAAGTTGTTACGAGAGGAGGTGAGTGAAGGAAGACTAGCCGCGAGGCTTTGTCAGCCGCAGTGTGTGTGAGTGTGACGTCACTAAGAGCCGCGCTGGGATAGGTTGGTTGCAGAGAAGGGTCGCGCACGGATTGGACGCAGTCCGTGGGACTCGAGTGGAAGGGGAAAGGCAGGTGAAGAGTATTCCGGGAATTAAAGTCACCTATTGATTACAATTTTGTGGAATTAAAGTCACCTATTGATTACAGTTTTGTGGAATTGAAGTCACCTATTGGTTATAAACTTGGTTAAATAAAAGACGAGAAAAATGAAATTCTTTAAAGCATTCAGGAGCGCGATGAAGGGGGAGTCTTACATTAAAGCGAGCGTAGGAGAAGAGACGCCGCCCGAGGGTACACCAGCTTACATTGTAATGGAAGAAAAGGGGGTAGCTCCGTGTCTTTGGCTAAAGCAATGGCATAAGTGGACAGAGAAACATGGGAGCGTAGCGTTCCCGATACATGGGACATTCAATATAAGGATTTTAGAGAATTTGAGATTCACGATGTACGACATGAAGGTGCCTCCAAGGCCAGCACAGTTTGAGGCTCTAGCAATTTGGGAACTAATGGCCAGACAGCAACAGCAAAAGAAGTTCGAGACCAGAATGAGGAAGGTAGAAAAGACACTAGCGGATGCTAGGTGGGATAATGCACAGAAGGTGTGGAGGTCAGATGTATTGCAGGGGATAAAATTGTTCCCCGCAATTACTAAGGAAGGAGAAGAGACAGGTAAGAAAGCCACCTGTAAGACAGACAGGAAGTGTTCCAAGGATAGAGAGGACGAGGAAAAGTTGAGAAGAGAAGAGGAGTTAGAGGATGAGGAGTTGATAATGCAATTGCTGAACGACCGTCCACCGCCTTATGCAGAGAATGGACAAGGTCCAAGTACCAGTTCTGCCCCTCCAGCACCGGTACAGAACAGTGAAACCCAGAGTTCAGGAGCGTCATCGGGATCTAAGGACCCGAGTCTGCTGTTCACCCCGCAGATACCGCAGGTTAGGAGAATATATCCAGATGTGCCCGTGTTGAAACCAGCAGAAAATTATCAGCCGCAGATGCCAGGGTACTACAGTAGTGATAACGGTGCAGGAATGATTCTAGATCCAACCGTAAGGGGAGTACAGAATGGTTACAACCCAACAATGGCACAAGCTGAATCAACTCAGTTGTTGATGCCTCAAAAGCAGATGCAGGGAGGAAACGCACATGCTCAAATGACGGGGAGCCAGATGGGCATGCCGACAATGATGACTCATGGTGTGGGAATGAACATGCCTCAGAACATGGGGAATGGACAGAACCCAGACGCGATATCACTACCCATTACTGTAGGTCCACCGGTACCTTTGTATAGTCAGCCTAACTTAGGTATGAGCAGTCAGGGATCAATGCTGCAGAATGGGACAGAAAGAAGGTGCATAGAAAACACTCCAGGGATAACTCCGATAGCAGCTCAGCCAACTGGGTCTGGGTCCTTGATGGAGTTTAGTCTCATATGTGCTCAGTCAACACAGGTGAGGTCGAGCCCCCCACTGATAATACCTCTCACATCGAACACTGAAAAGCTGCCGCAGCCATCGATGGCAGTCGATGTGAACGCTACCCTGATGGGGGTGAATGCGCAACAGCTGACACAGTGGTTCAACAGTCTGAATTCCACACAAAATTCAGCTAGTGGGAAAGGAGAAGACTATATGAATAGGGTCAGGTTGAACATGGAAGCACAAGAATTGGTGGAAGGGACAATGGGTGTGAACAGGTTAGAGTCCTACACGGAAGAAGAGCTGAGGTATCTATGTCCCAGGATTACGAAGGAAGTGAACAAGATACATAAGAGCTTGCAGGAAGCAGCTGACAGAAACGGGGTTGACATAGACAAGACGAAACACTTGAGCAGGAGCTACAGGTTAGATTTTGGGACCACAGATTTTGAACACATGAGGTCAGCAGGCATGAAGACACACCTTAAAGAATTGCTGCAGAGTGCACAAGTGTGGAGGTGCTTAGACAAGTGGGAAAGCAGATGGGTAAAGAGGAAGGAAAAGAGGAGGGACAGTGCTACAGAACACAATGAGAAAAGACCGCAGAGTAGTGATACAGTAACAATGTTACCAATGAGGGAGACAGCAGGGGGAAAATTAGTACATGTACCATGGCACAGAAGCGACATTCAGTCCTTCACGGACGATTTTCCCAAACTTAGAGAGAAGCCGATTGAATGGTATCAGCAGACTGATAGGTTTGTGAAGCTTGCAAAATGTCTCTGGGAAGACCTGAACACTCTGTTTGAGATTGTGGTTCCGGCAGATTTGTGGGAGGATTGCAAAAGAGCTGTAGGTTGGCCGACAAGTGAACCAGAGAGGGACAGGGAGACAGGTGCACCATCACCTTTGGTGATGAGCTTGTACTATAAGGTGATTGAGCATTTGAAAACGAAGGTACCCGCGAAGAATGTGGATTGGCAGAAGATTGATCGAACTGCCCAAGAGACTAAAGAATCGATTCATAGTTACTATGAGAGGTTGTTGAAGGCGTTCAAGAATTACAGTGGCACGGAAACAATAGAGGCGAAGGACATGCTCCATTTTGTTTTCAGATTTGTGGAAGGGCTGAGGCCAGAGATAAGTCAGATGATAAAGTCGCATTTGATTTGTTGGCAGTCGAAACCGATTGATGAGGTCTTGACTTATGCGAAATACTGTAGCGACGAAATTGAGGTAAAACAGAAAAAGCTGAAAGAGAAGGTGATGATGATGCAGCTTAAGGCAGCTCAAACAGGTTTGCAAGGTCTGCAAGGTCTGCAAGGCTTGCAAGGGATGCAAGGGTTCCAACAGCAGGTACCACAACCGCAGCTGCAGTTACAGGGAAACATGGCGTTTCAGCCACAGGCCAGAGGCAGAGGCAGAGGAGGTTTTGTGAATAATGGTCCGGATTTGAACACTGTTGTGACGGGTGTGCAGGCAATGAAGAAAGTGATGCCGTGTCATGTGTGCGGAATCGTCGGTCATTGGAAACGCGAGTGCCCGATGGTGGTGCAGGAAGGTGCAGGTGTAGGTGTAGGCGTAGGTGCAGGTGCAGGTGCAGGTGTTGGTCAGCAAAACAATGATGTCAATGCATTTCAGACAATGAGGGGACCGAAAATGAGAGGTCCAAGCCCAAATTTTCAGACCATAAATCAATTGCAGGGATTACAACCGATGCAGAAGCAGCAGATGCAGATGCCTCGTATGCAGATGACGCAAATGCAGCCGATGCAACAGCAGTTACCTATGGTACCTAATCAGCAAATGCAAATACCCTTGGCACCAATGAGTCAGCAGCAAGTGATGGTTCCTCCGCAGGTAACGGGTCAGGTAATGAGTACAAATGGCACTGTACAACAGTTCCCATTACACAGTGAGAGTGGAATAAACAACGTATGGGAGAGTGAAAGTTCAGGAGAAGAAGGAGATTGTGTGCTTGCGGCATCCTTGGAAGTTGATCAAAGGGGTCCGTACGTAGAGGGAAAAGTAATGGGTCATCGTGTCTCATTCTTGGTTGACACGGGAGCCACACGTTCAACAGTTAAGAGCAGTGAAGTACCAAATTTGCCACTCTCAGGGAGGACAGTTCAAGTGGTGGGAGTAGCAAACAGACACCTGACGAACCCAATTACGGATCCGGTTCCAGTCAGCATCGGTAACTACCAAGGGGTACATCAGTTTGTGGTATGTGACTCAAGCCCGATAGCACTGTTAGGAAGAGACCTATTGTGCAAATTGGGTTGTTCGATCATGTGTTCAAATGAAGGGATAACAATACAGACGAGCAGTGATGGGGAAGAAGAGGACAGTGTAGAGGGGGATGAGATGGAAACTGTAGATGAAGAGTATCCTCTGATTTGTCTTTTCCCGATGATAACTGAAGAAGATATCCCAGCTGAATTACGGGAAACAGTCGGAAAGGAAGTGTGGGACATGACAGGGAAAGAGGTGGGATTGATGAAAGGAGTGGAACCAGTGAAAGTGACTGTAAAGCCCAATGCAATCTTTCCCCAGACCCCACAATACCACATGCCACAAGACACCCTCATGAAAGTTGCTCAACTCATTGACGAATTTGTAAAACAGGGGGTACTGAAAGAAGTGTTAAGCAGTCCATGTAATTCACCAATAATGGGACTAATAAAGCCGAGTGGAAAGGTCCGACTCGTGCAGGATTTGAGGAAAATAAATGACATCATAGTCAAGTGCTGCCCTGTCGTACCGAATATAGCTGTGATAATGTTTCAAATTCCTTGCGATGCTGAATGGTTCTCGGTCATCGATTTGTCAAAAGCATTCTTTTCTGTGCCTCTTCATGAGGACAGCCAATTTCTCTTTTGTTTCAAATTCTTAGACAGAGTGTACAGTTGGTGTCGAATTCCTCAAGGGTTTTCTGAGTCACCGTCAATCTTCAATCAGATCCTAAAGAAAGATTTGGAAGAATTAGAATTGCCATTCGAGTCAACCCTAGTACAGTACATTGATGACCTACTGGTTGCATCAAAGACAGAAAGTGGCTGCACAGCCGATACCATTGCTCTGTTGAACCATTTGGGAAGGAATGGACACAAGGTGTCTCCTTCCAAATTACAGTTCTGTCAGAAGGAAGTGAAATACTTGGGTCACCAAATAGAGAAAGGGTCACGGAGAATAATGAAGGAAAGAATTACAAGTATACTCCAAATGAGTCCACCAAAGACAAGGAAGGAGGTGAGGAAGTTTTTGGGAATGGTGGGCTACTGTCGCCAGTGGATACCCAACTTCTCGTCTCTAGCAAAGCCCCTACTGAAATTGACCCAAAAGGATGCCTTGGATGAAATTGAGCTGAAAGGAGATGAGATGGATGCTTTTGTTGAACTAAAAGAATGCATGTGCAGGGCTCCAGCATTAGGTATGCCTGATTACACGAAGCATTTCACATTGTTTTGTCATGAACGTGATGCATGTTCTTTGTCTGTCTTGACCCAAGCCCATGGTGGCGTAAACAGACCAGTAGCGTATTTTTCAGCTACTTTGGATCCGGTCGCAGCAGCACTCCCAGGGTGTTTGCGCGCCGTAGCAGCAGTTGGTATCAGCCTCACTCAGAGTGAAGGAATAGTGATGGGACACCCAGTAACAGTCATGGTCCCTCACTCAGTTGAGATACTTTTGACCCACTCCCGAATGCAACACATGACTGGAGCAAGACTCACAAGGTATGAAACGATAATTCTGGGCTCACCGAATGTGCAGCTGAAAAGGTGCACTACGTTGAATCCAGCAACCTTGCTTCCTGGAGAAAATGCTGAAATTGAGAACGCTGAAGACGTCGAGCATGACTGCCTTCAGGTGACTGAATTTTGCACAAAACCCCGACCGGACATCAAAGATACTAAACTTGATGAAAATGACCAAATTCTTTTTGTTGATGGTTCATGTCTAAGAGATGGGATGGGGATTTTGAAAGCAGGATATGCTGTATGTACTGTAACAGGGGTCTTGGAAGCGGGATGGCTTCAAGGAGTCTATTCTGCACAAGTAGCAGAACTTGTAGCCCTTACCAGAGCATGTCAACTGTCTGCATTGATGAAAGTCACCATTTACACTGATAGCCAATACGGGTTTGGGATTGTGCATGACTTTGGACAACTATGGTCGCAGAGAGGTTTCCTGACTTCTTCAGGATCCCCAGTGAAGAACGGGGAGAGAATAAGGGAATTGCTACACGCCATTCAAGTGCCAGCTGAAGTTGCAGTGGTAAAGTGTAGTGCTCATACGAAAGGACAGGACTATGTGTCTCTGGGAAATGCATATGCGGATCAAGTCGCAAGATTTTGTGCCTTGAACTGTATATTACTCAGAGATGAATGGAATTCAATAAGCGAACCAGAACTCGAACCAGCTGAAGCATTTGCCTTGAAGGTCGTAGATACAATAGAGGAACTAAAAGCACTACAGAATAATGTCAGGGAGGATGAAAGAGATTCCTGGATTAAATCACAATGTATAAAGAGACAAGACGAGTTATGGGTCTCACATGAAGGAAAATATGTTTTGCCAAATAGTCTCTTATCACAGCTTGCGCGGTTCTATCATGGGCAGGCTCACCTAGGGAGAGATGCCATGATAAGATTGTTCAAAACTGATTGGTTTAACCCCAGATTTCGTCAAGCTGCAGAAGCAGTTTGCCATCGATGTGTCACTTGCCAGCAGATGAACCCAGGAAAGGGAACAGTTGTGAGCGCGAGTCACATTGGTAGGGCAAGCGGTCCTTTTAGTCGAATGCAGATGGACTTCATTGAGATGCCTGTGCATGGGGGTCTGAAATATGTGTTGGTGATTGTGTGCATTTTTAGTCACTGGATTGAGGCATACCCCACACGTAGAAATGACAGCCTTACAGTTGCCAAGCTATTGTTGAGAGAGTTGATACCACGTTTCGGATTCCCGATCTCTTTAGAATCAGATAGGGGAAGTCACTTCAATAACGAGGTGATAAAGTTACTTTGCGAAGCGCTGAACATTGAGCAAAAGCTGCACTGTAGCTATCGCCCTGAAGCCTCAGGACTGGTGGAGCAGATGAATGGTACGCTGAAATCAAGAATGGCAAAAATATGTGCATCGACAAATCTGAAATGGCCTGATGCATTGCCCTTAGTACTAATGTCAATGAGAAACACTCCTGATAGAAAAACTGGATTGTCTCCGCACGAAATTCTCATGGGCAGGGCTATGAGACTTCCTGCAGTTCCCGCAAACATGCTTTTGAATATTACAGATGATATGGTGTTAGACTACTGCAAAGGACTGGCTGACGTGGTTCGCTCTTTCTCTCACCAGGTGGAAGCGACCACCTTGCCACCGATCCAAGGTCCAGGACACGCACTGAAAGCAGGTAACTGGGTCGTGGTGAAGAAGCACGTGAGGAAGTCGTGCCTGGAACCCCGTTGGAAAGGCCCTTTCCAAGTGATCCTGACGACAACTACCGCTGTGAAGTGTGCGGGGGTTCCCAACTGGATTCACGCCAGTCACACAAAGAAGGTGTTGTGTCCCACAGATGAGGAAGTTGAAGCGCTGAAACTACCAGTGCCTGACAAAACAGTGCCGAGTGCTGAGACAGAACAAAAGCGAACTGAAAGCGAACAGGCAGAAGCAGGAGAGAAAGAGATATTCTCCGACGACGAAGACACCAACTCACTTGGGGGAGACCAAGGAGAAAGTTCAGATAGCGACGAAGAAGCTGCAGGTGACAAAGAACCTGAAGCAGCTGAGGGTAGCAAAAAGCCTGAAGCAGCTGAAGGTGACAAGGAGCCTGAAGCAGCTGAAAGTGATAAAGAGCCTGACGAAAGTAACGGTGACGAAGGGCTCGAAAAAGTTGAAAAAGCAGGAGAGCCTGATCAGAGGAGGGCTTTCCCAGAAGCAGACGATACAGAAAAAGAAAAAGAGAACGTGATCGATTCCCCGGAAGAAGGGGATAAGGCAGAACAGAACGAAAAGGTTCAAGCTTCCACAGAAAAGGGTGCAGGACCATCAAATGGACATGGTGCAAAGAGAAGACTGAGTATCTCACCAATAAAAGAAAAGGGTAAAGGAAGTTTGAACGAGGGAGGAAGGCCGAAAGTGAAAGAGAAAAGAAAGGAAGTGACTGTTGTGGAACAATCGTCAAGTGAGGAAAAAGACTTGACAAAAGAGGAGAGTACCAGCGAAGCAGAATCGAAAAGAGAAGCAAAATTGAAAAGGAAAAGGATACCAAACAGGAGATATTCCGGTCCTGAATGGGCATATGCAGTCAATGATGATTGGACTGACGAGTTTGTATCTCTAAGCATCGAGAACGAAGAAGAAGAAGAGATACCAATAGAAAAGAAAAGTTTCATAGACTCTGTCGATTGAAAGAGTATATGATGTTGCTTGCTACAATATAACGTGAAGGAAACAACCAGCTGAGACATTGTTAAACCGGATGAGACATTTGCTAAAATGATAAAGACTGAGTTATTGCCGAATTGAGACAAATGCTGCTAACCGATAAGTGACTGGCCTTTTGAAGAAGACGGTGTGAACATTGCGCTCGTTCAGCTTTGTAACTGAATTGCTAAGTAGTTTCATTTATAGGTGCTTCTAGCTCTCTGATTCTATACAGATCATGACTAGGTACGCTACGCAAAATAATAGAAAGAAATATTGTAAATATGTGTGTATAGGCTTGGTAATTACATGTGTAATAATAATAATGGCAATTGTGTTTGGAATGCATGGAAAGGGTGAAAGTGAGAATATCAAGGCTTCTACTATTGCTCCTGTTACTGCCACTGAACTAACACCATTGAAAAGACTAGCATTGGATGAGAGGCTCTTGCATGATAAGAAAGAGCTTTCGTATAACGTTTTCTATCGCTTACTAACAGAGTATGTTGAGACTATGGATGCGAAGGATTGTTATGTGTGTACACAGATACCGACATCAGTAAAGGAAGGGGTAACTTATCACCACATGCCTCTTACATATGGGATTACGTGTAGTATAGTAATGTCTAGGTTTTATGGTCAAACTAACATACAGTATTTTTACTCTAATTATGATGTTACCTTTGCTTATGTTCCTATAATAGCACAGCTTAGCCAGACGGCTAAAGATTGGGATGCTAAAATAATGAGGGAATTTTTCGAGCCAATGCAACCTTTTGAAACGGCTCATGCTCATAGGGAGAACCTTACTTGCTCAGTCTCTGCTGTAGAAATAAGCTTTTTAGATCGCACAGATGATAGAAGGGCACAGATGAAGGCGAAATTAGAAAAAGAGCTGCATAAGAGGACTTCAGTAGATAATTATGATTTTGCTGCTATAAAGACACAAGGGAAAATAGCTTTAGATGCTTGGCATGTAGGGAAATTTTGTATATATCGAGGAGAATCCTATTATGACAATATTTTTGTAGGAGCGAGTGAGTGTAAACATACGTTTATTTTTAAGGACAAATGGACATTCATGATGAACGGACTTGACCCTGTCATTCCAGGTGTATATTACATTTGTGGGCATAATGCTTATTATCGTCTTCCAAAGGGATGGTGGGGGAGATGTTATTTGGGTATAGTGTTCCCAAAGGTTTATCAACTGGATGACGTATCGATGATTCAAAAGACATCTGGATCCCATCGTATCCAGAAAAGAGAGACCGCAGCTGCTGTGGTAGGTGATATATTTGGAGCCATGATTCCTTCATTAGGAGTTGTGTTGAATTTCATCAAGATACGAAAGTTGTCTACTATAGTGGATAACATGCTGACAAAGTTTTCAGGTGCTATAATCCTGATAGATGCTGAACTTGCAGCGGAAAGAGCTATGACTCTTCAAAATAGGCTTGCTTTAGACATTCTTTTAGCAAAGGATGGAGGCGTTTGCAAAATGATTGGTGCACGTCACTGTTGTACCTATATACCTGATAATAGTGTGAAGATTAAAACTATGCTTGCTAATCTAACAAAAGAAAGTGCAGATTTGAAGGAATTGAAAGAACCAGGAGTGTGGGAGAAGGTTGGAAAGGGACTTGCTTCAGTGGGACATTGGATTGGGGGAATTTGGAATGGAATATTATTGAAAATAATAGAAGGGATATTAATAGTAATAATTTGTGTATTTGGAATTTGGGGAATAAAAAGGGGAATAATAATGATTATGGAAAGAATTAAAAGAAGAAAAGAAGAGAAAATTATGAAAAGAATGGCAGAAGAATACAAAGCGCAAACTAGGGGTACTAAAAGGAAAAGGGAACTGACAGAATTTTAATGGAATAAAATTTGTGGGCGTGGTTTGGTGTGATGACAAGTAGTCATCAGAGGAGGGATTGATGAAGCAGAAAATGAAGGTTTTGATTTATTAACGCTTAAACGTAGTGCTGAAATAATCATGCGTGACTTTAACCGAACTAATTAAGATTGTACGGGGACAAAATGTGCCCTCAGAGTAGTTTGCCATCATTTATATGCGTGCTTTATATAACGTGGTGTATTAGAATTGCACTAATCCAACATAATCATAAACGTGTGCTACGATTTGCTTGTTTGAAATGTTTTAGCTTAGCATTACTTTAGCGGAGGCTTTGGCCTAGTTGCCTGGTCTCACGGTTTAGATGCTCGTATTTTTCCACTGTGCTATTAAACGTGTATTTTTGCTTGAAGCTGTACTTTTCCACAGAAACTGTTCACATGCTTATCTTAAAGTAGGTGCCAGCCTGGCATATTTTCTCTTTAATTCAAGGTCGACTTGCAGGTGCGGACAATGGAGGCTCTGAGAGTGAGCTAATTGGGAGACAATGTTGCAACTTGCGTACCCATCTCCAAGGATAATGTATGCTTAAGTAAAAGCTTGAGAACTGTCGTTTTTGATTGGTCAATTTGAAGCTAACCTATGAACCCTCCAATGGAGACCCTACAGGACTTGAACTGTTGTCTATAAAAACCAGGTGCACGAGAAGAGATCATTGCTCTCTATCATCGGACATCCCGCCATTTTGACTTCGTAGCTATTATGGCCCATTTTGCTGCGACGCCATTTTGAAAGAGACTTTGATTCTTTCTCTAGTCGAGAGAAAGAGACTTTGAATGATTCTTGCCCTAGAGACTTTAACTTTGATTGATCCCTTTGCATGAAGTAGTAGTCTTACCTTGCCGCCGTGAGGCAATTGCCCCGTTCACCCCTGCCCCTTTGTCCCGACCCATGATGACCGAAGAACGGTACCTGTGAGACGAAGACTTCCTTGTATGCTGATCGTAATTGGTAAATATGAAAGGAAATTGTAAAATTGCATTGTGTTTCTTTTAGGTAACCAACTGCTGATTTTGATAAGGGCCCTAGCTAGGAGATTTCTAAATTAATGTTGCTAAATTGTTTTTGCATGAAGTCCCACATGCTGATGCTAATTTGAGGTTAGACGAGGATTCCATATGTCACACGATGCAATTTGAAATCTTGTTATGCTGACTAAATGTACGCAATTAGTTCATTACAGATTATCGTATTAGTGATTTGCATTGCCATTATCGAATGCCTTGTGATTCAAATGCTTCATAGATTGCACTTGTTTCGACGTTATGGACAGCTATTAATGTTCATTTATGTTTATCATCTGGTGTTGAGACACATCTATATCGTGCTAGCTTTGTTAATATAGGGAAATAAATTCACTAACTTTGCAATAAACTGGTGTGGTTATTCCTGACTGAAAGGTCAGGGTTCGCCAAAATGTATTCTGGATTAATTGTAAAGTGCTATGTCGTTCAAGGTGTTGCCTATGTTCGTTATTGATTATTGAGTTTGATGAGATTGACTGGATTAAGAGTACAGAGAGTTCCCACTAAGTCAAAAGATTCATCGGCCTAAAGAGCGTCCGAACACAGGTAAATTATTACTACGGACCGCTCTATCAGGGGTCTATCCTATATGGAGAATCCCCCATTACTGAAATAGAGTTAATCAAAAACAATGCTTTTCCCATGTGCTCTTGATGTAGAACACTCTATATCTCATTTATTGCTTGATTTTTTTACATTCCGAAAATTGATTCTCAGCCCTGCTTTTAAATGGAACTGAGTTTGCGCAAGGATGGAAGCACTGTTCACTTTATTTAAAATAACGAATTTTGATATTACGTTGAACTGTAACGGTTGAATAATGTTATCCAGAAAACGTGGTCATTATTAGTCTGAGAAATGTCATCTAACTGTGAAGTTCAGTACGAAGCGTACCCAAAAAGAGTAGTGAGAGCGAGAACTTTGCTAGCGAAAAAAGAAAAAAACAAGTTGAAGCCAAACAAATAAAGTACAGAAACCTGTAATGAAAAGGTCACAGCCACTGAGGGCAGTTTTTACTTCTTGTCTGAGGAAATTAAAGTTCATACTTCACTGCCGGCGGTAGCAGGACCGGGAGTTCGAATGTCGGGGGTCAGCTATGGAAATGCATCGACCTCGAGCTTCTAGACAGGAATACGCAACCGCAATAATGTGCAACAGCCTACGAGCCCTGCAGTCCTATCAGTGGCGCTTATTGCAACTCTCTGGCACAGCATAACACACAAGCTTTTTCCAAGGATGGACTAATATTTTGTTTTCACAAATTCTGCGGTGTCGAGATGTTTAATGAACAGTATACCTATATACGTTTTTTTGTTTTTTTCTGAAATCATGCTTTGATTCTTTTTACCAGTGCTCAGGTATGAGCCTAAGCCTAATATGGCTGCCTTTTGATTTTTTACACGAGAAGGAGCTGACTCCAAGATGGTGGCCCTAAAATCTTTTTCCTGTGATACTTTAGACAGCCATATAACCATTTTGTAAACCTGGCGCCTCCCTCTCATGTTGCCACTGAGCAGCTGGTGCTTTTCAGCATGCTCGGTGACTCCTTTCCTCCTGCCGATGGGTTGATCTTGCTATTTAGCATGCCTGGCAGCTCCATCCCATCCTGTGGCCAAACTCGTGGTGACACTCATTGACAAAGTCAATAGGTATGACTTGTAGGTCAAAGTGCAGTCCAGTCCTATTGGCTTTGTCAATGCCTTTTAAAGATAATTGATAAAGAGCATCAGAATAACCCATGCAGTTTTTTTTTATCACCAACTACTACAGTGTAAAAGAAGTATTCACTTGCTGATGAACCCCCATTTATGCTTTGCATTTCGTCATCTACATTTTTATCTCAACCAGGATTGGATTGCAAGCCTTTTTCCCTAAGCCCATGTGTACCATTGGACCTCTGATACATTTTTATAATAAATTTGCAAGGCAAATGGGGAACATGTAACTACTGGCCTTGATTACAGTTACAAAGTGTAAATGTTGGCTTTTTTACAAATTAACATAAAGATGTTTCTACTGACGTGTTTTACATTTGTTAATCAAGGCCATAATAATGTGCATTTTTAACACAATATAGTGATAAAAGAAAAACTGTGAGAAATGGTTTTTAAAAGCCAAAATTATATTTACAGTTTTCCTAACATTAAGGACAATTTGTTGTGTTTCAAACATTATGCATTCTTACTGGCTAAATGACCATAATCTCTGGCATGGATTTACAAATTTTATCGGAAAGCAGGTTCTCACTCAAAGAATTTTCTCAGATGGCAAGCTGAAAGGAGTCCACAAGAAGCCAGATAGGAGGTGCCTTTGATTGAAGGGAATCTCCCACTAAGTGTATTAAAAAATTAAATGGAACACCACTCAAAGAGGAGGAGTGGTACTTAGGTTTCCAAAGAGAGGGACAAATTTAAAAGTGTGTGATATTCAGCCAGACGTTCACCTCAAATGTGTTAGAACAGCAAGTCAAAGCAGATAGATTGCGTGTGTGTTTGTGGGAAGTCAAAAATTGTACCTTCAGGTATAGACTCTCACAGTGTATAACAATCTTTGGTTCTGTGAAGAGCTGTGGACACTAAGTATGGTTTTCACAACTCTTCACAGCTCTGGGTAGTCTTTGTGGGAGCTTTTCATAACAACGGAAATTTGCAGCGACAAAGATCTGGACACACATCCATGACCGATAGTCGATGTTTGCCATTCACATTCGAGCACTTTGAAGAGTTCTTCATCCTAACATTTTGTAGAACTCAGATAGGTTCAGCTGGCAATGCTGATGGGATTACGCCAAACAGAGCTCAAAAGCCCTGAGCTGTGGTTGTTGGAGCTCCCACTAAAGGATCCTGGAAGACTAAAATCTTCTTAGAGCATGACAGGTACATAGATAGGACAGACAGATTGCAATTTTATGGGAAAGTAAAATCGCTGCTAAGCATTGGCGATGGACTGCTGCAGATGGGTCATCCTGGTCTTCTGATGGTTGTTCAATCATTTTTATAGATTTGCAAGAATTCTGTTTATGTGATTTTTGTGCACATTTGTTTCAACAAATCATCATTCCTCCTGTAAATAGACAACCTTTGGCAATAAGCCAACAAACTTTTATCTACTAGGAGTGTCAAACAGAATCTTTTGACCCTCGCTTTTTCCTGGACTCATCAGCTACTAGACCATTTGGGATTCTTGGCAAGTAAGTTCACAACTGATGGCAGGTAGGCACAAAGAAGCAAGCAAAATCTCTCATTGGTCGCATTTGAGTGAAAGGGAGTTGGTATCTGCAAACCTTGTATGTATGTTCAAACCAGTAAGATCCGGATACAAAATACATTTTCTCTAATAGGTCCAGGGATTCAGAAAACGTTTGAAGTTCCAGGACTGCAATACAGTCAGTGGACCCCAGCATTACATAAATAGAGAAAGATTCTACTCCCGTTGGTGCCAATTTATAACAATGGAGTGTATCTCCCTGCACTTATCTTGAGCTGGCCTTAACCCACTGCCACTACAGTGTCAGGGTTTCACAGATTTTTTGGGGGGTGTTCATGACACAAATTTAATTCTATTCTAAATTCACCAAAGGAGACATCTCAGTTTGTTAGCTCGATATCTCTCCCTGTTGCATTTCCTCTCGTTTTACTTGTAAGAGAGATTGATTATGAGTCAGAGTCAAGGGAGCCCCATCTGCGGAGCCTTGAATCCAGAAGGCTACTGTTGGACCTTGAGGGAGAGACCCCTAGCAAGTGGATAACATTATCAAATGGATGACTCATTTTTGGCAGGTTTAGGTGTGATATTATAACACAGCTTTGCCAGGCAAACCCTCCAGCATTAGTATTGCTTATTGATTTCTGTTCAACTAAGACTTTGGCATTGGCCTCAAGCTTTTCAGATTAAAGTATTCTTTTCTAACCTGCCAATTTGGCTTCACATTAAGTTACATCCGTGCTTAAATGGTACATGCAGGTAGTGCAACTGTAAACCTATTAATGCATACTATAACTTAATGTTAGACGCTATCAGTATAGTGATCTATTTTGATCTGTGTGTATGGCAAGCACCCTAATACTGTTGCAAACAGTACAAAGTGAAGTGCATATTCTCCACAAGCTTTTTTTTAAATTAAAAAATGACAATGTGTTTTAGAAAGTATGGGCCACGTGCACCAGAGGCACATAGAATGTGCACTTTTAAATATAAAAAAATCTCTTTTTTACAAATGAGCAGGTCTGCTTGACATTGCTATATTTTCGAGAGAAGTCATATTGATTCCACCTGAAGAAGGACATTCCTGGTATACAGGTATACTCAGTTCTCGCTGGAGGTGAGCAACAAAGTGAGGATCAAATATCAGCTAGCTTGTAGATTCTTATTACTGGTCAAACCCAGTATGCAACATCATTATATTTCAAGATTGGAGCACTATGCTTGATTTATCAATCGGAATTCAAGGCTTTTGTAGCCTCACAAGTGGATGTGTAGATGTGGTGCTCGAGTCTCTAGTGATAAAGATTAAAAGATATTCACTAGATTCAACATGACAAGAATTAACAGTAAATGAGAAGATGGGATCTAATAGGTCGGCAGCAGTTGTCTTGACATCAGCTAGAGTGACCACTGGACGATTACTGTCCCAGACAATGTCATTTAAATATATTATTCAAAATGATGGAGTTCTCAACTTGAGTCAAACATTTTAAACTCTTCATGGCACAGTCTGTGCCATTCTCTGAAAAGAAACTTGCTTACAAATCTTATTTTCCTAATGACTTTTGCCAGGAGCCCCTCTAGAGCTGATTCAAATACATCAACCTTACTTCAACACATTTTGTGACTACTCAAGAGACCTTTGTCTCTTAAGATTACCATCAGCAAAACCAATCGATATAATTTAAATAAATGGAGTATTTTTTAATCACTAAAACAAGACCAAAATTACAAAAACCCAATCAGTAGAACTGGAGATATTCAAATAAACATTGTAGTAAAGATAGCTTCAAAAGGTGTAAAGCGCCCACTGTTAATATCTGGTTGCGCAGGACCTGGACAAAGTCACAAGTCCAGACTGACCACAATGAAGTGAGCTACAGGGACCCCGTTAGGCCAGCTTAAAAGATAACCTTAAATCCTTATTTGCTGAGCGTTGCGAGGATTCGCTTCGAAGATGCGTTGTGGAGCCAAAGCAATGTGTCATTTCTGAGATGCGGCAAGGCTGTGGTGCGTGGTCCTGCGGTGTCATAAAGGATCCTGTTGACAAGGTCTTGTGATGCAAAGTCCAGCGTCAAGGATGCCTTGAGCAGTCAGGGCGATGCGTCAGTTCCAAGGAGCTGCAAGGCTGCAATGTGGAGTCTGGCATCTTTGTTGACGCTGCAGTCTATAAGAAATGTGAGGGCCTGCACCACGGATACTTTTGCAGTGGCAGTTCTGATGCAACAACAGACATCAATGCAGCTCTTTGTGACAGTTCCAATCACTGCAGAATCAGTGATGCAACGGTTCTGCTTGGCATGCTACAAAGGAGATGCCTCAGTTCCCCAGGATCCACAAAGGCTGACCGAGTACCTAAAGACCACTTCCAAAGGTCCAGGACTACGGTGCAACCACTTGGCAGGGTAGACTCTCAGATTGCAGAATCCAAGTGCAGGTGCATGGTTGTTGGAAGCCTGTTGTGTCCTTGACACTTCAGAACAGGAGGCCAGCCAACTAGTCCTTCAAATCACTCTGGGGTTCTGGGTTCAAGAGAAGCAGGTCCATTCCTTCTCAACCAGGCAAGAGGGCAGCAGCCAACAGGTCAGCACAGCAAGTTAATAGCACAACAGGGTATCTTTCAAGCAGAGTGGCAGTGTTCAGCAGTACAGCATCCTTCTTCCTGGCAGAATATCCACAGTACTAGAAGTGTACTGAAGAGTTGGTGTCTGAGGTCCTGTATGTGCAGTCTTTGAAGTGGGGGAGAAGCTTCTATGGGTGTCCCTTTATTGTCTCCAGGCAGCCTGCCTTTCCCATCCTTGCTCCAGACTAACTACAGGAGAAATGCAGCCCTTTGTGAGGAGGCAGGACGCAGCCTATTCAAGTGTCAATGGGGCTCTGCCCAGCTCCTCCCTCCCTGACAATGACGGCCCATCTATGCACTACAAGCTCCCTATTGTGTGTGGCTTTCTAGAAGGAATACACAAAACTAAACTCTCAGATACACCCAGTCATGTGACCCTGGTACATTCTACAGACATTAAATGGCTAAAGCAGGCAAATGCCAAATTTCTAAAAGTGGCATCTTCAAAATTGTAATTTAAATTGTGACTTTGTCATAAGTAGGATTTTTCATTTCAATTCCAAATACACCAAACATGGACTGGTCACCTTTTCCCATTTGGAAATTACAACTTGTTAAATGTAATAAGGTAACTCCAGTGTTAGTCTATGGGAAAGGCAGCCCTTGCAGTACTGAAAAAATGAATTTAAGAGTTTTTTACTAACATGGTATGTAAGACTGAAACTTGCATGCCATTTTTTAAATGTACTGCACCCTGCCCTGAGGGCTGTTTAGGACCTAGGTTAGGGGTGGCTTGTGTATGTATGTATTACAAAGGAACATTTGGGCCTTGCAAAAGGTTTGTTTTGCCAGGTTGGAATGGCAGTTTAAAACTGCACCCACAAGCTGCAATTGCAGGCCCGATACATGTTTAAAGAGCTACTTAAGTGGGTGGCCCACTAGCAGTAGTTAATTTATAGGCCCTGGGCACATGTAGCTCCCTTTTACTAGGGACTTACATGTAAATTAAATATGCCAATTGAGGATAAGTCAATGTCATCATATTTTAACAAGTGAGTACATGCAAAAACGAGAGCAGCAAAAGTGTAGGAGGAAGGCAAAAGGTTTGTGGAAAGCAGGGTCCATAAAAACAGAGGTTCTCGATAAGGTACTCAGCTGGAATATAGCAGGGTTGGAAAGCAAATTACAAAGCCCAGGATGGGGCAATTTCATTGATGACCACCTGATTTGCCTCTTCCAAGAAACGTGGGCATTAGAACCCAAATATAGACTAGGCTTTAAAAGCTATTGGGTTCCAGCACGCAAGTCATCTTCTGGGAGACCATCGGGAGGGCTGCTTGTGTGAATCAATACTTCTCTTAGGTGCAAGATAGAAGAAATAGATACGGGTTGCCCTGATTTGCAAGTCCTATCAATAATGATTTCTGAAGAGAGACCTTTACTTTTAATTAATATCTATAACAGGAATGTGAGCTCCCACCCTGATCTTGATGTCCTGTCCATTTTGGACAGTTTTCTTAAAAACAATCCCTCCTTCTTTGTTTTGATTGGAGGGGATTTTAATGTCACCTTCGAACCTAACCCTCTAGTCCAAGGAATATGTAAAGAAGAGGATTCCCATTGGGGCATCCCTCAGCTAGTCTCCAACAAAAGACCAAGGCTGAATAAATCCGCGCGCTTACTGGCCGACATCACACTAGCCCATGGCCTCCGAGCCTGCAACGGTCGCTCGCGCTCGGATGTAAATTTGCAAGCTACCTTTAGGCGCGGAGGGCACAGCAGTCGTATTGATTATATATTTCTTGACATCCGACTGTGGAGCCACATGTTCGATATGAGGGTCCAAAAGCAAATTGAGAGCGATCATGACCCGTTGATCTTATCGACCAGAGGAATTTTTCCTTCGTTTAATGTGCCCTACTCTAAGATCCATGCCTCCCAGCTGGCCCTAACTAATAACAGACGCAACCTAAAATGGGAATCTGTTAATTCTTCCCCTAAACACCTGGCATCCATTTACAACCTGCTTGCCAAGCAGATGGAGTGTATGATCCGGCTAAACGAGAATGGGGAGGGTGACAGACTCTTAGCAGCCCACACTGATTTGTTTCAATCTTTAAAGCATCTTTTTACGAAAAAGATTCTTAATAATCCTAACAAAAAGCACTGCGCTCCTTGTTTTGACAATTGTTGCAGAGAAGCACAACTATCTCTCCTGGAAGCAATAAAAGAAGGCCATGTTGGGCTGTTAAGAACAGCCAGAAAGGTTTATAAGAAGGAATGTTCCAAGGCACGCAGAAGCTGGGAAGAGGCCAGATGGGTTTTTATCCTGGAGACTGCTAAATCCAATAACACATCTAGGTTCTGGAAACTAATAACTGATGACTGTAGTAATTCCCCTGCCGCACCTGGCTCCTCAATCCTCTCAGCATCATGGGTAGAGCACTTTGGGCAACTATACGAAGGGCCATCTGAAGCATCTCTGTGGGCCCCTGATGCCTCAATAAACCAAGAGACCACCCCGATCACATTCTCTCTAACCGAAACAAGAGCAGCAATAGACTCATTGAAATAGGGAAAGGCCCCTGGCCCAGATAAGATTCCAGGCGATCTATACAAATCAAGACCAGATATATGGGCACCATATCTCAACCTTATCTGCAATGCAATTGCAGCAGGGGCCCCCGCTCCACCCACTTGGAAAGGGGCTGAAATAGTACCCATTTTTAAAAAAGGAAATCCGAATATCCCTGCCAATTATCGTCCGATTAGTCTCCTTGATAACTCCCAAAAAATCTATGCAAAACATCTTCTGCTCCATCTTGAGGAATGGATTATGGAGTCTGAAGCTCTTTCTGACCTACAAGCAGGATTCAGACCTGCAGTGAGTACAGTTGACCAAGCCCTAAGATTCATGTCAATAAAATGGAAGAATGTTGACCTGGGGAGGGGTAATCTCTATGTGGTCTTCATAGACCTCAGAGCCGCTTTTGATTTGATCCCCAGGAACCTGCTGTGGTCAACATTATCAAATATGGGAGTGCCATCTGGTCTCCTGAAACTCATTGCTCAACTGCATGAAAATACTTTCGCTCAAATTAGATGTGGCCAGGGGGGCGAGTTGACTGACCCCGTAGCTATTTAAAAAGGAGTTAGACAGGGATGTGTCCTGGCACCCACTCTTTTTCTGCTATACATCAATAATTGCATCCACTACTTAGAGAACTGTACAAATGATTCACCTAAATTGGTTGGGAAAAAAATCCCGTGTCTGCTATATGCAGATGATACAATTTTAATATCAAAATCGCCAATGGGAATCCAAAACCTGATCAACCAATTCTGTGTTTTTTGTAGTGACTATGGTCTGGATATAAACATTAAGAAAACAAAACTTATGATATATAGTACCTCCAAGAAACGATTGCGCGTTAGTATAGAAATGAACTCCATTCCATTGGAGAAAGTAGAAGAGTTTGACTATTTGGGTTTCAGACTATCGACCACAGGCAAATGGAAGGCAGCCATTGACAAAGGGGCTCTCATTATAAGCCAGAGAGGCGGGCCCTTGTCCGTAGATCGAGAAAGGCTCCGAGTCCCCCTTTGAACATACTTGCGGAGATTTACAATGTCCAAATCAGAGCAGCGGTCCTTTATGGAGCAGAACTTTGGGGGTCCCACAAAAACCTCGATACTCTGCAAACCAAGGAAAATCATTTCCTTAGACAGATTGCCCGGTTAGGTATGGGCTCACCAATGACCCCTCTAAGGCTTGACCTAGGTTTAAACAGTATTAAAACCACAGCGGCCCTAAGGCCTCTCTCCTATTGGATTCGTTTATGGAAATCTGTTGAACTCGAACCATATAGGCTGGCTATAAGAGAGCTCATAGCCGCCCCCCAGGCACTGGAGAAAATTCCATGGCTGAAGGAGATGAAATCTGCCTGGGTCAAAATAGGTTTTCCTTGCTACTGGAAATATCCAGATCAAATCCCCGATAATGCAAGGAAACTTGTCACAAAAAGATATTGGGAGAAAGTTAATGAAGACTCCTTGCACCAAAAAGGGGCGGGCAGGCTAACAATGGAATTTCTCCAATTCAAGCACGAGCCCTGGCCTGAGAACTTCTTGAACCTTCCCATGCCTCCGTACGCCCGTGCTTTATATCTCCAACTAAGATATGGTACACTGCCTATTAATGGTTTTACGGCTCACTGGTCATCTTACATCGTTTCAAATGATAGATGTATCTCTTGCCAAAATTGCAAAGAAACAATAGAGCATATACTATTTTTCTGCCCTTTGTATAAGAGTCCCAGAGGGAGGTGGATCATTCCCCTCTGCAAAATCATGTCATTACAGGATAGAGCAAACGCCACCAGAATCTGTACATATGACTCATCCTCCGTGGTAGCAATTACAGTTACCAAATATTTATTGGAGGCCTGGTGCATCCAGCGTAGGCTTATTGTATCAAAGGGCATGTGAGCCATCCTGACATTAGTCGTCAGAAGGAGTCTCAACTGTTATTTTTTAGTAGCATCAGTATGAATTTTTAGCAGGAACTTGTTGCCCTCTATATGAACAATAGAGATTGTATAAGCTTATAGAGCCTTTTTGTTAAAGTATCCTATATCTATATGGGAACTCTATTTGTTTTTTGGATTGACGAGGGCTAGGTCTTACGGGAAAATAATTGCACACATTGGTATGTTAGACAAAATTTTATATCCTAGCTTTTATCTTTTTTCTCTTAACATTTTTAGCCATGTCTTATTTATTGTACTTTTTATCTATGATCAAATACTTAGTCCTGCTGATTTTACTGTTATACTGTTCTGATTATCATTGTATTTATATTGCTATTACGTTTTTTTTTTTAAACAAATATTATCTATCATATATGATTGTTATCTTTGTTACTCCAAATGGTCTAGTTTTCTAGACCGAATGAACTCAAATAAAAAAAAATAGTGGAAAGACCACTTTAAGGCTGACAGATCTGACACACTGTAAATCATTTTGCACACAATCCTAGCTCAAACACCTATTGATTGGTTAGTGTAATTGATAACCCCCCCACCCCCCTGTTTTAACAGCTATCCCTGATGTTTTAGAAGGGTTGTGAAGTATGATTTATCATACTTTTTATGTGTTTATTATTTTATTTTTATTGTGTTCTATCTTACTTGTTGTTTTGAACACCTTCACTGCAGGAGTTGCATGGACGCTCAGTCAGAACATCCAAAGAGGGAGCCAAGCATGCAAATGCAAGCCTTTGGCAAACATCTGTCTGTGGATAGCTCGATGTTTGCACCCTGGGAGTGCCTTTGAAGTGCATTAAACCACTAATATTTCTCACTCTGAATCTGTCAGTAACCCTCTGATATGCAATGCTTTTACTCTCCCTTAGGGATGAAGAAAGACTGGGCAAGAACCATACCAGGAATGGGTCTGGAAATGTTTACACATTCACTGGGAGATTCAGTGAGAGACGAAGTTGCAAGTGGAATATGAGTTAATGGTTTGAGGAAGGCTGTCATCTGGTTCATCATCACGAGGGAGATTATCACCTAGAACAAGGTTTCTTAAACTGGGGTGCACAGACTGGTGTCCTCAACTGGTTTGAAATTAAATCATTTGAAGAAATGAATAAAATGTTTCACCCAGCCCATATAAAAGCATTCTTGGCTTGGTAGTCGGATCTTGGGGCCCTGAGTTAGCTCTGCTGTCTCTGTGAGTAAATAAACTACAAAACAGTGACCTTTAAAATAAACAGGATAGAGCGACAGATAGAGAGAGAGAGAGAGAGAGAGAGAGAGAGAGAGAGATACCCATCTTTTGGTTGAATTTCAAAATGTTTAACAAGATTACATGGAATCAATACCAGCTTCCTTGCTTGTCCAAATTCTATGATCCTGTGCAAATAGTGTTTTGCTATCTTTAATAAGAATCTAGACCATGTTCAGAGTGCACATGACTGCTGATTTTCCACTTAGTTCACTAATGGCATTATTTTTGGGGGTACAGCAATTAATGTTTCTAAAAAGTATAACTTTTTAATAAAATGTCCATGCAGTGATCTAATCTGATGTTCGAAGGTTAAACACTTGCACATGTTAAAGAAATAGATTCTATTGCATTTTGAACAGATTGTATCATATTTTTACATGGTTTGTTGTACAATATACATGGCAATAAACATGCCAAATGTCTCAATGGCTTGACTGGTGATTGGACTCTTTGAGCCAAACCAGACCACTGGCTTGGCTCTAGCTTGCTCATCCTATTAATTTGCCTGTGTTCCCTCGTGTTTTAGCCACTCTGGCTTGTAAATAGGGCTGGCAGTCTCTTCTTATAATGATCTGTAAAAGGCGAGAACTGGAAACATGGTGCCCTGCCCACATACACTGATTTGACAACTTTACCATCAAGGCTTCTTGTAGAACAAACGAAGTGTATGTGTTGTGAAAATACATTTAAAATAAGTGATACCAAGTCACAGGCTCCAAGACGATGTGTTGTATCTGACCATAATCATGAGTTCCCAGGGAGAATCACCAGGCCCAGGTTGGACAGGCAGAGGTGTAGTTTCAACAGGGGGTTTACAGTGCATTGATGGTTTGGTAATTAGTTCTCGAGGTCCTGACTTTGGTCTGCTACACCTGTGTTGGGGTTTCTCTCTGTTCTCATTTCACTAAGTGGATTAAACGTGTTTATTGTTTAGATTGGGATCTTGAATATATTTACAGACTCGTTTACTAAAAAAGTAGTACATTTACATCCACAGAAGTACTCCTTGAATGGGTGAAAATGTACTACTTCTTGCAATTGAAAGCTGTGTGAGTCATAATCTTCCAGACATACTACTGTCAATTAACCACCCAATGGGTGATGGGATGAAAGCTTGCAATTAGTCTAACCAGTGGCAATCACTCAGAGTAGCACTCCAACCTATTGTTTTTCACCCACTTTGCCACTCTATACAGAGGCCCACCTAATGCAGATAAGTACTGACCATGTTCCTCAAGGAATTAGCCCATCCCAAACCTTGGTCATCTCACACTTCCAACCTGCAGCAAATTGCATTCTAGTTTGGAAATGTGAGATTCACACCCCCTGAATCTCACTGATTAAGTCAAACTCCTGCCTATGATGGGAACTGTGGTACACCTTATGGAGTTCAAAGATTTCGAAAGTTTGCGAAAGGGAAGGCGGAGTAGCCTTATTGAGTCTGCCTATAATGTCCCTTCTCTCTGTAAAATGGAAAATCATTTTGCTTCAATTTACTACTTTTAATAATAAGATAATTCGGTGTTTGTGTCTGCTATGATTTACTGAAGTAGCACTGTCCTTGGAGCTGGTCAGTGATTTTAGTTATTGGCTTGCAACCATTTTATGGAGCCAAATGCAAGTATGCACAGATTAAACATCAATAACTAGAGTTTTAAGTGGCCCCTGGGTCAATCATGTCATTAGCATATGAATGTACTCGCAGTGTTACCCTCTCCCACTTCCATCTCTGTTTATTCTATTTGTTTCTCCATCACCCTATCTACTACTCATTCCTAATTCTTTGAATTACTTTGGGCCTGAATTAGAAGTTGGCAGAGGGGAATACTCCGTTACAAACATAATGGAAATCCTGTTCTACATATTACAATCCCATTCTATACTATGGGGATCGTAATACGGCAGACGAAATATCCGTCACGTTTGTGGTGGAGTATTCCCTCCGCCAACTTCTAAATAAGGTGGTCTGTTTTCCAAAAGAGATTATAGAGAATTTCTATGCCAGTAAATGAGGATGCCATTTTGAGGAAATTGAGGAATGGGCAGCACTGCTCTCAGTATTCCATTGAAATTGCAAGTTTTTTTGCTTACTGTTATAAATAGATAGACATTCCGTTTTGCACAAGGACAGACTCATAGTAAAAGATTGCAGGCAAAGGTTTTATTTTATGTATTGATGAATGACAGCTAAAACAGTGCATTTGATTAAGCTGCATGCTCATTTTTTAAAGAGAACAGAAAACTGTAACTTTTCTTGCTAAAACAGATTAAGACAATACTATGAAAGGATTTCACAAGGCAACCAACAGATACCATCATATGCCATTTCCTTGGTACGTGAAGTGTGAACCTCCCTGAAAAAATACATGATTTACAAGTAAAACTAAAAGTGCCAAGCACATCTGGGTTTTAAGAGAACAGGTAAACGAGCTGAACTGAGTTCTTAGTTATACCTTGTGAAACATAGTGCCTAATTTACACTGGGGGTTGTAGGTGGAAAGAAACACAAATAGAAAAAGGAGAAAGAAAGCACTAGAGAATGATTGGAAAATAGCAACCGAGGTAGAATGCATGGATGAATGGGTAATAGGTAATTTAGGCCATTGGGTGCTGGTGGGCACAACTGGCCCTCATTTCTGGGGACCAGCACTTATTTTCCCCCTCTCAAGGGTACAAGTCCTGCTAGTCCGATATCAAGTAAAAAAGAGAAATACAGGCTTTAGTCTACTGAAGCCTAACGCTTCAACCTCTGCCTGGCAGCCCGTCATTGCTGATCCTAGCATCTGTTTGCAGGGGTGATACTCAGCACCACATGGATGGAGTAACACGGACGAGTAGCTCAAGTTGGTCCACACCTTCACAGTACAGTCTAGCTATTGCCATTTACCATTTATGCTGTGTTATTGTTCCCACCAGGCTCAGGAGCACGCCGCACTGCATAAAGGGAGACAGGAACCAGCCCAGCCCCTTGGAGTAGACCAGCATTTCCCCCACCAGTGTACGCAGACAGTTGGCACTATCACAGGCAACTGCTGCGTGAGTAAAGTTAGAGCAGAGCTTTGCCTGTGGTGGATGATGGCCTAGGTCATTTAAGTGCTGAACACCATCAATAATTAAAGAAAAGAGCATGAACATACAGGCCAGGTTGGAAACACAAACTAGGTGGCAACTTTATATGGGGGTTTTGGGCACACTACTTTCGCACACTGAGGCTTGCTTCTCCATGGCCGCCTCTATTAATCAGATGTGTGGCCTAAAGATGTTCCAACTACACGTTCATCCAGTCCTTGGCGTCTCTGCAGGTAGAAGAGAGTGAGGGTGGTCACAGAAGTGTCAACTTTAATTCAATATTATGGGGAAGTGTGTGAAGAAGGTTTAAATATTGCCAGTGGAAAAGGGAAAGACAGTGCAGTGGTCTAAAGGTAGGAACGGACTAGTGTAGTAACTCCCAGTTCCACTCATATGGGGTACCGGCGGTGGCCACAGACATTCCAGAGCCAAACTGTACTCTGGCAATCGGCTACCTCAGGTGCCACAACTAGGTGTGAGTGTGGGCGTGCTTATCTATTTGAGAGATGTGATGGTGAAATGGAGGAGACGAAACTAAAAAGATGCAGAAGGGGAATGAAAATGCAGTTATGAAGAGGAAGGAGATGAAGTATGAGCAATGTAGACGAAGGAGCGTCATACAAATGGATTGGGGAATAAAGGGGCTTAAAGTCGCGATGAACTGCCACAGGACTGACAACTGATAAGATCGTCTGGCAAAAGCTGTTACAAATTCCAGCTGTTCTGTTTTACAATTACCTCCAGAGGCTATGCCATTTGTCGTGATGCTGGCGGATGTCCTTCTTGTATTGGTCATACAGAGCGAAGATTAAGTGTAACAAAATTATGCACAGCTTATGATTTAATTCACGTTGCAGTTTTATTAGTTTTGATGAAATTATCTTGGTAAAATGTGTTGGATGGTGGGCACCCCAGTGAAATCTATGAAAGGGGACTGTGCTGTGATCAATGTCATGAGGTGGAAACTGCTTGGGAGAATTGTTTGACGTAATAAAACAGGGCTCGCGTTCCAACTGTAGAATCAAACGCATGCCATTGGGTTCCTTTGATAGATCGATGCTGACACTTTCATCTTCAGTGGATCCTATAGGAACTAATCACAGGAAGACTGCAGTTTTGCAGTTCACTTGTTCAGTGTCTCAACCGCTTGAGTCTTCGAATGGCAATGATAGACTGACTTAAGCTATAACCGCTAGGAACATCGATAATTGCAGAGTGTATGGTCATCATGTGGAGGAGGTCCGGAACTCAACTTTAAGGGGTGATTCTTCTGATTCTAGCATGAAATTTAGGGACTCAGAGCAAACATTTACAGCATGGATGTGCTTGATTTTATCATTCGATTTGATATTATATATAGAGATATAGCCTAATTATACTTTTTATCTGGATGAGTAGGCACCTTAAATCATTACTGCCATATTATGTACCTCAGAGAAATGAGGCCTCCATGTCAAAAGGGTTATCTCTCTTAACTGCTGTGTCAGATAATGTTTCGCTGGTTTACAGGATATATTAGCACTTTAACTGAGTTTTTTTTGTTAAGGGCAACTATATTTTGATTATTAGTTTTTATAATATTTTTATTGCTTCTGTGGACACATCATGAATCTTTTTTTTTAATTTAAACTAATATCAGTTTGGCAGCTCACATTCCGTTACTGGTGGTAACTGTAGGTCTACGGTTTTGTCTGACAGTCTTCTTGACAGTCTGACTGTAAAGTTAATCGTCAGGGAGAGCTTCTCCTTGATTTTATTGCAAGCTGGAAACTGTGGTTTGCAAGCCAAAAGCTTCATAGTAGCAGGGCTAACATTCTAACATGTTATGCTAAAGCCAGCTTCAGCACTATTGACTATGTATTTGTTTTCGGGTAATTGTCGGATTTAGTGACGATTTCTGAAGTTTTTGGTAGTATTTTTAGTAACCCTTAAAACTTCGGTATCAATATTCCCACCATATCCAAAATACCATCTATTATTTTACTGCAATAGGGATGAGCTATTGATGGTGATTTATGATCATGCTGGTCTATGGGTGACCCCTCTTAGTTTTTTACAACAGGTAATTAAAGGCTGTCCTTCAGACCTTAAGTGCATGCAGGAATCTGCTTCTCCCAGCTGGGTCCTGGGTGCTTTCACGCTATTTGCCCTACTGTTGCTAACTTACCCTGACTGCAGACGTTCCAGACTCCAGAACAAACCACATTCATGTTTTAACAGAACATGTAGTTTTGCTGATACGTATTCTATGACACCCTGAACAACAGCCCACACATTCAGTTCAGAATTGTGCTATGTAGGGCTAGCTATAGGGATGCACTAAGAAAAAGAAAACATTATTTGAGCAATGAGGTATGAGAGGTACTTAGGTGTGTAAGTGCTACTATAGGCTTGGATGCCTTCTAGAAAGTTGCCAACAGCCTACTTTCAAAGACGGGTGGCTCATGGTGTGAGTTATACATATTTATTCTAGCTGATAGATGACTCAATTATTTTTCTAATACATATATAGCTGCATTCCCAATTCCATGCCAATGTGCAATCCTGAGATTAATGGTGAAAAGACTGTTTTCAAACGCCCTAGGGTGATGGAAGCAGTTAAATGCAGTCCATCTTGTAAGACCACAGGCCCTGATGGCATTCAAATGGACGTTTTAAATATAATATTGTTCTGAGGGCTCCCGTCCTTACTAATGTTTTGAAGATTGCTCTGGAGCCTTTTATCTTCTCTTCTTGTTTGCAGTCAACCACATCACCGTTTTTAAGAAGGTTCGCAAAAAGGGGACTTATGTTAACGCCCTAGCTCCCTAACAAACTCCACAGCTAAGTTTGGTGACATAATACTGCTCTACAGAATTCGAATTTGGATCCAAGGCAAGGTGGTTTTAGCAGAGTCTCAGTGTGACTACGGAGTTCTCGGGGGGACAGATGACAGTGTTTAAATCTGCATCTGCATGACAGATTAGATCAGCTTTTGGCTTCTTTAACTACACTAACCCACTCTAGGTATAGATTATTCTGTAACAAACCTCTTGCAATGACTACATTCAAATGTAGGGGCTTATTCCCATGCCCAGTGGCAAAGGACAGAAATGTACTGTATCTACAAGATACAGTGCATTTGTGCCCGCCCCCCCCCCTGCACTGGCGCACAATGGGCTGACTTAGCTCTGACGCAGTAACCCTTGCACCATGGTTCAAGGATGCCTGCGTCGCAGACAGGATTGCTTTCGTACAGATAGGGACAACTTCCTGCACAAAAGTAGGCTTTTTCCTCTTTCTATGTGTGCTGCAAATTGCACATAGAAAGAGGAAAGAGATGAGGAGAAATTAAGACATTTCTCCTTTGATGTCTCTCCCCTGGGGAGGAATACGATTTTGATGCATTCCTGGGTTACACGTTCTTGTAAATCTGGGAATGCATCAGTACCCATAGGTGTTGCATGGAAAAACCCACCACAACACCCACTAAACGCTTCCCTGACACAGTGTAAGGGAGCACAGCAACTTGTGCTAAGTTGCCTTATACCATATCTACAAGGCCAAGAAAAGCCACTCAAAGTGGCTTTGCGTGACCTTGTACATATGAGCCTGCACTATGTGCCACCGGTGCGTCACAAAAAATGATACACCAGTGGCACATAGGGCTTGTAAATAAGCCCCCTAGAGGCTAGCCTAAGATTTGGACCTTTAGGTAATGTACTAAGCATTTCAGGTTGGACAGAAGTTTACAACAACAATGTATCTTAGCACTATTTTGCACTTTATATGTTTGAATTGTTTCTTGAAGGGCAAGTTGCAAGGGACACCAAATTTGGGCAAGAAATGTATTTGTGTATTGCTTTACCCATACAATATCATTTTAATGAAGAACCACATTTTGGATACAGTTTTGATTTTCTCCATCTTGGTAGCTATTTTGAAACCACCTGCAACTTGTTTTACCTTTTACAACTTCACTTCTTGCCACTCTACTCCATTCTATGCGACTTCACGCTAGGCTACTCTACTCAACTCTATTCACTCCTCTCTACGATACTCCATTCTACTCCACTCTTAAATAATCCACTCCACTCCACAACACTTTATGAAGCTCTATTCTACTCTAAGTCAATCTATGACACTTTACTCCACTCTAGGTCACACCAGTCTATGCCAGTGTACTCTGCCGCACTATACAGCACTTCAATCTGGGCCACTCCACTCTATGGCACTCCACACCATGACACTCCATGACACTCCACTCTACAACAACCCACATGACCACTCTTCACTCTATGACCCTCCACTTTGTGACACTCCACTTTATGACACTACACCAGACTCTAAGCCACCTTATACCACTCTACAACACTCTATACTACTCTATGCAACTCTACCCAATGACAGTTTACAACACTCTAATCCATTTTCTGCCACACCATGCTATGCCACTCCACTCTGACACTTTACTCCTACTCCACTCCTCCATACTCCACTTTATGGTACTCCACTCCACCTTACTCCACTCTATGCCACTCCCTGCCTCTCACTGTATGTCACTCCACTCTGTGACACCCTACTTCATTCTACACCATTCCACTCTCTGCTACTCTATGCCACCCCACTCCACAACACTCTAGTCCACTCCTCTTCAAGACACTCAATGTCCTACACTCTATGCCCCTCGACTCTACCTCTCTCCACTCTATGCCACAACACTCTACTACACAACACTCTATGATACGCACTGCATGCCCCTCCACTCTATGCCACTTCACTCTAAAACACTCTACTCCACTCTATGTCCACTCCACCACACTTTATGTCACTCCACTCTACTCAACTCTTTGCCACTCTATGTCACTCTACGCTACTCTATGCTACTTCACTCTATGACATTTTACAAAATTCCATGACACTTTATGCTGCTTAATACCGCTCTATGGCACTTTGTGCTACTTTACGCCTCTCCAGTCCTCACCATTTTTCTCCACTCAGTCCCACTCCAAGCTACACCACTCCATTCTGACACTTTACTCCACTCTATGGCATTCTCCTCCACTCTATGTCACCCTATGACACTCATCTTTACGACACTCCACACCATTCTGTGTCTCTCCACTGTATGCCCCTCCACCATACAACAGGACTCTCTACTCCACTCTACACCACTTCATGCTACTCCACTCTGTGCCACTCCACTTTGCAATACTACATTCCACTCAGACATTATACTCCACTCTATGCCACTCTACTCCATGCCACTCCCCCACTCTATGACTCTCCACTCTACAACACTCCACTCCACAATAGTCCACTGTACAACACTATTCCATTTCACTCTACTCCACTCTACAATACTCTACTTTACTCTATGCCACTCGACTCTACGATCCTCCACTCTATGACCCTTCACTCTACGGCCTTCCACAGTACTATGCAACACTGTACTCAACTCTACAGCAGTCTACTCTACAACACTCCTCTCTACACCACTACTGGAAGGACTGCTTTTCTGCTTGGTGTCCTACCGCCTGTGGCTCTCTTACCCTGATGAAAGGGGAGCTGGACTCTGCCTCGCTCCAAGTGATCTCCAACAGCTTGTTGGCTTGTCTCCTGTTGCTTGAGACTCAGGGATATCAAAGTCTCTACTTCTGCTCCTCTGCCTGGTTCACTGGAAGTGGCCCAGATACTTGCAACATGGATGTTGATGCATCTCTTGTCTGTGTGTAACAGAACCGGCACATTGACCCCCTTTGTGGAAGTAAAATTGGCACATCGCATTAGAACCAATCCTTTGCCCCCAGAGATCGATGCATTGGACAGCCTATCACCACTGCTACAGCTTGTTCAGATGGATGCCTCCCCCGACTGCATGGCAGAATCTGGTGCATTGCTCGATGCATCTCAACTCTGGCACCTGTCTTCGGAACTGACACATCACCTTCATTGCATGTAGCAGATCAACACATCCTTCGCCTGTGGGACTCAACATCAATGCATCACATTGTCTGTGACCAGGAAAGGTACTTTTTTCATTGTGGCCTGCGTGAGTTCTGTAGACGGCCAGCACAGCCTAAAGTAACCTTTTTAGCGCTATGTGCTTCTAGGTGCTTTACTGCATTTATTCCTCAAATATGAAATATCTCAAATTCGATACATTGTATTATTGTTGTTTTGGTCTTGTTTTGTTTATAATCTATTTTATAAGCCTGTGTGGAGTATTTTTGTGATGTTTTCATTGTGCTACTTTGTATGTGTGTGTTGCACAAACACTTTACACATTGCCTCTTTAGATAAGCCTTACTGCTCTATGCCAAGCTACCAGGGGGTGAGCACAAGTTATCTTTTAGTGTGTACTTTGCTTACCCTGACTAAAGTGCTGGTTCCAGAGTGCACACCTCAGCCAAACAGGAATCTCATTTCTAACACACTGTACTCCCCTCCACTCTATGTCACTCCACTCTACTCCATTCCACTCTCCAACACTACATGCACTCCACCCTATGACATTCTATGACACTACACTCTAAGCCACTCCACTGCTGAACACTCTACGATCCCCCCACTTTATGACCACCCACAACCCTCCATGACCCTCTACTCAACAACACTCCATTCTACACCATGCTAGTCTATACCATGCCACTCCACTCTGACCCACTCCACTATTTGCCTCTCAACGCCACTCCTCTCTATGCCACTGCACTCCACTCCACAACACTCCACAACACTCCACTCCACTCTATGCCACCTCACTCTATGACATTCTACTTCACTCAACAACACTTTACGTCACTCTATGACACTTTATTCCACCCTGTGCTATGCCACTCTATACCCCCAACTCTACTCCACTCATTGCCACAACACTCTATGCCCCTCTATTCCACTCTATGCCCCTCCACTCTACACCCCTCTACTCAGCACCACTGTATTCTACACCACTACACTCCTTTTCACTCTAATCCATGACACTCCACTCTACTCCACTCCACTCTCTATGCTACCCTATGCCACTCCAAAGTGTTCCACTCTATGCCACTCCACTCTAGTCCACTCCATGCAACTCCCCTCTATTCCACAAACTTTTAGCCATGCTGAACAGCAGCCACAGTGGTGTACAACGTGGCTAAACATAAAGACTTTGGCAAAGCCAAAAGCTGTTGCATAGGTGAGACCTATTGGCTGCCAATGATTGCTACTTTTGATTTCAATTTAGATCAACTTCACTGGAAGTTTAAACCAATAAATTATTTTAGGTTGTTTGTCCTTGGATGCAACTGATAAAGTCTGCTGCCATAACTACATCAACGAGTTATACACTGAGAACCTGATTCAAATGTTAAGGGCAAGTTTAGCCACCACAAAAGGGAGAGGTATCCCATCCACTGTATTACAAGTGCCATATGATATAGTGGACTTGTAGTGAGACGGACAGAATATCCATCATCTTTGTGATAGAGTAACCTGCCTGGAAATCTCTAAATCAGGCCCTTAGCTCCGCTGACCTCAGCTCTTTAAGTGTCTCTGGACATAATTTAAGCAAATAAGACCTGAGGGAAAATTAGATTCTCAGCATTGACAAGGAACTGACTGAATAAGAAAATCGTTTATTATTACCAAGACCAGCCTTGGCACAGAACCTAGATGCACAATGTAATTGAGTCTAATTTGTTACCAAGATTTAGAGCTGGCATTGTGACTATTTGCTTTCTCTTTCTAAACACTAGGTTACCTCTAATTCGGTTGGTCCATGTAAATGTGACAATAGATCAGAACAATCGCTGATGCATTTTATGTGCTTTCGTAAATTCTACAAATCTTCCCGTATGTTGCCATTAGTGCCATTGATCCAAATACAAAATTTCATAAGATGCACACCTGCTTTACTGTCTTTAATAACGCTGTCTATTTCCATGATATGTTCTGCGATTACTTCCTTTCTGCTTAAGGAAGTCAAATTGAGATTAATTTGTCCTGATTGAATTTATTGGTCTTTTTTAACACATGTAAAGTGGGCAAAACGTTTTCCTTAGTTAACTAACTCAACTATTTGATCGATTGACCGACCAATGGTATATTTAGAACGAATGAGCTCAAAGCTTAGTGCTAATGGTTTGATTCATTTATTTACGTTTTTCAGGTTATTCCGAACCAATAGCAGGTGTGGATAAAATATCAGAATTCTGATTCTGTGTGGCTTCCTGCTCTTTGCAGTTGTACCGACACAATTGGGACTGCCTAGAAAAGATAACAATCAGAAAATGTTTGGGTTCTAGTTAAAAAGAAGAATTCATGAGTATTGTTCATTTATCAAATTTGCTTTCAAAGTTCCACTTTCCTGCTCCACTGTTCACTCACAGATTAAAGTAAATCGCTATTTCAAATAAAATGTCATCCGTTCTCTAGTGCCTTGTCTTATTTTTAGAACCAATACTTTTTCTCTGCTTGCAGTATCTGACTCAAGAACATGTCTTGAGGGAAACAATATTTTCAGCTTAATTCTTTAGAGTTTGTTTTGTTCTTCAGTTTTGGTTAATTTTGACCCATAATGCATATGCGAGTGGAATAAAGGACACTGAATCATGAAAGTACTGGAATAATTAGTGAGTGCGCATTTAGGGTACTCTTTTACAGCTTACCTTTAAAAACTGTAAGCTTCCGTTGGGCAGTAAAATGCACTATTTTACCAGAGGTTTTCTTCAGAAGAACTTCTGCCTAGACCCCTACTTTGAGAATGGAAGACTCCCTCGCTGCATTTCGACATTGGGCATTGTACATGCAGACAGTGTCTGGGTCCAGTGTTGGAAATGGATGACCTAGCACATAAAAAGGATGGTGCAAGCATAGAAAGTAGGTGGTGCCAATCTGTTAGTGAACGGTGGCCTATGCAGACACTTTCTTGGCACCTGTGCTCATGCTTTTACAAAATAAGCATTGTAAAAACGGTCAGCAAGAAGGATACAATAGAAAGGAGGTAAAGGAAGTGTAGAGTAGTGGATTAAAGAGAAATGAGGAGTAGGTAGCCTTGGTATTTGGCAACTCAAGCGCTCAGCAGCACCAGTAGTGAGCGCCTGAGTGAAAACCTCATTTTGTCATTAGAAATAAAAAATCACCCTTGTCACAAATCATAACATGACACATGTAAACATGAACAACACATATGCTCATGTTGCTTTTTCAACCCCCAACACTTTAATAACAGTTATTAGTAAATAATGACTTTACACAATCAGGATCTTACATTCAAAATGTAACAAATTTTTGCACACACCAGTTTTAAAAAAATGTACAAGTTGGAACTGGTCTCAAATTGAACTAATTTCGATGTTTTAACTACAGAAAGATTCCACATTGTAGTTTTCATAATCAAGGATAAAACAGGGCAATTTAAAATATATAGACGCATATGGTAATTTTCACACAAGTATTTCTTGATGAAGGAACAACTATTGCAAATTGTAAATATGTCAATATTTCATGACTCTTATTGAAATATAGCTTCAAGGCGGACTATTGCAGTTTTATCGTTAGGTCTATCTAATAATAATAATATTTGACTTTTGAAATAGCACTTCTGTTGGGTCTACACGCTGAATGTAACAGGTGTTATTTTCACACAATTAAACATTACTTAATACTTTAAGATGGAAGGCTGTGTTGACCCTGCATTATACAAATTTATGATGACCTGAAGTCTACGGTGGCTATCATCTCCACGTGCTTAGCTCACTGAGCCATTTTGCCAGTGGGCTTCAGTACCAAGTATGTATAATGATGTTAATTGAGCTACAAGAGTTACAGGTATTTGGAGTAAAATTTTGAAAGTCTTCATTCTCAGTGATTTTTAGTGATATATTGACAAAGGCTGGCCATTTTGCACTGTGTCGGTCTGAGGGCATGTTTTCCAGTGCCATGATTTGCTTTACAGTGAATGCTTTGAGCAATTGATTGCAGTGGGTGTGCACTGGAACTCATTTCTGAGTACCATGACTACATTTTCATCATGATACTTTGATCTAGAGCAAGAGAGAGAGAATTACAGAAAAGGGAGAAAGTAAAAGTCAGAGACATAAAGGAAAAGAGGGACATTAAGAGGAATAATTTATGACAAAGGACCTAAAAGAGTGAAAAAAAATGGCAAGAAGTGTATAGTGGTGAAAGAATGAAGGATGGGGTAGAATCAAGTCAGGCATCCTTGATACCCATTGAGAAATTAATTTACAATCCCGTGGTAATCCGGAACTTAATTTCAAATTGCCCATTTGACGCACACAAGGCCTATAGCTGTTCAAATGTGCTAAATGGTCATATAATTATATTGGGCATGGATCCACCAGCAGAGTAGCATCTTTAAGAGATTTTGGTGAGGTGGGGTGGCTAAGGTATTGTTGAGAATGGATCTTGACTTATTCAGTGAGCAATAAACTATAGAAAGTCTTTTGAAGCCATTTGTTTCTCCCTCATTTGAGTATACAGATTTCTGAAAGTTCTATGCCCTTTTTTAACTAAAGTTTGAGGCAAATTTGACTGACTTGTGAATAGAATCCTTTCGTGACACTGGTTTTTGAGCGCTAAAAGGCAAGTCACAATGTTATAAATATGCATTGCAAGTCAGAAGGCAGGAAAGTGGCACAACCTCCACCTTTTGAATTGCAATGCAATGTCTCAATGGTTTGCCTGTGCATATTCAGTTGTTTACTATTAATCACATGACAACTCCTGGAAGGATGTAATATCCATTCACAAAGCACAGGATGTCCCAAAAGACAGCTTCCACCTTATGAATATCAGAACTCAAATCAGCATTGGGAAAGGAGAGAGCAGTCTATGGATATCTGAAAGCTCTTCCCAATGCCATAGAAAGAACAGCTTCTTTTTTAATGTAGCCGCTGACCCTTTAACAGAACAGAAACTTATGTTCAGTGACTGTAAGTGCAGGGTTGGAAGTGTGTTATCCCCTCGCATCTGCAGTCCATTTAGTGTAATTAACATAAATAATACTTGCTCAATTTTATAAATGGGTGAGGGTGTTTCGAATCCTACCACATCACCACTTTGCTATTGAAAGAATTTGTACCTCTGATGCAGTGCAAAATTAGGGACAGGTCTCAATGCATTTGGTGTGCAATACATCTTCTCCAACTAATCTCTTGTAATATTGTTCATGTTTTTTCCCTTTTATTTAAGCAATTGGGTGATCCTTTTTCACCAGCACTAAAAGATGGCTGCCACATATATGCAGCTTTATTGCTGATTGGACTACTACAGACATTATGCTTGGTGTGTCAGTATGTAATCTCTTCATGTACTCTGTTTCCGTCAGTGTACCACAAATAATCTTATAAAAAGGAAACTCTTCTTTGTGCTGGACTAACAATGTAAACTCTACAACGATGTACCTATTAGGAAATGTGCTGAGCTAAAAATAAGAGATGTGGCTTTGATAGGGGCTGATCTGTTTTCATTAAAGTTCATAACCCATATTACAATCCTGCACAATCCAAGAAAGTGTTCTCTTTGGCATGTGAGGCTTACTGCAGTTCCACACACTAGGATGCCTCCACTAAGACGTCAACATGAGTGAGGCCAATTGCATAATTTAAATGAGAGAAAACAGAAAAAGCATTATCTCACAGTGCACATTTGAAATACGAATATCTTGCTTGTGCTTTGGTTGTCTAAGGTCAGTGTGATTCTGCAGAGTTCTATAGAGGGCTCTTTTTCTTTCACTCTCTAATATGAGACCTAGCATTCCTCAACAGCCTTGGTGAAAACAAACTCACTTTCAGCTCAGGTTAAGCACACCTGTGCTTCTCTGAAAACTAAGTTCTGTAAAAGGTCTATCCTTTACAATGACTCGGTAAGTGTCATGTAGTGGTTATTCCCCAGCTGCCGTCGCTACTTTGACTATGGGCAGCAAGTTATAAGTGCTTCAAGGTTTATATACGTGTTAGGGCTTCGTTAAGATTATGGTGTAATTGTTTTTCCTATTCCATGGTGTTGGAATGTTCAATAAAAATGCTCTTGCTTACATGGCAGAAGCACTTTGCGGAAGTATGGTAAACGTGGGTCTGCTAATTCTTTTTCTAACAGCACTTTATTCATTTGGTTATAAACAAGGAAAAACAAACAAAGGTATAGCGGTCCCGCACAGGGGATCCTGGTACTGTTTGTGTAAGTACCCACAGTTAAAACGCCCAACCCCATGAGTTAACACTTCAGCTGTGTACAGCCCATAGTTAGTCCACCATTTCTCCCATATCTTCTGATGTCTCTTACAACACCTTCGAGCTAAAAAAATTGGTTCCTCCAATTTAGCAGAGTGGTCCATGATCAACCTCCATTCCCTCAGGGATGGAGAGTCCAGTAACTTCCAATGTTTGGTGATGTTCCTTAGCAATCAAAGTGCAAAGATCCAACATGGCTTCCCCCCCCCCCCCCTTGTGCCTCCTATCTCTTCCGCCAACCCATGCAGCGTGACTCTGAGAAATGCTGCCAGCATTTTGCCCCGGAGCCTCAACATGGTCTTGACTAAGGAAAACCAATATGACTGGATAATAGGGGACCTTCATACTATATGGTCCCCCACCTCTCCATGACATATGGTGCAGGTCAGGACCAGAGGTTTATTGGCTTTCCATAAATGATGGGGTGGGTAGTAAATACAATGCAGGTGTTGGACTTTTTTCCTTATGCAGGGTCATCCCAAGTCTTTTTGCCTCCTGCCTCCTATTTATTCTGACCTGTCGCTGTTGGCTCTAGGACTCTAAGCACTTTATCACTGCTGATCAGTGCTAAAGTGCAGGTGTTCTCCCGTCTAAAGTTGGTATGATTGGCTTATACGTAATTGGCATATTTAATTTACCTGTAAGTCCCTTGTACAGTGGTATCTCTATACCCAGGGCCTGTAAATTAAATGCTACTAGTGGGCCTACAGCGCTGCTTACATCACCCACTGAAGTAGACTTTCAAACCTGTCTCAGACCTGCTAGCACAGGGCCTGTGTGCGCAGGTTTCTGCCACAGGGACCTGGCATCTAAATTTACTTCCCAGAACTCCCCTTTTACTACATGTAAGTCACCCCTAAGGTAGGCCCTAGCTAGCCGGTGCCATGTATGTAGAAGGCAGAACATGTGCCAGGTTGCGTGGCCTGTCCTGGTAGTGACAAACAGCCTAACTTGGTGTCTCACTGCTCTGAGTGCTGCCATCTCATATGATTGCATTAGAAATGCCCTGCCTTATGTGTAGGGGGTATTGTCTGATTTATGAGGAGTAGCGAAGGCATGTTTGGTATGGTTGTGATGAGGATAATAAATGCTGCTTACTGGTGTAGGTGTATTCTTTATTACTATTACAGAAATGGCACTTCTAGAAAGTGCGCATTTCTCTATGCTTATGACTCTGGTGTTTTGCAGCTTGACTCCAATCCATGTCTGGGCAGAGTGACAGTTGGGGCTTTGTGCATACTTTTCAGAAAGCATGTACACAGGGAGAGTGGAGGTGTCATAGAGGTGCATCTGCATACTGAATAGTCTTCCTGGGCTGAGAGAAGGGAGAGGCGGGGCACACCTACATTTGTAAAGAGTGTGCCCTGGCCTCACACAATAGGGTTGTTTACCCCCAACTGATGTTTGGAGCCTGTGCTGGAGGAGAGAGGGGGCACTCCCAGAACCAGTTGTAACTGGTTGGAATCTCCTCTCCCCCACCATTGTAAAACACTGTAAGGACTGAGTATAAGTACAGGGGAGTTTTCCCTACAATGGGGAGACTCTTGGAATCTTTTTGGAACATGACACAAAAGGCTGGAAGGATTCACCAGGAACTGCCAGGGACTGCTGCTGCTGTGCTGACCTGTGACCTGCTTGGTCACTGTAAGGACTTGCTACCTGCTTGCATCCTCTGTGTGCTGGCCTGTTGCTGGGCCCCCTTACCTGGGGGCCTGCTCCTTAATTTCTGCTCCCCAGGGGCAGGGTGCTGTGGCCCCTAACCCTTGCAACATTGTGAAGGATGAGGGGTACTTCAAAATGTCACCAGACTAGGTGCTTTGGAAAGTGCTTTACATTTTTGAGGCTTAGCCCTTGAGGAGGAAATTCGCTGCCTCTTTTATTCTCTTAGCGCATGGAAAGCGCTTTATTGCAAAGAAAAAGATCACCGCCGCGAACCGGGCTGTATTAAGTGCAGCACAGGAGTCATGCTGCTTCCTGTGCCCGAGGCACGAAACAACTGCAAAATTGAAGATTTCAGCAAGTGCGCTCCTATCGTGCCTACGGGGTGAAGCGCGCTCTGTGGAACTCCCCCGGGGCACAAGCAGGCACCTACTTTGGTGCCTGCCGCTCCTAACGGCCTGGGCAGGCCGCAACATCTGTTTTAAGCCAGGCAGGTGAAGGAGGCCTCATCGGAGGCTCCTCTACCCCACCGGGCCCTGTTCTCCTCTTCTAGGAAGGGCAGGGGAGAAGGAAGTCTCTCCATGCCCCACTGGAGCCCGGCGCCGTTTCTGCTGTGGGACTGCGGTGGGGCGGGAGCCTCATCGGAGGCTCCCCGTGCTGCCGGTCCCTTTGGTGTGGCCCCTTGCGGGCCGGTGCAGGAATGTTGGCCCCCCCACGCTGGAGGGCCAGTGGCAGCCGGGGGGGGGGGCCCTCAGCGATCACAGGCCCCAGGAGGGGTCTTTTCTTGAAACGGAGGGATTGCGCGGTGCCCCCTCCTCCTTTACACTTCTGCCTGACCTTGGCCCCCTCTTGTGAGGGCCAGTGGAGGCCCGGGGGGGCCCAGTAATTGCAGGACCCAGGAGGGGCCTGTCCTTAAAGCAGAGGGGGTGTGTGGTGCCCCCACCCTCATAAAAGTAATTGCTGACCTTGGCCCCCCCCTCGTGAGGGCCGGTGGAGGCCCGGGGGGACCCTCAGCGATCGCAGGCCCCAGGAGGGGCCCGTCAATTATCCAGAGGGGGTTCGTGCCGCTCCCCTGAAACCCAGAACTCTTGGGAGGCCCTCGTTTCCTGCAGAGGAGCACCGGGGGCCCCATTTTTCATTCTGCAGGCACTAGAGGTGCCTACATCAAACCAGGTACTACCAAATGAAAATATATATAACATAAGTTCTTGTTAGAGACTTTATTGCCTTATATGTGGCCTACCTGTTTTTAGGATGTTTAATATGTGAATGCAAATGTTCCTTTTATGGGCATCACATGCTAATATGTTTTTCTGCCTTGCCAAATGTTTTATAATGTTCCTAATATGGGCGTTTATGATATGCCTATGACAAGTGCTTTGGTGTAATAACGTGCTTCCTGACTACTGCTTATGTTGCAGAATACTGAGTAACCTGTGTGTTATTTGTGACTACTGCTAGTTTGCAGAGTAACCAATGTTTAATGTTCTGACAACTGCTCAGGTAGCAGGATACTACTGATATGTTATGTTTGGTCTAATAATTGCGTTGTGTACAATACAGTATATTTTCATATAACTTGGTGTTGTGTTTCCTTTGTGGTGGGGATAGTGCGTCACGTGTGTTGAGTGTGTTGTATAAACGCTTTACACATTGCCTCTGGTATAGGCCTGACTGCTCATGCCAAGCTACCAAAGGGGTGAGCAGGGGTTATCTTGGACGTGTAACTCCCTTGCCCTGACTAGAGTGGGTGGGTTCTGCCCGGCTTAGGTGCATACCCTAGCCAACCTGAAACCCCATTTCTAACAGCAGGTATTTCAGTTGGACAGTGTGCAACCCAAACAAAATTGCTAGCGTTTGGGGTCTACTTAATTTAAAAAATGGTAGGGGTTATAGCCTTAAGCCCACATAGATTTGGGCATACTTTTTCCGAAAAACTTATTACATAGGTCAATAACTAATGGCTTGTCGATAAATCCCAGTCTCTGTTTTTTTAAGGCATTAGGGCCATTCTCTAGTATTAGAAAAGATTAGAAAATAATCCCAACAATACATTTTGCTGGATAAATTCTGAAGACATTAGCTAAAACAGTAATAGAGTTTCCAGTAACTTCAAATAATTTGGGCATAATTGTCAGAACGCATAGCTTACGATTTTAGATTTGGGGGACATGGAGATGCAGTACTTCAAAGCCACACATGCCAAGTTAATTTAGAGGAAGGAAAGGCTAGCAATAGTCACAGAGTGTCAGCAACACTTGGCCAAAGGCATTTCATTGTGGACAGTTTATTACACAATGGTGTCCAGCAATGAAACTACATTTATCAATGAATCATTAGATATAAGTTTCATTGTGTTCCACAGCATCCTACAATGTTGCTGCAGCCAGCATCCTACAATTTGGATTTGTGATTTTACTGAAAGTACAGTTGCTTCTATGGGGCCACTTATATTAAGGATACTAAGTTAATAGGATGGAATACACTTATAAACCTTTCTAATGTGAGGTTGAAGACTGACTATGGAAAACCTCTGAACTACAAAACAGTCATAGGGATCTACTAGAACTGCACCAAATTTTAGTTTTCCCAGTCTAGAAGCTCCTCTTCGAAGTATTTTCAAATAACTCATTTATAAAATAGGGGCCTGATTTACAGTTTTAAGGACAAGGTACCAGTCACAAATGTGGACGAGTACCATATCCATCAAACCCTTGTCGATCCCCTCTTTTGTGAGTTGGACAGACTGCCAACTTTCCGGAGGCAGTGCCCCCACTTACTCTGCTGTTGGAAAGCTTACTCTGATGGAGTATGGGCCATCAAAGTAAAGACATCAGTTATCCCACCATATTTAGTGCGGATGGTCTGATATTTTTTTCTGCCTCTCAGTCCCAGGAAAATCCTGGAGATCTTGAACAGAAAAAAATAAAAATGCCCCGTAACCCAACCTTGGGGAAAAAAGTTTGTTTCTCATCAACTTGAAAGACAGTAGCTGCACACCAAGGTTGTTCTGAAGGCATAATATTCACCCCTGGGCTGCCTGCGATCTCGCGATATGTGAGGTGGAAGCCCATCAGAGTGGTGGATGTGAGTCGTTGGAGCACTTTCCTGCTCTGTTTCATCTTCAAGCAGCTCACAGCCAGCCCTGGGGGAGTTTGCCTCACAATGCGAGGTCGCGCCCGCCATTGTGACAGACAGTGAGCGCATTCCTCACCTATTGCTGCAATTTCAGAGCAGGCACACTCTTTAATCAATTAAATGTTTGAATCACTGTATTTTCACAGATTTAGGAACATAAGCTGAAAACAAACAAACAAATATATATATCTATATATATATATATATATATATATATATATATATATATATATATATAGATATATATAGATATCCGAGAAAGAAGTGACTCAAACAGATGATCTCACTGATGATCTTTATATATATATATATATATATATATAAAGGGGAATATGCTTCCCTTTTCCGCCCATGTTTTTCCTCACAAACTTTTTAATTGAAAATGGACAGTGAGCACTTTACAGTCTTCACATGAACTTCAAAATTATATTTTTCCTCAGTATTTTTTAGTTTAATTAACCTCTGGAATCTCTGCATGCCCAATAATCCTCAGCGCGTGATAATTATCAAATGCTCCCATGCTTCCAGCACATTTTTCTGAGTGCTTTCTCATGTTTCACAACTTCCTGGAACATTGGCCTCTTCAAATGAAATGATTACTTTTTTGTGCAGTGAACTGGTTGATAGTTTTTATTATTTTTTGTTTTTTTTCTAAATTATTCCAACTCATTGTGAGTACGTAAGGTCCTCACTCACCTTTTGTGCATCCAGTGTGCTCCACCTAATTTTCTGCCTCACTTGCTTGCGGCATCAGTACTCAGCTTGGCACCCTATCTCTTAAATGGGGAAACAAGGAATTTTAAACTTCCACCACCATTCCATAGTTAGAATCTGACTTACTTTCTTAACAATATGGATGACACAAGCTCTCAAAAACCTGACTCCTATTCAGGTACTAATCCCACAACTTCTTCATTCAGTAAAATGTCAATGGGGTTAAATAAAGAGCCAACAAAAGACGCCCCTTTTCCAGAAAAATCCTCCATGACTTCTATGGTTATGATAAATGAGGAAATTTGCACACTGAAACTCTTCATGGAAGAGACTACTAAAACGTTGCAAAATTTAGATGGTAAATGGTCTTCATTGGGGCCGCAAGTATCACTACTCCCCTCAACATTCAGAAAGCTTATAGACCTGGTCCCAGAATTTCTGCTAAACCACATATACATATACAGATCGTTTACAAGTAATATCTGCTGTTAAAGCTAAAAAGCAAATTATCTGGGCCTTCCCTAGAGTATTCTTCTCCTAGGATGTGGCTAAAGTCACTGCAGATCACCAAAAATAGTTCTTGGATATGCATCCTCAGTTGAGAGCTATTAATGTTAGTTTTCGGCCTAATTCATCCATGCTTGTGTAAGGGAACATATAAAGACAAAACAACCATTTACGAGGAGCCTGCTGCACATAAGAAATGTCTTCAATATGTGGAAGAAAGGACATGGACACTTCAAGAATGACTTAATTTAATTTGTTCTTATGTCTGTTTTTCTGTTTTTTATTCACTTACCTGAGTTACTAGGTTTTCTTTTATTGCTAGGGTTGTTTTTCTTTTATTATGACATGCCTTAGTTTCTTAATGTTTCTCTTCGTATGATAAAGATATTTGTCCTCACATCTCATTTCCCCATGGTCTCACTTTCATGTGATGTTCTCGTCCAAATCAACGCCGCCCTGGGTTCCTATGGAGTTCGGATGTTGTTGCCTTCGTCTTCTGGTGTTGCCACCCTCCCTCTCATTCTGTGTTTTGTAGGTATGTTTTTCGGTCATTATTTGTATGATTTGTACTGTCTATATGCTCTCCGTTTTGCTATTTTTTTTACTGATGTTTCTTTTTCCGGTTCTATTTTGTCATTTTGATTTCCATGCTTCCCTCTCCACCACCCCTTTCCCCCTTTCATTTCCAATTAAATTCAGTTCTTATTCTCATCAATACTTCTTTCCTGTTTCTCCTCCTTGTACCCTTCTCCTCCCTTCCCTTTTTAATCAAGCAAAATTCTCATTCTCTCCAACATTTGATTTATTACTTTTTCATTTTACTACTGTAGACGTGTTGATTGTGCATACTATTGTTCCAGGATTTCATTCAAGGTTGCTAAAATGAATATTAAAGGGTTGGGTAACCCTATTAAGCTGCAGTGGGTTCTTTCACATTTAGCTAAACTGAAAATCGATGTTGGGTAACTAAAAGAATCACATCTTTCTGACCCAGAGGTTGCCAAGTTAAAACAATGCTGGCTTGGTAATGTTTTAGCTTCTCCTGCTTTGGGGAAAAAGAATGGAGTATTGTTTCTTTGTCACAAAAAGTTGAATGTTAATATTGTTAACCAAGAATCTGATTCTGAAGCTCGATGGATCATTGCTAAGTTTCTTTTTGATAACACACCCTGGAGTATCTTTAATGTTTATGGTCCTCTTTCTGTTTATAATACCCTTTGGACCAACAATTCTGACAAATTGCTTTTGCGTGATGATGACTATAACATTGTTGGTGGAGGTTGCACCCAAATTCATAATCCTATTCTGGATAGAAATTCAACAGTCAAGTTTGTTCATATCAAAATGCATTTTCAATTTAAATCTGTTATCCAGCGTTAATCGTTAGTTGATAAATGGAGGTTATGTCACTCAGATCTCCGGGAATAAACTTTTTATTCAGCTCTGTATCATTCAAAATCCTGCACAGATTATCTTTTTTGCAGTAAATCACTGGCCCAGCATGTTCTTCAGTCTGACATAGGATCAATTATGATACCAGATCATGCACCAGTGTACACAGACTTTGACCCAATGCCCTATTTACACACATGCAGGTAGACTGTGCTTTAATAATTCATTACTTTTGGATGCTAAATCCATATCCCAATTTGAAACCTTTAGCTCTGAATTTTTTGTTATTAATACTGATACTTCCTTTGGAATGATTTGGGATTCCTTTAAAGCATCTGCAATAGGTTTTATAATACATTTTGTCTCTCAAAAGAAAAAAATGTATGGAAACACAATCTAACAAAATACTTGGTAACATTAAAATTTTAAGTATACTTATTATCACTCTAAAACCAAAATTTCCTTTCAGCGATTGATTGATGCTAAACTCACTTTTAATAGATTAACTATGAATGCCTCCTTTTTTTATCTATTGAAGAACAGTGCACATTATTATGGTGGCCAAAATAAAATGGGATAAATTCTTGCAAATTATTTAAAAATCAAAAGAGATAGAAATGGAATAATGTCTCTACGAAATAGTGCAGGAACTTTTCTCTTTAAGGACAAAGATATTTTAAATGAAGTTTTACACTTTTACACACATTTATCTTCTCCAGAAATGCAAACATTGCAATTAGATTTGATAAACCACTTTCAATCCATTACTTCCCTTCCCTCACACCATATTGATTTCAACTCATTACAGGCAGATATTTCACTTTCAGAAATCACTCATGCTATCTCAATACTACACAGAGGGAAAGCTCCTGGGCCCGATGGCTTTACTATTGAATTTTATAACCTCTTGGATAAGCTGCTCCTTCCCAACCTTTTACTCTTATTTAACTCATTGATCATTAAGGGTACTTCTCAAGGCTCTTTCCAGGAAGCCCTGCTTTGCTTAACTCCAAACAATAATAAAGATCTCTCCCAGTGCAAGAATTACTATCCCATTTCTTACTTTAATACTGACTACAAAATGTTTGCAAAAATGTTGACATCGCGTATTGATCCTAATTCACCTAATCTCATAGGAGTCGAACAATCCAGTTTTGTAAAGGGACGACTATCCTCTGTTAATGCTCGAGTATTTTTCTATGTCATAAGCAAGGCCTGTACATTGGGTCATCCTATTGCCACTATTACTTTGCATGCAGAATTTCTTTTTGATAGGATAGGTAAGGATTTTATGTTTCAGGCATTAAAATGGATTGGTTTCCATCCCAAATTGATTGGTTTCATTTCTTTGCTATAAAGGCAGTAATTTTTGTTAAAGGTATGCTTCCAGCTTATTTTTCATTGTTTAGAGGGGTATGCCAAGGCCGTCGCCCCTTGTGTTTTTTATTGCACTTGAACCTTTTCTAACTAAAATTTGACAAGGCACACATATCTCAGGTTTTCAAATTGGATCCCACCAAAATAAGATGTCAGTTTATGCAAATTACATTCTTTATACTGTTCCAACCATACAACTTATATTCCTCCTTTTCTACAACAAGTTACTGTTTTATCCTAACTGACAGGTTATCGGCTTAATATTGATAAGTGTGAGGTTTTACATTTAAATGGTTTGTTTAACAAACAACTTTTTGATCACACAGGATTTGTCTGGCAACCATCAAAGATATAGTATTTAGGATTGTGTTTTACACAGACGATTAAAGAAACTTTAAATTGAACTTTGTTTATATTAACAAAACACTAAATTATAATATTGCAAGATGGCACGCACTTTTTCTTTCTTGGTGGGGCAGAATTGATTCTAATAAAATAATTCTTACTCCCTTGTTATTATATGTTATTGCTAGGATACCTGTCCTTATCCCTGCTTACTATTTAAAAAAATAGATGCTCTTCTATCAAAATTCCTTCGGAAATGCAGATCTTCTTGAATAGTTTTATTCTGATTAAAAAAGGAAAAATCTAATGGAGACCTTAACTTTCAAAATATAAAAAAAAATACCATTATGCTTTCTCTATAAAAACACGCTGATCGATGGTTTTCTTCCATTCTCCCCTTACACCCCCCTCTCTATGGCTACAGTGAGACAAATCTCTTCCTGCCCCTTTTAATTTTACAAAAATTCTTCTTTCGCAACAACTTTTTCTCAATCATGTTTTCATGTAAACCCATGACATCTCTCCTACTATCCACACATTCCTCGGTTTCTACCTTTCAACAACAACTCATTTGGCATAATAAAGTACTACATACTAAGAATCGTTCTATATATTGGAAGACCTGGCGAGCTGAAAGTTTTGAATTGGATATTGCAATTTTTGAAGATGACCAACTTGTCCTGAACTCTGAGTAAAATTTTCTACAACTCCTGACACCTCTACTATCATCCACATATCCCTCAGTTGCTACCTATCAACAGCAACCTATTTGGCATAATGAATCACTACATATTAAGAATCATCCTATATATTGGAAGACCGGGGGAGCTAAAAGGTTTGATTTGGATATTGCAACTTTTTGCAGATGATCAACTTTTACCTTTTCACGAACTCCAAGTAATGTTTCTCTGCCATCTACTTCCAAAACATAATATGACCTTTTATGTACTCCCCTCACTCAATACATTTTCACTTTGCCAAATACTTCCTTCGCTCCCCCAACATCCACTACACTTTTTCCATTATTAAACAATGATCCATTGGCCTTTGCTTTCATAAATCACTACAAATGACATCAGATAGGGCAAAGACTAAGAATTAACTAGCTTGGGAAAGGGATCTTATGGAATGTTGGCCTATTACCTTACAGGATAAGATATGGCGTAAACGTCATAAAACAGTGTGGGCTGCTAATACTACACATACACTTTTCCCCAACTGCATTCTCTTCTTGTTGGTCCTGTTCATGCACCAATGCTGATTTAAAGGATATGTTATTTTCGTGCCCATTTATTTATCAATTTTGTAAACTGCTGTGGTCTCAAATTAAGAAGATTTTTAAAGTTGCTCTTTGTTTTTCCTTCTTTCTGGGTAGTTTGGCTCCTCAGTGGCCCCACACTACCTCACGTTACAAGTTGATAGATTTATTCTTAGTTGTTGCTTTTCATTTAATAACATCAAGTTGGAAATAAGCTCAGAACGTCACTTCCAGGTTGTGGTGGAATGCTGTTTGCTTTCATCACAAATTAGACACCAACTATGTTTCTCCTGTATCTTTAGCTGTTATGAGAGATCTATTATAGCTTCCATTGACTATGTATGTATCCCTCTCTGCCTCACTTGTTATTAACAATATTACTATGTCAGATAATGTAAAGAAGCAGCCTTGAACTTCACCTGATTACCCTTTTTGTACTAATAAGATAACGTATAGGATTTCATACAGCTATATTTATGATGTTTATTTTTTCTTTCTTTTCACAATGTCTACAGTTCTTTTAGTGTTCTCATTTTTCTAACTTATACATTTTAGCTACATATTGTCTTTCTTTTTCTCTGTCCTCCCCATATTCCTTATGTATTTATGCAGTTTCTTACAGTGTATACTTTTCTTCCCACCTTTGTATACTTTTTTAGCAAATACTTTCTTCAATCACTGTATTTTATGCTCAATAATTGTGTTCTACTTTTGTTATTAGGACTTACATTACTTATTGTAATGCTGTTTTATTTTTGGTGTTATTAAATAAACTCCAATTTTAAAAAAGAAAGAGTGATGGATGTAGTGTCCTGTTCCACTCTGACTGACAGAGGGCCACCTGGCAATCTTTAAATCAAGCCCTAAGATCTCTTAGACAGCATCTTGGACTTATCCTCTAAATCAGTTAATGCATAATAGCTTAATAGTGAATTTTACCTAGCTGTTTGGAACCCATTAAACTTTGACGAAGACCGAAGTAAAGATCCAATACTGCATTCAACATTACCCCTTCAAAGAAAGAGATTTGTCAAAGTGAGGATAGGGTGTCTGCCCAATTGCAGCAAATGTACGCACTGAGGCTGAACGTTCTCAAATTCAGTAGATTAATAAGTATTTTCATTACTTCAAATTTAGAACGAGAAACATACACATATAGTGACAAACGTTTAACTGAGAAGTACGTACCTTGGTGTCCTGTTGGCCAAGATGCAAATCGAACCTCAATTTCTTAACTTTTAGTTTTCTCCTTCACAAAATAGATAAAAATGTAAAAATAATGAGTCTTCTGCTGTCACAAAGTCACTAGCTATTAGATTGTTTTGTTTAAATAAAAGCAGATAAAAGCTATAATTACATTTATGCAATTTGACAAATCAACAAATCTCGCTTGTTAGTTCTATAGCGATAGTTACGATGATCTTTCTGTTTACAGCATTAAGGTCTTTGCATTACTAAAAACTCACTTTTAGTTTCATGTGTCTCAATGCATACCACTTTATTGTTAACAGTAGATATATACTAATTTCAATATCTGTGGTTCAATGAAATTGGTTTACAGAAGTTACCATCAACATCCACAGATGTTGCACAAGTTTTTTAGCCCGAAAAAAACATCTGCCATAAACTAGATGTAGCACTATATTAGTTTATACTTTCTAAAAAAGTCCTAATTCCCCTGTAATGGTCCCAAAATTATTTAAATTTTCTCTGAAATTGGATCTTCATATGGGCAACCAGCCCCTTTGGGGAGGAGTCAGGCACTTTCACTAACTGTGTTATGGTTTTTCATGGATTCATTCACATTGTTTGGGTGGTGTAAGTTTTACTTACATTGGCCCTCATTACAACATTGGCGGCCGGAACCGCTGTGCGGTCGCCATTACGACATCCCCGCTGGGCCAGTTTCCCAGTTTCCACCCGCCGGCCCAGCGGGGATGTCGGCCGCAACATTGGAGCCGGCTACAAATGGAGCCGGCGGTGTTGCGGCTGTGCGACGGGTGCAGTTGCACCCGTCGCGCTTTTTACTGGCTGCTTTGCAGACAGTGAAAAGCTTCATGGGGCTGTGCCAGAGTGCAAGGGCACCCAGGGGCCCCACGACTCCCCTTTCCACCAGCCTTTTCATGGCGGTTCCTACCGCCATGAAAAGGCTGGCGGGAGGGGGACTTGTAATCCCCTGGGCAGTGCAGCAAGCAGCGCTGCCCTGGAGGATTAAATCCGCCGTGACCACTGTGGCGGAAAACCACTGATCCTGGCTGTACGACTGCAGCTCTTCGGCCACAGTCGTAATACCAAAGATTGCACCGCCAGCCTGTTGACGGTGCAATCGTCGAAACAGCCCTGGCGGTCTTTGACCGCCATTATACTTTATTCACTTGTCTTGCCATTTTAATGTACTCCGTAGGTCCCCTGCTTTATGTTTAGAGATAGGAGCACATTAATGTATGTTTGTTTGGGTGTGTGGGCCTTTAACTGAGTGTATGCATGTTCTGGACTAAGAACCAAACTAAACAGGTAGGGTGTACCAGCTAGTGCCAGTGCTTCCAGGGTGATGTAAAGGCAAGCAGAAGCAGAAGTCTGTGAGATCTAGATCAAATTCTGAGAAGTATGAAAACAGACGGCATCCAAATTGGTCTCCATTCACTATCATACCTTACTCATGTTTTTAGAGAGGAAGTATTATTGTCCCAAAAGTTGAAAAAGTTTTTACAAATAAACTCTGCACACCAGTTAACTTGTGGGGGAAGGAAACATTATCATGTTTTCACTGCCCTCCAATGGCTGAATAGACTCCTATGTGGTATCACCAGGAAAGGGATTTTGGCTCCGCCCACACATTGGGAGGCAGGAGTACATGATTTGATTAGGCAGACGATGTATGCTTTCACGTGATTTGAGTTGTGTTTGATTTCATGGAGTTTAATAAATACATTTTATTCTAAATGCCCTACTTCTGATATTTTATCATTCTACAAATGTATCAAGACACCCACGTGTTAGTAAGTTAATAAATCTGTATTTGATAATTAATAGCTATTAAAAATTAGGTGATCAGGTCGAAATGACAATCATTTTATAAAATAGTGTTTAGATAGGTTACTGGAGTAAACAAATAATCAATATATCATACAAAACACAGGTACCATCTATAACACTGACACTTCAGGGGGGTTTGATGGACATGCCAGTCTGTGGCACATGTAAGATGACAATTTTGCCAGTGATATTGTCTCCTAAAATAAAGTCACCATTGTTCACACAATGACAATGGGGATAATCAATGTATAATATATGGTAATGTATATAAAATTGTCACTTAAGCCTTTAGTCTATCCATCACTCTGACATGATAGTTGACGTTACTTGCACTAGGAAGTCATATTGTTCTGGTAACTTTCACTTAAAGTGGGTAGGCATTGACTCCTGGATGGTTGCCATATTCTTTGTAATTTAACAATGAAAAGACTGGCGGGGAACGAGGTCATAATCCTGGGGCAAGTGCTGCATGCAGTGCTGCCCTGCGAGATTACGATCTCTGCCTGCCCCCAACCGTTCCCAACGGAGGTGGCGGACCCCTGGTGGTCTAACCGCCAGGGTCTTAATGTGGCCTGACAGCCACCATGGGGCTGGTGGTCTTAAGACCATCAGCCTCGTAATTGGCCCCATAATGTTGGTTAGTCTAACTGCTTTATGTATGCAGCTTTCTGTCGTTGTTTTACTCAGCTCTGACATTCTCACATTTCAGGAAGACTGAAGATCTTTATATTTGTGATTCCCACCAACATGCTGTGAGAAGAAGAGGTCATAGCCTTAATGTGAGCTTGCATATGGGTTAAAGAGAAGAACCCACAAATGTAAACTGGTGTCATGAAAGGTATGAGAGACAGATCACTTTGTGGCTGAGCTCTCAAGCTTCTCAACTCGAAGACCCTCAGAGGAAAGCATGTTTTTAATGAGAATAAACTATGCTCACCTTGAGAAACTTGGTCTGAACTACGGGGCAATACTACAGGAAAATGTGTAATGTGCTGTGTTAAACAACTCATCTAAGCATGGTGCAGGTTAATAAACATAAAAGATACATATAGACCCTCATTCCAACCTCGGCGGTCTTTTCAACAGACCGCCGAGGGACCGCCGTACGGAAGACAGCCAGTGCTGGCGGTCTTCCGCACGGGCCATTCCGACTGCTGGCAGCGCTCCGCCCGTTTCCAGACGGAGATCCGCCAACAGCCATACTGGCGGCAGGCGGGGAAGTGGAGGTAGCTCCACCTCCACCGCCACGCCAACAGAACACCACCCAGCGAATCACGACCTGTGATTCGCTGTGGCGGGGTTCTGTTGGCGTGGCGGTGTCGGCGGAGCTGCCCCCATGGCTCCCGTCCCCTCCCGGAGGATCACCGGAACAGATAAGGAGATCGTCCGCCAGGGAAGGGGGGTGGGGCGGTGTTGTGAGTTGCGTGCGTGCATGGGGGTGTGCGTGTGTGTATGTTGAGGGGGCGTGTGAGTGCGTGCGTGTATGCGGGGGGGTGTGTGTATGTGCATGAGTGTGTGCATGGAGGCGGAGGGGTGTGTTTATGTGCATGAGTGCGTGCATGGATGCGGGGGGATGTGTGTATATGTTGGGGATCGGGGTGGGGAGGGGGGTCCTGCAACCTTTTGGGGGTGGCAGGGGTGGTGGGGGGGTAGGGGAGGGAGATGGGGTGGGGGTGGGGGAGACCCCTATCAGTGCCGGGGAAGGGATTCCCTGGCACTGATAGTGCTTACCGCCATGTATTTGATGGCGGTCCCGAACCGCATGAAATCCATGGCGGTAAGCTGCGGTCAGGCGGGTTGGAATACCGCCGGCGGTATGTGTCGACCGCCGGCCTGGAGACCCAAGTCGTTACCGCCGTGGCGGTCGGAACGGTGAAGCGGCGGCTGGCCATGGCGGTAACCGCCATGGTCAGAATACATGAAAAAAGACCGCCAGCCTGTTGGCGGTCTAACCGCAGCTTCACCGCCGACCGCCACGGTTGGAATGAGGGCCATAGTCTAGTTTACCCTTAAGAAACAAGAAAGAAGGGCAATAAATGTCATTAAGTGAAGAACAATTGATAAAGAGAAATAAGGAAAGTGAAGGAAAAAAATTATGCAAAGTGTAAAAATGCAGCAATCAACTGAGACTGAAATAAGACGAACATTAGAGGACAGGAGTGCATCAAACAATTTCACTAAAGTTCACTGAAACGCACAATGCATCTTGGGCTGGGATAAAATCAGTTACTCTGAATGCAACTGGTTGTTTTTCAGTGGGATGTTCCAGGTATTCCAGTAGATTTCTCTGAACTTGGTTGCTTCAGTACTAGTAATTCCTCTTTAAGACAATTGTACCGGGCCTCTCCACAAATGAAATAGGCCGAAACAGGAAGACAGGTTTACCAAATACATTTTTGCAGGTTCTTATGGAGGTATTCCACTGAGTGTAGTTCACTTTGGGAAAAGTAGAACGAGAATCACCCAACTAGAATAGGAATATCCATTGCCCAGTCCTTAATGACTCAAATGAGTTTCAGCCACTGGTCTGAGAACTCCTTCAGTTAAAGGACCTTCTAAGCCTTCAATCACACCAGGCTTAGGATTGAAGCTGAAAAGAAGGCAAGGCACTCTATCCATAGCATGCCCATCCCCTACTAACCCTGACGTCCTGTCCAAGATGTTGAATTCCACATCTATGGAGCAAATCCTTTAGCAGCAGTTAGGCCTCTTATTGAGGAAACTCTCAAAGAAACTCTCAAAGTTATCCTCCATTAATGTGATTTCTTCCTCAACACAAGCAGGGACATCTTTTATGTCTTATCTCACCAGTCTAGTCTGCTTTATTAGCCATGTTGAGCATTCCTAGCCTCCAATCTTCACCTTTTGGGAGCTAGGCTTGAGCCACACATTAATTTATTTTTACATCACAGACAAGGAGTCCAACAGAGAGGAGCCAGTCGGTTTGAAGGAACCTCATCCGTTGAATTGACAGATGACTGTAACCCATTTGCAAAGATCTGAATGCAGGATGAAGAAAATCCCTCCCACAAATCACCTATCTTAATATTAGTGTTCGACTTTTCATCCTTGGTGTGTTCTCCCTTAACTTTTTGCCTCTTTTCCCCAGGTTGCTGATGTGTGCTGGGCTCTGATTTTGTTGTTTTTGTTACTCTGGGCACTTTACCACTATTAACCAGTACTAAAGTGCAAGTGCTCCTTTACAAAATGTGTATGTAATTGGCTTATCCATGATTGGCATATTTGATTTACTAGTAAGTCCCTAGTAAAGTGCACTGGAGGTGCCAGGGTGTGTAAATCAAATGCTACGAGTGGGCCTTCAGCACTGGTTGGGCCACCCACATAAGTAGCTCTAAAATCATGTCTCAGACCTGCCACTGCAGTGTCTGTGTGTGAAGTTTTAACTGTAAATTCGACTTGGCAAGTGCACCCACTTGCCAGACCTAACCCTTCCCTTTTCTTACATGCCAGACACCCCTAAGGTAGGCCAAGGGCAGGGTGCACTGTATGGTTAAGGTAGGACATATAGGGGGTTATTCTAACTTTGGAGGAGTGTTAATCCGTCCCAAAAGTGACGGTAAAGTGACGGATATACCACCAGCCGTATTACGAGTTCCATAGGATATAATGGACTCGTAATACGGCTAGTGGTAAATCCGTCACTTTTCCGTCACTTTTGGGACGGATTAACACCTCCTCCAAAGTTAGAATAACCCCCATAGTAATGTGTTTTATATGTCCTGACAGTGAATTATTGCTAAATTCGTTTTTCACAGTTGCAAGGCCTGTCCCTCTCAAAGGTTATCATGGGGGCTACCTTTAAATCTGATTAAAGTGTATATTCCCTTTGCGAGCGGATGGACATGTGGAGTTTGGGGTCTCTGAGCTCACAATTTAAAAATACATCTTTTAGTAAAGTTGATTTTAAAATTGTGTGTTTGAAAATGCCACTTTTAGAAAGTGGCTATTTTCTTGCATATACCATTTCTGTTACTCTGCCTGTTTGTGGATTCCCTGTCTGGGTCAGGTTGACAGATGGGCAGGTTGCACCTCACACTAGAGAGTGACTCAAAGGGAGCTTGGGTGTAGCCTGCATATCCTGATGACCCATCTGTGGTAGGAGGGAGGGTATGAGTTGTCACTCACACCTGAAAGGGCTGTGCCTGCCCTCACACAATGGAGTCTCCAACCCCCTTGTGAGTGTCTGGGGCCTGGCCTGGGCAAGGCAGGATTTCACATTCAAAAGAGACTTTACTTTGATGTAAGCCTACTTCAAAAGAGAAATTGGGTATAAGAAGGGCACCCAAAACCACAGACTTTAGAAACACTTCTGTAAACAAGAGGAACCCCTGCCTGGAGCAGGGCTGAAGAGCTGAAGAAGAAGAGCTGCCCTGCCTGTGACTGTGCTTTGTGGAGCTATCCTGCAGTTGCTGCTTCTGCCAGATTAAGAGGGCAAAGACTGGACTTTGTGTGCCTTCCATCTTGAGAAGAAATCTCCAAGGGCTTGATTTAGAGCTTGCCTCCTGTTGTTTGAAGTCTCAGGGACAGCAAAGACTTCTCTCTGCCAGCGCCTGGGGTCTCTGGAGAGACTCCTACTCTGCCCGGTGGTGCCCATTCAGTTCCTGGGACCCTGAAAGGAGAAGCTGGCAGCCTAAAGACAAGAAAATCCACGCACAGAGCTCCGTGCGGGGAAAAGATCGAGGCAACTCCGATCTGCGGCTGAGGAAATAACGCGCCGCCGGCTCCGCAGCTGAGAAACGGCGCTCACAGGAAACACGACTGAAGAATCGATGCACGGAGCAGGAGAAACAACGCGCAGCATCTCTGACGGAGGCTGGGAGATCACAACCCGCGCTGTTGGGTTTTCGGATTATCGTGCGGCTGGATTTCTGACTCAAGTACTGCTGGGCGTGAAAAAACAACACAAGGCCTGCCCGGACCCGAGAGTGCTGACCGGATCAACGCATCGCTCTCCTGCAGAGAGAAGAAACAACGCGCCCGACCCGGCGAAAGGAGAAATGATGCACGGTCCCGCTTGAGAGTGGAATCAACGCATTGCATGCCCTTTTTGACGCGCACTTGCCTGTGCGGGGTTATTTTTGATGCACCCAAGGTACTTTTACACGCTGATAGCGTTAGTGTGTGTTTAAAACTACTTAAAGACTCCTTTTGATTTTGAATTGATGACTTGTGTATTGTGGATTTTTTATGTTTTGGTCTTGTTTTGTTTAGATAAATATTTCCTATTTTTCTAAACCTGTGTTGTGTCATTTTGTAGTGTTTTAATTAAGTTACTGCGTGTGTTGGTACAAATACTTTACACCTAGCACTCTGAAGTTAAGCCTACTACTCTGCCAAGCTACCAAGGGGGTAAGCAGGTGTTAGCTGAGGGTGATTCTCTTTTACCCTGACTAGAGTGAGGGTCCTTGCTTGAACAGGGGGTAACCTGACTATCAACCAAAGACCCCATTTCTAACAATTAGGATGTTATGGATGGGATGAACTGTGAATTGGTAGTTAGTAGACGGTTATTCAGATAGGCAGATTTACTCTCCAGTTCCCACGTATAATAACCTTATTTATTTAAAATAAAGATAAAGTTACTAACTGTTCAATCCTCCATAGCTCTGAGATTGCATGATTACTGTGAACCCAGTAGTTGCTATCAGACTAAATGCAATAGTTTAGGCTCAAGTTATGTTTTTTCATTTTAGGATAGATGACCACAATGCACAAGGCCATGAGAGGAATGTTTGGACAGTGGGCATCATCTGTTAGTTTCACCAGGGAGATCTCTTTTCGGTATTGCTTTTTTTCAGGAAATCAAAATTAAAACCAGATTAAAAACATATGAACTTGACTTGATAATTGAGAGTATTATGATCAGTTATATAACATAGGATGTAATACGTGAAACCTTGGCACTCAACTCAAGCCCACTGTTTATAGCTTTCCTATATATGAAATGCATGTTTTCTCAAAGAGGAAACACTATTTTCGATTACCTTGTTCATTTAATAAAATCTGAGAAATTCAACCAGTTTCTGTCACGGGCATGAATTCATAATTTCACAATCACATTTTTGTTATGAGCTTTATTTCTCCCTTTTGCTTGGTCTCATTCAATTTAGTATGAAATGTTTCAATGGCCTGAAAAAATCCCTTTTATTAAGTTATTGCCTTGACTGCAGAAGTATGCTGATACTGCAAATTTTGTAATTGGAATTTTGAACTGATGCGTCTGTGGCTTCAAGCTCGTGACCCGACAACATACGCGTATAGCCATGGGATACTCAATAATCATCACTGCAATTTAATATGTGCAGATCATGACTGATAATAATTTCTGCAAAGTGTACCTTGCAGTAGCTTTGCAGCGCTGTGTTTTCCAGACTCGTGTGAAACACATGTTCTGTGGAAAAGGAATAACGTCAAGGCTGTTCGCAAAAGTACAAAGCTTATTTTAAATTTCACTTATGAGATATGGGAGCACCATAGCCTATCGTGATGAAGGAAGAAATCTGCCACCCTTACATACAATTTTCAAAGGTCCTAAATAGAATCAATCCAGAACTCTAGCTGAATTATATATATATTTTGTAAGGTTCATTTGGAGCAATTCAGAGAACAAGATGAGGAGCTGCCTGTCCTCAGTTAGGGCCTTAGATGTCACTGCCAGATTATTGTTGGGGCAGATTCTTACTGCACTGCTACTCATTGTCAAGCCATAGATCAGCCTATAAGTAACGCTTAATTTGTACAAGCATAAGTACTCCATCCCAAGTATTTACTAAGAAGCCTGCGGCAGATGCTGTTGAAAGTTGGCATGTTGCATGCCATGGTAGGGCAGTCTTGATTCCACTTAAGACCTTTTTAATTCACCACCAGGCACCCTCAGCCCTTTTATTTATTCTTGCAGACTTCTGCCTTCTCCCTTTGTCGTCGTTTTTCTGTCTTTCTCTTCCTCTTTCTTACTTTCACTTTCTCTGGGTGAAAGTTTGATGTGAACAAATGAGTGTCTGCCTCCAGAAAAGAGTGCTGGTAGGAACCACCTGCAATCCCAGGCAAAAATTAAGCACTGCATATAAGTACATCATTTGTGAACAAGAATATCAAGGACAAAACATCAGCTACTAAAATATGGTGTCCGGAATATCAACTACTGAAATATTGCGAGTCTAAGTGTATACAGGTAAGCATAGAATTTATTTTCTTAACTTTGAGGTATATGTGGGGCTCTACTAATGAGTCACAGGGACCCCATCCTCTCAGGCCTATTTTTCAAAAATAGGGGAAAGTGATGCTTGGTCCCCTTTCCAGAGCCTCAGTGAGGCTCTGGGCAACCTCACGGGCCAATTTCAAAATAAAGGGGAGGGGGCATTGTGACCCCCTTCCCTGAGCCACCAATGGGCCCACGGACCCCATCACCTGCTGGGTTTTCGAAAATAAGCGGGGGCATGCATGGCCACTATTTCCACAGGGAGAGGGGTGTAAGCCCTCTTCCTTTAAAGACCATGGCGATGGGGTCCCCAGAGACCCCTATGGCTCAGGGAGGGGAGCTGGGCACGCTCTCCCCTCTACAAATATCAGATGACCCTGAGGGATTGGGTCCCCAGAGTCCCTCATGGCTCCGTATTGGGGGCTCTGTGCCCCTTCCCCTCAATTTAATGAAAAAGACCTGGGGGATGGGTTCCTTGGGGTGCTTAGTGGTTTGGGCCACATGCCCTGAGCCTCTTAATTAAAAAACAAAGGATGCAGGTGATAGGGTTCCTGGGGCCAAAAGCAGTTCGGTGAGGGGGCTGTGCACGCCCCCTTAATATAAAAATATGACCAAGGGGAATGGGAACCCTGAGACCTTTAAATGCTCAGGGAAGTGGCTGCATCACCCCGTCTTCTTTTGGTTGACTAATTGTCCCTGGCAATGAGGTCTGCCTGACTGCAGCCAGACCCTATGGACGACCCACAGTGAGAGGCTGGCTGTCCACAGTGACTGGATGAATGGCCACAGGGGGCCATGGATTATTATTTACATATGGTAATGAAATATTACTTTATGTTATAAAGGAAATTCAATGAAAAAAATAAAGGTTTAAATGAAGTTAGATTCAGGTGAAGATTTTAATGACAACATAACATTTTAAACTTATAAAACCACTGAAATTCACCAGTTATAATTATCTCTAGTGACCATAATTTGTGCCCTAAGTGAACACTAAATCAGGTCCTCATCATACACAGACTTGTCATCAGTGATGCCATTTCAAATGTAGTGATTTAATCAATGATAACCAGTGTATGATATGTCACTCCAATCTTCACCACTCAACTCTATGCCACTCCACAGTACAGTATTCTATTCTAGGCCGCTCCAGTCTATGTCAGTCCAGTCCATGTTAACCCACACAATTCCACTGTATGCCACTCTGTTCTACACAACTCCAGTGTTCGCCCCTCCACTGTAAGGCACTGTACGACATGGTTCTCTATGACACCCCACTCCACTGCCCTGTACGACACACCAATCCACTGTATGCCACTTCACTGTACTGTACGACATGCCACTCAACTCTACGTCACTACCCTCTATGCCACTACAATCTATGCCTCTGCAATGCACACAGCTGCATGCTGCATCACTGCACTGTACTCCAATGCACTTCCCTGCACTGTCCGCCACTGCACTCTGTGCTACTCCAGTCTTCGCTACTCCATTCTGTGCAACTGTACTCTAGGCCACTGCTCATTATGCCATTGCACTCCAGGCCACTGCACTCTATGGCACTCTACTCTACTTTACACCATTTTGATTGTAAGACTCTGCATTCTGGGCCACTGCCCTCTACACAGCTCTACTGTATGCCAAGCCACTCAAATCCACACCGTGCAACCCTAAACCATTCTATCACACCCCACACAATACTAGTCTACTGTATGTCACTGTACTCTATGCCACTGTACTTTACACCACTCTATTGTACGCCACTTCAAGCCACTTTATCCTGCTCCAATCCACATTACTCTGCTGTATGCCACTCCACACCACTCTATGCCACTTCACTGTACCCTGCTTCACTCTACACCATTCTACTCCATGCCACACTTCTTTATGCCACTCTATCCAACTTCCTTCTACCACACTTCACTCTACTCTATTCCACTATACTCTACATCACTTTACTCTATGCCACCCTACTCTATCCCACTTAATGCCAACACACTTCACTCTACAAATCTATGCTGTATGCCTTTGTACTCTAAGCCACTCAACTGTACACAACTCAACTCTACACCACTCCAAGGCATTATACTTCACACCACTCTATTCTACTCCACTGTATGACACTGCACTCTGTGCCACAGCACTGTATTCTGCACCACTGCACCCTACGCCACTCTATTCTATGCCACTCTATATTACCCCACTTCACTGTACCTCACTTCATTGTGCATCACTCCACTTTACTCTACTCCACTCTAAATCACTCCATTCTATACTTCAAGACTCTACAACACAAGACTCTATACCACTCACTCAACACTATATGCCATCCACTCTGCATCAGAACACTGTACACCACTCCAATGTATGCCATGCCACTGTACGCTAATCCACTGTATACCATACTCCACTGAATGCTAAAACACACTATCCCACTTCACGCTATTCCTCAGCACTGTATGTGACTCAACTCTATGCCACTCTACTATATATATATATATATATATATATATATATATATATATATATATATATATATATATATTTATATATATATATATATATATATTAGTGTGTGTGTGTGTATATATATATATATGCATATATATATAGATAGATACACACTCAGCAAACTTTTTAACAAATACAAAAAATGATATAATTAATTTCCCCTACCTCTACAGTGCTTGCTAAAGTAGTTCCTATACATTTAAAACACATTAAACATTTGCATTTCACAGTAAACCACAGAACAAACCAAAAGTGTTGTCTGAATAATATAGCTGCCTTTTCATTTTATAAGGGTTGTCATTAATCAATAGCATTGTGCTTTGTGTGTTGTGTCATAGCCATGTACCACTTCATACCATGAAAGTACTGTGGTTTAATGTGGCCCAATATATCATTAAGACTTTGGGCCATATAACTTTAAAACTACTGAACTAATTTATATAAAATATCAAAAAGGACCCTTTTCACACCATAATGTATATGCCTGCACAATTGTATAAAAATCCGTTCATCCACTTAGATGCTAAGTCTGTCTAAAAAGTCTCAGATTCCACTGTACACCACAACACTCTGCGCTACTTCGCTCTAAGTCACTCCACTCCACACTGTTATACTCTACGTCACTCTACTCCATGCCACTCTACTACACTGTACTTCACTGTAGCCCTCACATCACTCTACACCAGTTCACTCAAACCCACCTCACTCTACTGTACTCCTTTCTACACTACTCTACTAGACACCACTTTAATCTATCCCATTTCATCGTATTCCACTTCACTCGATGCCACTTAACTGTATGCCTATCTACTCACTTCACTGAACACCATTCCACTGTATACCACTGTAGTGCATGCCCCTCTACTCTACTCACTCTTCTTTACAAAAGTTCACTCTACCTTAACTCACTGTGCCTCACTTTACTCTACGCCACTCCAATCTAAGCCATGATACTCTAAAACGCTCACCTCTCTGCCACTCTAATCTATGTGACATTAATCTATGAAACTCCAAACCACTCTACTCTACTGTACACCACTGTATTCGATGTCACTTCATACCACTGCAACCTATGCCACTGCACTCTACTCTGTACCACTGCACTCTATGCCACTCTAGTCTACACCACTCAACTCTCTACCACTTTACTCTATGTACCTCTACTCTGTGCCACTTCAATAAGCTCTACCCCACTCCATTCTACACCACTCTACTCCACTGTTCTCTACCTCACTCTACACTGCTGCAACTGCACCACTGCAGTTTACGCTGCACCACTTCACTGTACCCCACTTTACTCAACACCACTGTAATCTACACCATGCTGCTCTATGCCACTCATCTCTCTGCCACTCTACTTTATGCCATTCTACTCCATGTGACTTTACTCTATGCAACTCCAAACCACTCTACTCCACTGTACACCACTGTACTCTACACCACTGCAACCAATACCACTGCACTCTACTCTGTACCACTGAACCCTATGCCACTCTACTCTACACCACTCTCCTCTAAGCCGCTCAAATCTCTGTCACTTTACTCCATGCAACTCTACTCTATGCCTCTCCAATATGTTCTACTCCACTCCACTCAACAGCACTCTACTCCGCTGTATTCTACTCCACCCTACACTGCTACTGTGCACAACTTCATTCTATGCCACTCTAGCCCATGCCACTCTACATTACCTCACATCACTCTACACCAGTTCACTCAAACCCACCTCACTCCACACAACTGTACTCAATGCACTCTACTTTACCCCACTTTACTCTACTCCACTTCACTCTACCACACTTAATTCTACCCCAACCTCACTGTACACCACTCTACTCTATCCCACTGTACTCTCTGCTACTCTTCTCTATGATACTCTACACCACTGCAAGCCACTCTACTCCACTCCAACATACACCACTCTACTCCTGTGTACTGTATGCACTGCTCTCTACCTCACTGTGTTCTATTCTGCACCAAAAAACTCTATGCTACTCTAGTCTAAGCCACTCTACTCTACCCGACATCACTGTACCCCACTTCACTCTGTCACTGTACACTACAACACTTCATGCCTCTCTACCTCCCTTCACTCTACACTTCACACTACCCTGCTCCACTCTCCAATGCTGTAACGTACGCCACTCTAATGTTAACCACTCTACCCCACTTCACTCTACCCTACTTTACTTTATGAAAAAAACAAAGGTTAAAGCTAAGTTATAGTTATGAAAACATAATTTATTATTTGTACACCGAAAGAACGTAAAATACACAAACCTTAGTTAGGAAAACATTATTAAATATTTTGAATGCTAAACAAACTTAAACTACACCAATGCTGTAAATTCTAAAGGTAATATTATGAATTCAATTTGTAATTTTTGCCCAGGACAAAATGTTGTAAGGGGGTCATAAAAATGAAAAGAAACTCCCCGCTTGGGGGTTTGCTTCAGAAAAGCAAAAAAAAAATGGCAAGCTGGCTTTGTTTGATGGCTCAATTTGCATTTGTATATCACAGAGAGTGCTCCAGTTCTGTTGACAGAAGCACTTTTAGATAAGCGGCGTCACCAACATGGTGCAGAAATTTCACTTTAGTGGGCAGGATGTGGTTGGGCAGTAGCACAGGGCCTGTGCCACCTGGGTGGTTTAACGAGCCATCTGCGAAAAGAAAAATAACCCCTTTGCTCGCCTCTGTAGTTTATCAGTTGGTGCAGTGGGCCATTTGACTTCATTTAATTCTTGCACAAAATATACAGTTAACAAAATTATTAATAGCAGCAATATGTATTTACCTTGAGAGTAAAACTAGAGAGGAGATATTATTATTCATCCATAAAACCTTGTATATAAATGCAAACTACAAATCAGGAAAATGTGTTAAGATTGTCCTGCTCTTAGAAGAGCAAAAGGGTACTGATGACCTTGGAGAGTGAGTCTGTGGTGCACTCATGCATTAAATCTCAGGGGAGGTTTGGGGAAGTGCATGTTTTCTTTTCCCTTTTATAAGTACAAGGTACATACTTTGATGTTGTAATTTTTGGTCCACAGTGCAAGCCCTAGATTACTGTGCAGGAGCTGAGGAAGAAAGAAATACCAGGCCCATGTGGCACTGTCAAGCTATATCAGAAATGTATAAGAGTCCAGTTGAGCGTAACAGAGGCTCGGATCATCGTTGCATGGTTAAACTACCAAAAAAAACTAAATGGAAACTTGACCAGGAAGAGGAAAGAAGAAACGAAATAAACAACCAGTTATATTATAGGGTAGGGTAAGTACATTCAAGACAGGCAGAAACAAATAAAATAATTGGACATAATGCATGCAACAACAATGACTATGTAAATAACGCTGGAGAGGTACTAGCACAACCCTTTTGTGTAGGTATTGTTGAGGGAATGAATCAAGTGGGAGGATGGAGATAGAGATTATGTAGAAGTAATGCGTGTATGGGAAGGAGGGAGGGACGAAATGAGTGGAAGAAGGGAGACACTCAGCCGGGGGGTTTCACACCAACCCTCATTCCCATCAAGCTTTAACAGGCCCAAAGAGGCAATGTACCACTGAAACAATTCCCTAACCTCTCAGTCCTTTACCTGGACATCTGGACTCAATGCCTTGGAAGGAGATGTTAACATGTATTTGCAGGTTGAGGGGCTCCAACCATAGATGAAGAGCCCAGAGCAGGAGAGAGCAAAGAATAAAGAAAAGCAGGGGAAAGGGGGTCAGCCCATGCTGATGTGGGCAGCTCAGAGTCCCACAATATGAGAACCCATAGGTGCACAACAGTAGTAACAGCAAAAGACACATAATTCGATTTAAAGTTGTTGAGAATAGCCCTGTGTGCGTTGAGAATGTACAACTCTCAAACTGCACTTCGGGTCATGTTGGAGATCATTCCAACAGCCTCTAACTTTCCATGACTCAACCAAAGATGGCGCAGTCATAGTGGACGAGAGCAAAAGGTAGATTGGAACGGAGGGATAGGTATCAGACCCATATCGCCTGGATGAGCTTGGAGTTATGCGACTAAAGGAGTAGGGGTGCACAGCAACAATAGTAACACCTAAAAAGCCCACCCAGGGTCCCTGAGAGTTTGCAATCCACGTCATGTCCAATGTAAATGGCGTCTTAGTTAGACACATGAACAAAATACACCTGTTGATTTAATATCAAAAAGTGACACACCAGCTCTATTACAAAGGCAGATGATAGTAAGAGCCTACAGGGACAGTAGCTGAGGCAATCTTCTATGTTTCGCACCCGAGTAAAATATTTCCAGGCATAAAACACGGAAACTACCTGCAGGGTTGCTTTTCTCATGATGAGCTCCACTTAGCATCAGTCCCCGAATGTCACCATTAATTATGCAAATTAATTTTGCCAGGTTGCGATTAGATATTTTGCACAAAATATCCTAAAAAGGTCATATGAATCTTTTTGTTGTGTTTGAAGCCCATAGTTTTTTTCCTAACATGGGTGTAGAATCCCTAAATGTATTTACAAAGTGAATCATGTGGCGGACACATTGGAGTATTATGCGAGTACACAGTAGTGATGTCCACACAATCAGTCCTGCTTCCTGAAGCCCTTAATGAGTTGTATTTTCCATTAGCAAAGTACCTGTTATCTTCTATAAACCCTGATAAAAAAGTGTTCAATTAATCTCAAACAACAGATTCCAGGCTCAGTATGTGTTGTACCAAAGCCAGTGCCATTTCAAACAGCCTGGAAGCCACTTCAAAGCAGGCTTCACTGGAACGGAAAGGCACAGCGCAGCAGAGAATTAAGTGGGTCCCTCAGAGCAGACCCTCTTCACACCGGACAAAAACACTTGTGCGTTGAAAGAGAAGGTTGCCATGGTAGGCGCACAGATTGTAAAAAAATATATACATATATCGGATGAAATGAAAATTGTTGCTGTTGTGGCCCGCGCAAATCTTCATATTTAAAAACCTGCCCCTTATGAATGAGCGCATGAATTTGAACATAACGGTTTGTTGGTTCCACTTCAGGGCATCATTTGCTCACTGGTTAAATTGATCTGAGCATATGTTTAGTGGGACATAAGCTTAATGAGTCGGAAACAACTGCATATACGGTACTTTAGGGAGGGGGTCTGTTTAATGTGGGTTTTTATGTTCAACGTTTGTAGTCCTATGGGAGGCAAATGAGGAATGTCTTATGAATCATGTTTGGCGTCGATATGAAAAATGAAGGTTTTATTTTACCGTGTGCAAGTGAGAGAAATGCAAGGCTTATATGAATTATGGTGTGTATAGCTTGTTATATTGGGTCAAAAAGTAGATCAGCCGCATTGTGTAGAGAGGGATTACTTTTAGAATGAGAATCATATGTTACCAGTCTGTTTGGAATTTCTTCAGTACTCCAAATTTTAAAAATCTCACTCTTATTAAATGCAAGTATACTATACTTAAAACAAGGCCTTCACTTCAAATGTGATTGAGGTTCTTCTCAAGGAGGGTACATTGTCAGGAATCGCAGCAGTGCTTCATACTCCTTATCAGAAGCACACAATAAAAAAATAAAAAACAAGCACAAACGTAGATACAAATGACAAACTAACTGGTGCTTGCAAAGGATTTCCTCTGAGTAGTTAGTTACACACAAGCTTTATTCGGTCTAAATAACCTTCAAAGCAATAACTTACAACAATAAAATCATGGTCTATACATAATAAATATATAGCAACAAGACTAAAAGTAGATAGTAAGAATAAGATAAAAATACTATAAAATGAGGGATCTGCCAGTGTCCAGAAGGAAAAAATTGAAATGAAACTTCACATATGCATCCCATCCTATAAGTGAGGGGCAAGTTCCTTTAGTTAACTGCTTTAAACTTCCTCATCAGTAATTTATGAGAAATTCAATGAATATAACAATTTGAGTTAAATAGGGTAAAATCAGGGATCGGTTAATATCAGATCAATATAATCCTTTAAAAAAAAAATAATATGTACGTATGTGCCAAGCGGACGCAAGGAACTTGCTGACCGCACAAGTTAGGAGAGAGGAACAATCTCTCAACATCAACCTAAGGGCGTCTCTACACGTTCTCAACCCCATGTTCCTACAAGCGGGCCAAAGCCATTTCTGCCGAGCAGTACCATAGGCAGGACAAATAAACATAAAGTGCACTACAGTTTCCACAGAACCATTACAGCAAGGGCATTTATCGGATGGCAGGGTGGAGCTCCATGAACTAGAAAAGGACTTCAGAGGGAGGCTTCCATACCTAAAACGAACATACAAACTTTTGCTTAATTGATCAGTAATTAAGTCCAGGAAGGGTTCAAAGTGGGGAAACCACTTATAATCAAGAAAAAGAGACGTCAACCTGCCATGTGAGGTACAACACAAATGTTTTTCCCTAACATGGGACCAGTAAACAGATTTCAGGTGGTCCTTATGAGCCCTCCTTAAATTATTGGGCTGGCTCCAAAAATGACTATGTCCCAAGGTATGGAACCATTCTAAAATGTGCTTAAACCAAGGGATAGAAAGTACGTTTGGTCTATCCAGTAAGTCTTGCAAAGATTCCTTGTAGCTGACTAATTCAGGGGTAGTCCAGATACGAACCCAAAAGATTAAAGGCCTTAAAGCTATTACATCAGAAATGCGAGGGAACCCTAGGTCCAAAAACACTGGGACCAGGGGCGTACTATGAGGGCAAGCCACGAGTGATCTTGCGAAGTTGTTTTCCCCCACCGATAACTTGCTAGATTTAGAGCAACCCCAGACCTCAGCACCATAGACCACGGCACTCTGAGCCTTAGCTAGATAAATTTTAATACCTGGGGAAACAACTTTCTCAATATTAGACATTTGAAAATGCAAAATTGCCCCTGACCTGTGTGCTAGAAGGGCTGAGCTTTTCCTTATCTGGGCCTGCCAGTTCATATCATTGCTGATCCTCACCCCTAAATAATCAATAGAGCATACCTTGCTCAAGGGAACCCCATTATGCAAAATATTACATTGTTCAGAGCTGCCAGGACCAAAGATCATGAGTTTTGTTTTACTAGAGTTAAGTTCCGATCCATGGTCTGCACAGAACACACTAGACCTATCCAGGAGAACCTGAAGGCCCATAGGTGTTTTAGAGATCAAGAGAGAGTCATCAGCAAATAAAAGAATTGGAACTTTTGAATTATTCAAGGAAGGGGCGTCGTTTTGGCAGTCAGTTACAACTTGCACTACTTCATTGATAAACAACGAGAAGAGAGTAGGTGCAAGGACACAGCCCTGGCGTACTCCCCGCCTAATATTAATACGATCAGTAAGTTCTCCCTGGCTGCACCATCTTACTCGAGCATAGGTATCCTTGTGTAATCTTTGAATTAAATGCACCAAGTTCACCGGGACACCAATTTTCTTTAGGACTTCCCACAGTTTCTGCCTTGGAACGATATCGAACGCAGACTTAGGGTAACAAAAGCAATATACAAATTTTGTTTGGCCAGGGTAGCGTATTTCCATAGTAACAAAAAAAAATCTAAAGACTTGGTCCATAGTGCTGATTTTTGAACGAAACCCAGCCTGGAGGGGAGATAGGGCTTGGTTAGCTCGGACCTAGTCCATTAACCTGTCTAGGACTTGCTTACAAAAAATCTTTTGAAGATTATCAATGAGGCTAATTGGGCGGTAATTAGCAGGCAGTCCCACGTCTCCTTTTTTATGAATAGGGATAATTTCGGCTCCGAGCCACGAGTCCGGGATGGGGCTACCTGCTGCGATGGCATTTGATAAGGTATTAATGTAACACGCTCAAATAGCAGGTTCAGACTTAAACAGGTCCCCCGGTATCTTATCGGGACCAGGAGCCTTAGCCGGTTTCAAAGAATTAATAGCTACTGTGGTTTCAGCAATTGTAAAAACAATGCTCTCCATGAGACCCTCAATAAGAGGTCTGCTTTTACCACCCGTGTAGGCCTCATGATGCTGTTGCACGGATGACGCATAAATCTCGGAAAAATGAGCCACCCATCTTTCAGGTTGGATATGAAAATTAGGACTAGCACTACCCTCTCTTTTCCTCTGAGTAACCTTGAAAGCTACAAGAGATTCCCAATCTCGTTTGCCTTTGCTTGACACTGATGACGCAGAAAAAGAAGGACTAACATATATTCATATATCATGTAACAAAATCGTATAAGGTAGTGTGATTTTAGCAAAGAAAAATAATGTACGTGGGAAATTGTGCCCATGGAGTAGTTCGCCATTATTATAAACACGCCTAATTAATCATGAAGAATTGACAAATGAAGTAATCCGTCATAATTGCGAATGTGTTTTATGATTTTCTTGATTGAAACTGTTTTATGCTTAGCTTAAATTTAGTAGAGGCTTTGGCCTGGTCTCAAATTCAACTGTGTGGTTTTCACTTGCACTTACAAAAGCATATTATTTCATTTAAAGTTTGTACTTTTCCAGTAGAAATGACTAATACCCTTATCTCAAGGTTTCATGCTAGGATGGTTGCATCCCTTTTGATGCAAGGTCAACTCCTGCAGGTACGGATAATAAAAGCACTGTGATAAAATTAATTGGCAAAATCGTTGCAACTTGTGTTCCAAGGCTCCAAGGACAATGTATGCATAAATGAGTACTAGGAGAAAGACACTATTCATTGGTCAAATTGAAGCCACCTTATAAACCCTCCAATGGAAGACTCTGTAGAATTTGGAATGTTTCTTACTTAAACCCACTGGACAAAGAGAAGTCAGCCATTTTCCTTGATGCCATCTTTGAAGCTAAATGCCAGACGCCATCTTGGACGACATCTTGATGCCCTTTTCTCTATTCCAGAGAAAGAGACTTTAAGAATTCTCACCCTAGAGACTTTAACTTTAATGTTGCCCCGTCTTGCCCATGCAGTAACTTTGCCCCAGTTTCCTTGCTGCTGCCAGGAAACTTGCCCTTAATTCTGCCCCTTTGAGATCTGCCCCATGCTGACCGAACCAGTACCTGAAGGACGAAGACTTTCCTTGTATGCTGATTGTATTTGGTAATTATGAAAGGATAACTGTATTATGCATTGTGTTTTTCCTTTTAGGTACCAACTGCTATTTTTATAGGGCCCTGGCTAGAAGTTTTCCAAATTTGTGTTGACTAAATTCATTTTGCATGAAGTCCCACATGCCAATGCTAATTAGAGGTTAGTTTAGGTATTCACTTGATGCACCATGTTGAATTGAAATCTTGTTATGCTGACCGATGTATGCAATTAGTCAAGTTCAATTACTAATATTAGTGATTTGCATTGCCATAACTGAATGTATTATAATTCAGATTTTGTATAGATTACGTTTCTTCCGCCGCTATGGACAGCTAGTAATGTTCGTATACATATATCATCTGGTTTTGAGGCTCATATATATCGTTTTAGCTTTGTTAATATAGGGAAATAAATTCACTAACTTTAAACAAACTGGTGTGGTTATTCATGACTGAAAGGTCATGGTGTGTCGAAATACCAACTGTTATTGATTTTTAATGTGTTATTTTGATCTATTAATTGAGTATTGGGTATCGATTACAATAGTTATTGATTATTGATTTAAGCAATCTGACTATTCTAAGATGAGGAGAGCCCAACTCGGCTAAAAGGTTCACCGACCTCCAACGTGTCCAGGTACATGTAATTTATAAGGGCTGGACCCGTTATCAGTAGATGGTAGCAGAGATTGATGGTTACACCCTTTGGGACCCCATCCGAACAATAGACGGAGTCAAGTTAGAATTTTCTTTGATAAAACAAGTTGGAGAGATGATGATGCCCTAAATCCCCAATGACTTTCCCGGAATCTCGGAGCTTGCAAATGGAGGAAATGGAGGTGTGAAAATGTTTCCGGCGTTTCTAGTGACGGTGTGAGAGGAGTTAGGGTTTTGCGCTTGCACAGCTTATTGCCGCAGATTAATTGAATTGAGAAGTTTGTGAGGATTTTAGGGGGTTACGAACTCCAGTTAAGAGATTTTAGAGGAGTGTTACTCCAAAGTGTGAGAGTAGGGAAGTCGTCGAACTTCACATGTGTGTAGCACTTTGTGCAGGAAAATTGTCCACGTGGTTGTTGATGTTGAGACGGGCCCTGCGAGGTCAAGAGACTCCAGAGTATGTTGAAAAGTGTATGAGACACTTGATTGATGTTGTAATCTGTTCGGTTTAATAGGTTGATCGGGCGTGGTCAACGAGTCAGTATGAATATTGAGAAATGAAAGAAAATTTTCGACTTTGAGATTTGACGAATTCTTTTTTTTTTTTTTTTTTTTTTTTAAGTTTCAAAAGTTTTATTAAGAATATATAAGGCGGTACATACAGCATATAAACAAACTGTTTAGCTTTCAAAACATTGTTTTTGTTCGTTTACCACAATTACTTCCATTGTAAGCATATATACATGTACTGTCAGGTAAGTAAAAATTCCCAGTTGCATAGTAGAGTTGTGTACCCTTATTTTGAAGAAGAGTGGAAAACAGGTGGGGGGGGGGTGGTGAGGGGAGGGGGAGCGAGGATAGGGTTGTGTAGGAGGGGTTGGTCTTGGTATAGGGGAGAGACAAAATAGTATATGAAATGGGGAGGGGGAGAGAAGGGAAAGAAAGAGGGAGAAAGAGGAAGGGTAATCGCGGGGGAGTGTAGAATGAAGAGACTCGAGGTAGGCAGGGGGTCTTTGTATCCTGAGACTAGCTTGTTCAGGCCTAAGAGTAGATCGTTCTGTACTTCTCCGTCTGTAGCAAGTTATTATCTAGGGGTAGATAATATGTATGATAGATATGGTAAGGTCGGTTAGAGAGTGTCTACGTCTTATATGAGTTGATTTCTCAGTCCTTGTTTGTGTTAGGAAGCGACTTGTATTACTATGTTGGGTAGTTCAGGGTCTCGGGCATGTGACAAAATTGGAGGCCTGTGGATTGATAGAGAGAGAGAAAAAAGAGAGAGAGAAGAGAGGATAGCGTAGCTAGGGAGAGAGAGAGGGGGCAGTAGGAGATTAAATGTGTTTCCGGAGTCTAGGATTCTCAGAGGGTGATTGGTAATTAATATTCCCTAATCATTGATCATTGAACATTGATCATCCGTTGGTCATCCACCAGCCGCTTCATGGTCTCTTCAAGAATGGGCGCCAGACCTCCTCAAATTGTTCTGCTTGGTCCTGTAGGTTATAAATTACTCGTTCCTGGGTAGCCGTTTGATACATGGCCGTCATCCATTCCATGGGTGTGGGGGCAATGCTAGATCTCCAGTGCCGGAGTATGCATATTTTGGCTGTGGCTAGCGCCGTGTGGATTAATCGTTTATGTGCCCGCGATAGGGAGGGATACGGGCGAATGTCATGTAGAATGATAAATGCTGGTAGGGTCGGTTTTGGTATCTGTATGAAGTCCGATAAGGCGAGGCGTACCGCGTCCCATAGTGACTGTACCGTGGGGCAGTGGCATAAAATATGAAGTTGGTCGCAATATGGCTCTGTGCATCTCCAACAGTTCGCGTGAGGTATCAGCCCTGCCCTGAAGAGTTTAACGGGGGTCCAGTACCATCCCTGAAGGATTTTAAATAGGCAAAATTTCAGGCGTGCTTCACGTACGCCCCTGTCGAGGGCTTCTAGTATGTCTGGCCATTCTTCGTCCGTGTAGGTTATCTCTAGTATGTCCTGCCACTTTAAGCGTAGTCGTTCAAGTAAAGGCTGAGAGTAAAGGTGGTTAGTTAATTCGGCATAGAGGCCAGCCAAGACGCCTTTTTGTCGGCCCCATTTCTGAAGATAGGTGACGATGGGTGAGGTTTTGAGCAGCCACGGGGGGGTTCCTAATGTTCTCCGCATACAGTGTTTGAGCTGTAGATATCGCCACTCCTGGTTACTTTGGATACCGAATTCTTCCTGGAGGGAGGCGAATGTGCGGAAGCTATCTCCATCTATTATGTGAGATATATTGTGGATACCTGCCTCGGACCATTGGGGCCATCTGAGAATAGTCCCTCCTATTTTAATGCTTTTATTCCCTGCTATGGGAGCCTGAGTATGCAGGGAGGGGTGTACTCCTAGTAGTCGATGGGCTCTGCACCACGCTGTGTTTGTAGCCTTGAGGATGGGGTTAGTTAAGGGAACGTGGTCGGCGTATGTTCCTCCCATCTCCGTATACTGTCCATATAGGAGTTTCTCTGTGATCACCCATTGCGGTGGATCGGCTATATCCGGAAGCGTATATATTAGCTGTGAGAGTTGTAGGGCCAGAGAGTATTGTTCTACCGAGGGTAGTCCTAATCCTCCGTAGAGCCGTCGTGCCAGTATTATTGCAGGTTTCAGTCTTGGGCGTGAGGAGCCCCAGACGAAGGCCCTTATGGATGCGTCTATTAATCGGAGTGAGGAAAGAGGTATCTGTAGGGGAAGCATGCCTAACACGTATGTGAAGCGTGGTAAGGTGACCATTCTGACCGCCTGTGTCCTGCCCCACATGGACAGGCCCAGTAGGGACCATTTGGCAAAGTCTTGTTTCATTTTAGATATAAGGGGGTCTATGTTGTCCCTGACCATATGTTCTAGACCTCTGTTAATAAACGTTCCTAAATATTTAAGGCGGGTCGGGGTCCATTTGAATTGAAGGCCATGTATCGCTGCCCTCGTCGTTATGCGGGATAATGGGAGTGCCTCACTTTTATCCCAGTTTACCCGATATCCGGATAGGGATGCAAAGTCTTCTATAGTGGAAAGTAGTGCTGGGAGCGAGGTTTCTAGATCGGACATTGTTAACAGAATGTCGTCTGCGTAGAGATATATTTTGGATATGCCCCCGGTGATATGGATCCCTTTTATTTGGTGAGAATTTCGTATGGTGGCAGCTAGGGGTTCCATGGCCAATAAAAATAGAAGTGGCGACAAGGGGCATCCCTGGCGTGTGCCCCTTCCGATAGCGAATGGGTCTGACATGATGCCCCCACAGTTAACCTGTGCTGTGGGGTGGTCATATAATAAACGTACTTTAGAGATAAATTGTTCCCCCAGGCCAAAATGCTTCATGGTTGTGAATAGGTAGGGCCACTCAATGCGGTCGAATGCTTTCTCCGCGTCTAGGGACAGGGCTTCGTCAGGTAATTGTATGGATTCTAACAGTGTATGGCAAAGAGTTCGCATATGATTTCTGGAGGTACGGCCTGGTACAAATCCTACTTGGGTATTGTGAATCAATGATGGTATCACCTTGCGGAGCCGCGCTGCTAGAACACTGGCTAGGAGTTTGACATCCCCATTCAAAAGGGAGATAGGACAGTAACTGCCGCAAAGAAGGGGGTCTCTCCCTGGCTTAGGCAAGATAACAATCGTGGCTTTATTGGATAGAGCGCCCAGGGAGCCTTCTTGACATGCTTCCGTCAGTGCTTCATGTACTGCGGTTATTGCCTCCTCCCCAGCCCATTTATAGAATTCCGCAGGGAATCCGTCCTCTCCTGGTGATTTATGGTAGGGGAGGCTTGTTATAACTTGGGTTATCTCTTCTTTGCTTATGTTACCGTCCAAGAGGGCCCTGCCTGCCTCAGACAGACGGGGTAGGTTGGCCGCGGCAAGGAATGTCTCCATTTGTGTTTGATCTGTCATTGTTTCAGGAGTGTACAAATGTCGGTAGTACTTGGCGAACTCGTTTACAATGTCTTGTGGGCGAGTTAGCACTGCTCCTGAAGAAGATGTTATGGCCGCAATGGCAGAGGCTGCCTCTCTTTGTCGGAGCTGCGCCGCTAGGAGGCGACCTGCTTTTTCCCCTTGTTCGTAATGGCGGCCTCGCAATTGTTGCAGTGCGTATTCCGCCTGAGATGTATAGAGTTCATTGTGTGCCATGCGGGCCTGTTCTAAGGCGTGTCGCAGCCTAGGGGATGGTTGGGCGGTATATTGTTTAGTGAGGTCCTGTATCGTGGTCTCTAAGGTGGTTTGGCGGGCTATTCTGTCTTTGTTGGCCAGTGCTGCATCTCGCATCATATTCCCTCTTAGGGTTGCTTTTGCTGCCGCCCATAGGATCCTTTTTGAGGATACAGTGCCTGAATTCTCGGCCATGTATGTGGTTACGTGAGCTTTTAATTGTTCCTTCCCTTGTGGAGAGCGATATCTGTGTACAGCCAGTCGCCATGGTTTACGACCAGAGAAGGAGAGTCCCACCTGGATCCGGATTAGTATTGGGGAGTGATCTGAGAGCCCGCTGTCTAGGATACAGGTGTCTTGTATATGAGGGATTACAGTGTGTGATACTAAGAAATAATCCAGACGCGATTGGGTGCCATGGACGGTGGATAAGAAAGTATATTCCTTATCTTTCGGGTGTTGTATTCTCCAGCAGTCCACCAGACCGACGTCAGTGGTCAGGTCTGTCAGAAGCGCTCTGTCGTGATTGTTACATACATCGACAGGGCCTGTCCTATCCATTATGGCGTCTTGGACGAGATTCCAGTCTCCCCCAATTATGTATCGAGTAGTTCCGATTTCTGTCAGGAGGTGATTTAGCTGTAGAAGGAATGGGCGTTTTGGGCCGGTTGGTGCGTAAACGGATCCCACGCATAAAACAGTGTCCCCTAGTTTTAATTTAGCAAATATATACCTTCCTTCCGTATCATTCCAGGTTTTAATGATAGTGACTGGGAGGGATTTACGCACTAGTATCGCCACTCCACATTTGCGGGGTCCGTTACTTCCAGATTCCTGACTCGTTGGACGGCAGCTGAAGGCAACCCTCCCTACCCAATCCCGTTTAAGTTTACTGGATTCCAGAGTGTCAAGGTGAGTCTCTTGAATCAGAGCTATATCTGTTTTTTTGGATTGAAGATAGGACAGTATCTTTTTCCGCTTAACATAGCTCGTCATGCCGTGTACATTCCAAGAGAGTATGCGTAATGGTTGCGTCGCTTGAGGGTGGGGCTTCGACATATTGGATAATTGTGAGTAAGTAAGCACCCTCGATCTGGGGTTGGTGTTGGTGGGGGGGGGAGGGAGGGTGGGAGATATTGACTTAGTAGATAGAGTGGGAGTCGTGTTTCGATATGATACGGTGTTTTATTTTATTTTATTTTATACGGGGGTTAGTAGCTGGTGGAGGCCAAGGGAATCCTCTGGAGAAGAAAGAGAAGAGAGAGGAGAGGGTGAAGGAAGAGAGGTAATGTAAGTAGGACGAGAGCCAGATGGAGGGGAAATATGAGGGAAAAAGAAGGCAAGGAGAAATGAGAGGGAGAAGAAAAGAGGGAGAAGGGGGGGAAGGGATGGATGCGTGTGCTGAAGTTGAGATTGAGAGTATAGCAAGAGAGCGTGCAATTTGGGGGAAGAAGTGGAGAAGGGTAGGGATGAGGGAGGTTAGGAGTCCAACCTCCTTCGTTCGTTAGGTCTGTAAACGGCGGGACCGATTTCTCTCGGAGCTCTCGTGCCGTCGGGCGGTCTCGATCGGGGCGGGCAAAGGGGGGAAACAGCAGACAGCCAGTCATCGATATGTCGGTGATAAGGAGGGGTGGGGGGGGGGCACACAGCAGTGCTTATGTTTATGTATCGGGAAGTGGGTCTGTTCAAAGGTGGTTAGTGGCTAGTGTATTAGTTATATAACTAAAGTGTATATTGGCAGAAGTAATGATCGGTTAATAACTATAGTACCTGAGCGGCGCTGGAGAGGAGGGAGGGGGTGTCGGGTGTTGATGGGGTATGGTGTTTAGGATGTTGTGCCTAGTACTTGATGTTGTATGGTATCTTAAGGTGTTTAGGAGTTCATAAGATAGGGTCGTAAATTAAAGTAGGGACTGGGCAGACAGAAAGACCGAGACCGGCTGGCGAGGGGAGGGGGGGGCAGGGCAGAGGAGGGGGGGGAGAGAGCTCAAACAGAGTATTATAGTTCTCGCGTATGCATGGGTACATAAAGATACCAATATACAGTATAATATAATACTTCCTGAGCATTTCTTTTCAACTATAACACTGCCTCGTCTCGTCTCGCCTTACAACTGTTCAATGACATATTAGGTTGATCAACATAACATATCCTGGCATCTTATCACATTATCATGTTAGTAGCCATTATGCCAAACGTCTCTCTATTAATCGTAGGATAGGTAATGAGTGTAGCTGAGCCCCGGGTTACGCGAGGATAGTGCGTATCTCATCCTATTACTAGCTCCTTGCCGTGTATTATTACATCATAATACTGACCTACTAAGGTCTTACTTGGTATGTGCCACCATCATAGTCGTTCTGTTGTTGATGATAATTTAAGATAGTAATAATGATTAGGATGGGGGTAGGTACGAACATCTGGGGAAAAGAATAGCTAATAGTTTATAATTTACATTGTGATGTTATAATGTGGTGTGGAGTGACAGTGTAGAATGTCATAATATTTCGCTTTGTTATGCGGTATTATGTTGTATTATGTCCTCGTGTTCTATTTTTTTTTTTTTCTTTTTTTTTTTTCCCCAGTTTCTTATTGTAGAATAAGGTAAAGTCAAGTAGTGGGAGCTTTGATATGTTTCAGGTTATATCGTATTGTGTGTCCCTGTATTGGAATTAATTTATCTTTGCGTGGTCTAGTCCCATCCCTTGGGGTGATAATGGGGGCTAAACGGTTCTAATGTCGGCGCTGGTCGAGTGTGGTGTGTATTAGGAAAGTTTCACATACTTTGTTGTTTACTACCATGAGATACTTTGTAGTGTGTGGAATGTAAGGTAAGTTCCATGATAGTTAATTAGTGTTTATTTTTTGTTATCTGTTTAATGCCCCTGTTACCTTGTTACCTTGTTATAGGGTTATAGGGTCGGGACCGGGCCCTTATTCAACATACAGTGAGTTGGTGGGGTCTGATCCCTGTTCTAGTAATCATCATCTGTTGTGTACTGAGGGCAAATAACGATTTACTGGTAGTTTCCATTATAGGGTCTCGGCTCTAGTCATAAAGAGCATAGATTTTTCATGTATCTGGTTTTAACATTGATACTAGCAGTCTTAGACAATTACAATAGTAATACACATATGATCTGGAAAGGTACTCATCCTTCCGCGGAGTCTATAGTTGTTATTTTCGACTCTCTGGCGATAGTCCCATAAGTCGTCTTGTCGCGTTACCTTCTCAAGAAGACCCAGTTGTAGGCTTTAAAGGGGAGCGGGATTTGTCTCTTTCCGATAATTGGGTGTGGGTTACTACTGCGTGTAAAATCTGACCCCTGTCATCATATGATCTAGTTAGTCTCTCCATGTCTCTACCTCTATGACTGGCTCCGGTGTCGTGTAGAGCCGTCTTCACCTTTTCTATTCCCGAGTGGGGGGTTTCGGCCCTATCACTGCCTCCTACAATGTCATGCTCACTGTCTGTGTTGTAAGAGTCCATAGGCTGGGATTGGAAAGAGTCAAGGAAGAGTCTCAATTCGTCGGGGTTATAAAAGTCCTTGGATACTCCATTTTTTTGTAACCCACATTCTTGCAGGGTCAAAGAGACTGTATTTCATCTCTAGTTTGCGAAGCCGGGGTCGTAGGGCTAGGAAAGCCTTTCTACGTTCGTTGGTTTCCTTGGAGTAATCGGCGGTTATTCGGATCTCGTGATGGTCTATTCGGAAAGGGCCGTGGTTGCGTGCTACTTGGAGTATTTGTCGGGTTTGATTATGCCGCAGCAAGCATGCGATGATTGGGCGGGGCCTTGAGGAGTTGTCAGAGCGTTTTGGGCCTATCCTGTGTGCCCGTTGGAATTCTAGCGGCGGGTCAAAGTCCAATGAAATCATTTTTGGAAGAGTGGAGGTCAGAAAAGTCTGCATATCCGAGCCTTCTTCGTTTTCCGGGATCCCAAGTATGCGGATATTGTCTCTCCGGCTCCTGTCCTCCATGTCCGTTAGTTTGCTCCTGAGGTAGATGAAGTCTTGTTCTCGCACCTGAGACGTGTTGATCTGCGTCTCTAGTGATCCCATGCGTTGTTCTAGCCCTGTCACTCTAGATTGAAAGCCGGCAATGTCAGATCGCATGGATTTGGTTTCTAGTGTCAATGAAGTTATAGAGGCGTCCATCCCCTCTATGCGGCGGCTGACGGTGGTGATCTCTTGTAGTATCCTGTCCATAGTCGTGGATTGATCTTTATCAGGCATCGTGGTGGACTCGTTTAAAGGTGGCGATGTTTGAGGGTTTATCTTCGTGGGGGTTAGGCGTTTGTGTTGTAGCGCTTCTGAGAATAATAGTTGTCGTGCAGGCTTGCTGACAGGTTTATGGTTCGGTTTGTTGCCGGGCATCGCCTCAATTGTCTACAGAGTCTGACCACGTGGGGCCCGAGATTCCCTCCGTAGATTCCGATAAGGATATAGATGTTCGGTGGCTTACACTGGTGTCAGTCCACTCCCTTCTCCTGTATCTCTGTTCTCTTGGCTCCCTCTGGCTCTCCTCATCTCCGGTGCCCCCCCAGTCGCTCACCCCTCTCGTCCCCTCGCCTCCACGTGCCTCCCGTCGTGCCCCTCTGCCCTCCTCAGTATTAGTTGTCTGGAGGGGGGGGGAGAAAGTTTATTATCTCAGCAGGAGGGTTTTTGTTGTCCCTCTGTGGTGGAAAAGAGGGGAGAAGTCGTGCCTCTGCCTCCGGCGATGCCGTTCTTATTTTGAAGAGATTCGATCCTACCTCTCTTTGGGTTTCTCTCCCGGCTGTCGAAGGGGCCGCACCCCTTTGCTGCGTCTTCCCGTCTCCCTGTGGGGGGGGAAGGTCCACGGGTGTTTGTTGGCGTTGTAGGGAGATGGATGCGGGTCGTCACGGCTCCCGCAGTCCCTGCGGCCTGTTCAGCTTGCTCCTTGCCGCTACGGGCACGCCGTCCGCGGTCTTCCGAAGACGCGACTCCGCCCCTTTCTCCAGGCCTTATCGGCCTGGGGCGAGTCGCGAGTTTCCTGCCTTGCGTCCCGCTCCTACGGGGTCCCCGGACATGGTTCCGTGTCGCCGCTGTTGTAGGGGTGGAGGGGCACCAAACCCGGTGTGTTGTCCGGCTGTCTTCTCGCCCCCGTCGCCCCTCCGGGACCGCCTCGGCGCGGAGCTCTCGCTCTAAGCGGCCATCTTGTTTCGTGGCCCGGCCACGCCCCCAGATTTGACGAATTCTAAGGTGCACTAGAATTGTTCATTGATCAGTTGAGAGTAAAGTTTGCGGGTCAAATTTTGCTTGCAAGAGCGGGAAACCGAGAAAGATGGAATAACTGCTGAGTCTAGTGAAAAATCCCTAAGGTCTCTGAAGCGATTGTATCACCCTTCTTGTAGTAAACCAACATATTTGTTTTCTTCTTTTTGGTTAGTGCTCGCGATATATTGCAGAAATTAGTTTTGAGTGAAGCTGAATGAAGGAGGACAAGCCGCGGGACTTTGTCAGCCGCAGTGTGTGAGTGTGACGTCACTAGGAGCCGCGCTGGGATAGGTTGGTTGGTGAAAAGGGTCGCACACGGATTGGACGCAGTCCGTGAAGCGCAATTGGTGGGGAAAGGCAAGCGAAGAGTATTCCGGGAATTAAAGTCACTTATTGATTACACATTTTAGAAAAATAAAAGACGGAAAGATGAAAATTTTCAAAGCATTTAAGACTGCATTGAGGGGAGATGTGTATATAAAAGCAAATGTAGGAGAAGAAACACCGCCTGAGGCTACACCATCTTACATCGTGATCGAAGAAAAGGGTGTCGCACCATGTCTTTGGCTAAAGCAATGGTGCAAATTAACAGAAAAGCATGGAAGTGTAGCGTTCCCTATCCATGGGTCGTTTAATCTCAGAGTTTTGGAGAATCTGAGATTCGCGCTATACGACATGAAAGTACCTCCAAGAGCAGCACAGTTTGAGGCATTAGCAATTTGGGAGCTAATAGCTAGAAACCAACAACAAAAGAAATTTGAGACAAGAATAAGAAAAGTAGAAAAGACACTAGCGGATGCTAGATGGGATACCACACAAAAGGTTTGGAGATCAGACGTACTGCAGGGAATTAAATTGTTTCCAGCAATTACTGATGAAGCAGAGACGGAAGGAAGGAAAGCTACCTATAAAACAAACAGGAGTCAGTCCAGAGATAGAGAAAACAACAGAAATTCGAAAAGATCAGACGAGTCAGACGATGAGGAGTTCATTATGTAATTGTTAAATGATCGCCCGCCACCATATGTGGAAAGCGAAAAAGGCTCAAGCATTAGCACAGCCCCTCCAGAACCAATACAAGGTAATGTGACACCGAATTTGAGAATATCACAAAGGCAGAGCAGTTCCGATATGCTCTTTGCACCACAAATACCACAAATTCAGAGGATATATCCTGACGTGCCTAAATTGAATCCTGTTGATAATTATCAGCCGCAGGTTCAAAGGCGCTGTTGTGATGAGCATAATATGGGAATGACTTCTGATTTAATGGCGCAGGGAGGACAGAACTATCAAGGACCGACATTGATTCAGGCTGAATCAACACAAATTTTGATACCTCAAGAGCAGGTACAAGAAGTGCCGAGGTACACTCGAGTAACAGAGAGCCAGTTGGGTATGCCAACAATGATGAACCATAATGTGGGAATTAACATGCCACAGAATTCGGGGAACAGACAGAATCCAGATGCAATATCTCTGCCTATCACTGTAGGTCCGCCAGTACCATTGTATATACAGGCAAAGCCGAATGCATGAGACCAAGGGGTAATGATACGAAAGGAGACAGGAAGGAGATGCATAGAAAACACTCCAGAAACAACCCCGGTAGGAACACTGCCAAATAGATCTGGGTCTCTGTCGGAATTTAGTCCAATTCCAATTTGTGCTCCGTCAACTGTGGTAAGATCAAATCCATCATTAATAGTACCGCTAACTTCAAAAACTGAAACGTTGCCGCAACCATCAGTAGCAATTGATGTAAGTGCTACATTGATGGGACTGAACGCACAACAGCTAACACAATGGTTCAACAGTTTGAACTCCCCACAGAGTAAATCCATTGGGAAGGGAAAAGAATACCTGAATAAAATAAGATTGGGCATGGAAGCAGATGAACTAGTAGAGGGAACGATGGGTCTAAACAGGTTAGAATCATACACAGAAGAAGAGCTGAGATACATGTGCCCTAGGATTACAAGGGAAGTGAGCAACATACATAAGAAGTTACAAGAGATTGCAGACAGAAATGGGATCGATATAGGTAAGACTAAACACTTGAGCAGAAGTTACAGGCTAGACTTTGAGACAAAAGACTTTGAACAAATGAGATCTGCAGGGATGAAAACACACCTTAAGGAGATACTGCAGAGCGTGCAGGTCTGGAGATGCTTAGACAAGTGGGAAAGTAGATGGGTTAAGAAAAATGACAAAAAGAAGGAAAGTACCCTAGGTCGGAATGAAAAAGCACAACAGAATGTCGACCTGATAACCATGTTGCCAATGAGAGAAACAGCAGGGGGAAAACCTGTACATGTACCGTGGCACAGGTGCGATATTCAATCCTTTACGGATGATTTCCCTAAATTAAGAGAGAAACCAATTGAATGGTATCAACAAACAGATAGATTCGTAAAACTCGCAAAATGTCTTTGGGAAGACCTGAATACTTTATTTGAGATTGTGGTTCCGGCAGATTTGTGGGAAGATTGTAAGAGGGCTGTAGGTTGGCCGACAAGTGAACCAGAAAGGGACAGGGACACAGGTGCACCATCACCTACGGTAATGAGTTTATACCATAAGGTGATTGAGCACTTAAAAACAAAGGTTGCGTCGAAAAATGTGGATTGGCAGAGGATTAACAGAACGGCACAAGAAGTTAAAGAGTCGATACATGCGTATTATGAGAGATTGTTGAAAGCATTTAAAAATTACAGCGGCACGGAAACGATTGAGGCAAAGGACATGCTCCATTTTGTGTTCAGATTTGTGGAAGGATTGAGACCCGAAATCAGCCAGATGATTAAAATGCATTTGATTTGTTGGCAGTCAAAATCGACCGATGAAGTGTTGAACTATGCAAAATACTGTAGTGATGAGATTGAGACGAAGCAGAAAAGGTTGAAAGAAAAGGTGATGGTGATGCAGCTTAGAGCAGCTCAGACAGGTTTGCAAGGTTTAAAGGTTTTCAACAGCAGTTGCCGCAGCAGCAACAGCAGGGAAATGCTATGTTTCAGCCACAAATGAGAGGCAGAGGCCGAGGAGGTTTTGTGAATAATGGTCCTGATATAAATACTGTTATGATTCCGAATGGTATACAGGCAATGAAGAAGGTGATGCCATGTCACACGTGCGGAATCGTCGGGCATTGGAAACGGGAGTGCCCAATGTTGGTGCAGGAAGGTGTAGGTCAGCAAAACAAAGATGTCAATGCATTTCAGAATATGAGAGGACCGAAATTGAGAGGTCCAAATCTAAATTTTCAGAATAATATAAATCAAATGCAGGGTTTACAACCCATACAACCGCAGCAGGTGCAAATGCCCCGTGCACAAATAGCACAGTTGCAGCCAATGCAACAGCAGTTTCCTATGGTACCTAATCAGCAAATGCAAATACCCTTAGCACCAATGAATCAGCAACAAGTAATGCTTCCTCAACAGGTCAAGGGATGAACCAAAATGACACAGTACACCAATTCCCACTACACAGTGAGAATGGAATAAACGATGTATGGGAGAGTGAAAGTTCAGATGAGGAGGGAAATTGTATGCTTGCAGCATCCTTGGAAGTCGATCAAAAGTGTCCGTATGTGGAAGGAAGAGTTATAGGTCACCGCATTTCATTCTTGGTTGACACAGGAGCTACACGCTCTACAGTTAGAAGCATTGAAGTACCAAACTTGCCACTTTCGGGGAGAACAGTTCAAGTAGTGGGAGTAGCAAATAGGTACCTGACAAACCCAATCACAGATCCAGTGCAAGTCAGAATTGGTAACTATCAAGGGTCACATACATTTGTGGTGTGTGACTCAAGCCCGATATGATTATTAGGGAGAGACTTATTGTGCAAATTGGGGTGTTCGATTATGTGTTCAAATGATGGAATTAAAATTCAGACAAACAGTGATGAGGAAGAAGAGGACAGTTTAGGAGGAGACGTAGTGAAAACTGTTGATGAAGAGTATCCCCTGATTACTCTTTACCCAATGCTCACTGAAGCAGATATTCCTGCTGAGTTACAGGAAACATTTGGAAAGGAAGTGTGGGATATGACAGGAAAAGAAGTAGGATTGGTCAAAGGAGTAGAACCAGTGAAGGTGACTGTAAATCCCAATGTGAATTTTCCCCAGACCCCACAATACCATATGGCACAAGACACCCTCATGAAAGTCGCCCAACTCATTGACGAGTTTGTGAAACAGGGAGTACTGAAAGAAGTGTTAAGCAGTCCATGAAATTCACCAATCATGGGACTAATAAAACCGAGTGGAATGGTCCGGATTGTTCAGGATTTGAGGAAAATAAATGACATAATAGTCAAGTGTTGTCCCTTAGTAACAAATCCAGCTGTGATAATGTTTCAAGTTCCCTGTGATGCTGAGTGGTTCTCAGTCATTGACTTGTCACAAGCATTCTTTTCTGTGCCCCTTCATGAAGACAGCCAATTTCTCTTTTGTTTCAAATTCCTAGACAGAGTCTACAGTTGGTGTCGAATTCCTCAAGGGTTTTCGGAGTCACCATCAATTTTCAATCAGATTCTAAAGAAAGATTTGGAATCATTGGAATTACCATTTGAATCAACCTTGGTGCAGTACATTGACGATTTGCTGATCGCACCTAAGACAGAAAGTGACTGTACAGATGACACCATTGCCCTATTGAATCATTTGGGAAGGAATGGACACAAAGTGTCCCCTTCGAAATTACAGTTCTGTCAGAAGAAAGTGAAATATTTGGGTCACTAAATAGAGAAAGGGTCGAGAAGAATTATGAAAGAGAGAATAACAAGTGTACTTTAAATGAGTCCACCGAAGACGAGAAGAGAGGTGAGAAAGTTTTTGGGAATGATGAACTATTGTCGCCAATGGATTCCCAATTTCTCAACTCTAGCAAAACCTTTGCTGAAACTGACCCAGAAAGATGCGCTGGATGAAATAGTGCTGAAAAGCGATGAGATGGATGCTTTTATTGAATTAAAGGAATGCATGTGCAGGGCTCCAGCTTTAGGTATGCCTGATTACACAAAGCCTTTTACATTGTTTTGTCATGAACGTGATGCATGTTCCTTGTCTGCCTTGACTCAAGCCCATGGTGGTGTAAACAGACCAGTAGCATATTTTTCCGCTACTTTGGATCCGGTCGAAGCAGCACTGCCAGGGTGCTTGCGTGCTGTAGCAGCAGTTGGTATCAGCCTAAATCAGAGTGAAGGAATAGTGATGGGACATCCTTTGACAGTCATGGTCCCTCACTCAGTCGAGATACTTTTGACACGTTCCTGAACACAGCACATGACCGGTGCTAGGCTTACAAGGTACGAGACAATAATTTTGGGTTCACCTAACGTGCAGCTGAAAAGGTGCACTACGTTGAATCCAGCAACATTATTTCCCAGTGAAAATGTCGAAATTGAGAACGCTGAAGACGTCGAGCACGACTGTCTTCAGGTGACTGAATTTTGCACAAAACCAAGACCTGACATCAAAGACACTCGATTGGAAGAAAATGATCAAGTTATTTTTGTTGATGGTTCATGTTTAAGAGATGCACTAGGAATATTGAAAGCGGGATATGCTGTATGTACAATAACAGGTGTTCTGGAAGCATCTTGGCTTCAAGGAGTGTACTCTGCACAAGTAGCGGAACTGGTGGCACTTACTAGAGCTTGCCAACTTTCTGCATTAATGAAAGTCACCATTTACACTGACAGTCAGTACGGATTTGGAATAGTGCATGATTTTGGACAATTGTGGTCACAAATAGGCTTCATGACCTCTTCAGGATCACTAGTGAAAAATGGTGAAAGAATAAGGGAACTGTTACATGCCATCCAGTTACCAGGAGAAGTTGCAGTGGTAAAATGCAGTGCACATTCAAAAGCACAAGACTATGGGGGTCATTCCAACCCTGGCAGTCGGTGTTAAAGCGGCGGCCAAACCGCCAACAGGCTGGCGTTAAAAAAAATGCAATTCCGACCCTGGCGGAAACCGCCAACAGAGACCGCCACTTTAACACTCCGACCGCCACGGCGGGACAAACAAACAGTGCGGCGGTCACCGCCAACAGACAGGCGGGAGACAATGTACCGCCCACCCTATCACAACCCACCAATCTGCCACCTTTTCCGGGGCGGTAGCCCCGCCGATAAAAACACGGCGGAAACAGACATTTCAAACAGAAAACGCTCACCTCCATACACCCCATGAGGAATCAGGACAGCATGGAACCCGAACTCCACATCCTACCAGCCATTGTCTTCCTGCTCCTCTACCAGGAGCACGAACGCCGACGCAGAAGACAATGGTGAGTACTGCACCTACGACACAGGGGAGGGGGGAGGAGAAAATATTACGGGCACACACATACGCGATACACCCAGCCCCACCCTCACCCTCTACAACACACACATCAATGCATAGAAATACATCACAGTTACCCCCCCAAGCCCCCCGGAAGAATGCAAAGGCAAAAGGAAATGATAATAAATATAGAATTATATTGTAAGACTGAGTATAAAATATATCACACATCTATAACTTTATATACATAAATTGTCCAGTCCGATATGTCTATCAGCCATTGTTCGTGGGCCACTGGGCCAAAACACATGGGCAAAGCCCACTCAGGATACCTGCCTCCAACGGAGAGAACACTGCAGGGGCATCAGATTGGAAAACTACAGGCACCTCAGGGGGAAGGGAAGGGGGGGCACCTCAGCCAGATGAGTCCACAACGCCAGATCCACGAGGGGCCTCCATGGCCACTGTGCCATCCTGGGGAGTGCAAAGCCACAGTCTCACAAGTCTCTACAGTGGGTGGGTTGCCCACTGTGCCATCCTGGGGAGTGCAAAGCCACAGTCTCTCAAGTCTCTACAGTGGGTGGGTTGCCCACTGTGCCATCCTGGGGAGTGCAAAGCCACAGTCTCACAAGTCTCTACAGTGGGTGGGTTGCCCACTGTGCCATCCTGGGGAGTGCAAAGCCACAGTCTCTCAAGTCTCTACAGTGGGTGGGTTGCCCACTGTCCCATCCTGGGGAGTGCAAAGCCACAGTCTCTCAAGTCAATATCAGTCTCCGCTGGTACTGGAGGGGGACTAGTGCCCAGAGTGCTTCGTGCAGCCCTGCCCGACACAGATGCGGGCCTGCCCCTTCCGCCAATGGGCCAGCGGTTCTTGAGATGAAGGACCCTGTTCAGTGGTGCTTGAGACGGCGGTGCCCAGCGGAGCAGTGCTTGAGATGAAGGGCCCTGTTCAGCGGTGCTTGAGACGGCGGTGCCCTGTTCAGCGGTGCTTGAGATGAAGGGCCCAGTTCAGCGGTGCTTGAGACGGCGGTGCCCTGTTCAGCGGTGCTTGAGATGAAGGGCCCAGTCCAGCGGTGCTTGAGACGGCGGTGCCCTGTTCAGCGGTGCTTGAGACGGCGGTGCCCTGTTCATCGGTGCTTGAGATGAAGGGCCCAGTTCAGCGGTGCTTGAGACGGCGGTGCCCAGCGGAGCAGTGCTTGAGATGAAGGGCCCAGTTCAGCGGTGCTTGAGACGGCGGTGCCCAGCGGAGCAGTGCTTGAGATGAAGGGCCGAGTTCAGCGGTGCTTGAGATGAAGGGCCCAGTTCAGCGGTGCTTGAGACAGCGGTGCCCAGTGCAGCGGTGCTTGAGATGAAGGGCCCAGTTCAGGGGTGCTTGAGACGGCGGTGCCCAGCGGAGCGGTGCTTGAGATGAGTGTCCTGGTCAGCGGTTCCGGCCCAGGCATGGATGTCACTCGCCACCTCACATGTGGCTGGCGGGGCCTTCCTGCCCATCTGTCTGGTGGCTTGCGGGGCCCTCCTGGGCTGCAGTACCCGGCCTGTGGGTGTCCTCCTGCCCACCTGGGAAGTGGCTTGCGGGGCCCTCCTGGGCTGCAGTACCGGGCCTGTGGGTGTCCTCCTACACACCTGGGATGGGGCTGGTGGGGCCCTCCTGGCCAGCTGGCCTGCTGCCGGACTTGTCGGGCGTGCTGCCCTTCCCACCCTTCCCTGTACGCTTGTGGCCTTTTCCCACCTTTGGTGGTGTGCCAGGTGGCACCCGACTTCCTGCCGGAGCCAATGTAGGGATTTTGGTCCCTGAGGTCTTTGGTCTCTCGCGCCGGGCACTGGCAATCTTCGGATGCTTTTCCGGGGGTGGGCTGGCCGTGCCTTGGCTCCTAGCTGAACTGGATGCCCTTGTGGGTGGGGGACTCCACAGTCCATGGACAACAGTCTTTACGGGTCCCGGTTTTGTGGTGGCTGAGGTGCTGATTGGAGTCTTATGAGATGGACGGGGTGGGGGAGTTGTTGGAAAGAGGTTAAGGTTGGCAAGGAAAAGCAATTTGGAAAGAGAGTGACGGGTAGGTGTAGTGGGTATGGGAGTGGAGGAAGAGGATGTGGTTGTAGGAGTGTGAAGTCTGGTGTCTTTGGGTGCAGGTGCTTGGGCTGGAGGCTGTCGTGAGGTGGATGGCTGTTGGGTGGGTGGCTGCCTGCGTTTGTGTAGTTTGAAGAGGGGGTGACAGACACACTGGGAGAGGACAGAGGGGACGTGTAAATGGTAGTGGGGGTGGTGACTGCACGTGTGCGGAGTGTTCTGGTGGGTGTGCTGGTGATGGACGTAGTGGCTGAAGATGTTGTGCATGCAAGTGTGAGTGGAGATGTCACAGGGAGGGAGGAGGGAGACGAGGAGGAGGGGACACAGTGGAGGCAGTGGCTGTTGGTATGTCTGCACGTGGATGTTGCTTGTGTGAATGCTTGTGTGATGTGTGGTGCTTATGTCTGGATGAGCTTCCCTTGGGTGTTGAGGTGTGTGCAGGCTGGTCTGATGGTGTGTCTGGGATAGGCAGAGGTACAGGGGATTGGGTCTGGGTGGAGGAAGTTGGAGGGGGGAGGCTAGAGACAGGGACAATTGCTGCCGTCAGTGCTGAGGCCAGAGCGTTGAACGATCGCTGATGGGCAGCCTGACCCGAATGAATGCCCTCCAGGTATGCACTTCTCTGGTGCACCTCCCTTTCTACGCCCTGGATGGCATTCAAAAGGGTAGACTGCCCAACAATGATGGTCCTCAGGAGGTCAATGACCTGGGGCGAAGGAGATGCCCACCTTCCTGGGTGAGCGGGCACGGGGCAAACTCTGAGGGGCTGGTGGGAGGGCGGTGCTGGTGCGCTGGGTGGCGGCTGTACCTGTTGTTGCGGGGGGCACGGATGTTGCCACCACCACAAGGGAGCTCCCTTCAGAGGACGAGTCGCTGTCACTGACATCAGCACGAGTCCCCGCTGTGGAGCTCCCCTCGCCCTCCGTCCCACTGGTGTATTCGGACTCCGTTGCATGGCCCTCCATGCCCATGTGGGATGCAGCTCCCTCGTGCTCCGATGCCACTTCTCCTCCGCCTGATGATGCTAATGCACACATGAACAGGAAGAGCACAAAAAAGGGGGGGGGGGAGAAATAAAGACATGTTGAGTGCATGGATTACCGCTACCGTTGGCGGACAAGACAGACACAGAAGCCCCCTGCACTACGCCGCGCACTTGGGGTCCACTACGCAATCCGTGGGACATGGCCTACAAGCCTATGGACGTCAACTGCACACATAGATGACACAGGGCCATGGATACCTGTACTTGGCACCCTACAGAGGTGGGGGGCGGGGGCACAGGGCCATGCCTTACGGAGAGGCCTAGCCTACAGAAATCGCCCTGGCCTAGGGATAGCCACAGCCCTCCTCCCCCACCCAGACACCTCCACTGCGCGCAAAGTCAGCAGAATGTATTTGTACTCACCCCCTTGTGTCTGCTGTGATGTCCTCACGCGCCCATCCAAATCGGGGTAGGCCACCGCCAGGATCCGGGACATCAGGGGGGGGTCAAATGACAACTGGCACCCCTCCTACGTTGGGAGGCCACCCCAGCTGAGCCTCCGCCGTCTTCCTGCTCCAGCGTCGGATGTCCTCCCACCTCTTCCGGCAGTGGATGCCCCGTCGGTTGTGGACCCCCAGGGTCCGGACGTCCTTGGCGATGGCACGCCAAATCGCGACTTTCTGGTGGGCGCTGACCTATGTGACATGTACAGGGAGAGAAAAATTGTAATCACCTTCTGCATGCTCGATGTGAGTGGCCCCCCACCCCCACCCTTGCCATGTGGCACATGCTCTCATCTGTCATTTGATGCATGCCTCAATCGCTCCCCTCCCCACCATCTTTCATCCACCCCACTCAACCCAGGCATTGCCCACTAAGCATGGTCCCAGTGTACTTACCTGTTGGTCTGGAGGACCGTAGAGTAGCGCATACTGGGGGAGGACCCCATCCACAAGTTTCTCCAACTCCTCCGCAGTGAAGGCAGGGGCCCTTTCCCCAGTCACATGAGCCATTGTCTCTTCCAGACCGAGGTCACAGCAGCACTTGCAGTGTAGGTCCTCTCCTGTCGAAGATCAGGTATCGAGTGATTAAGCAGATAGAAAATGGCGGTCACGCCCGCGGCGGTGCGTACCGCGGCGGTGCATACCGCGACCGCCGGCGCACATCGTCATTGGCTCCTGAAACCCATAGGGTTCAATGTTAACCAATGCGGCTTTGCGCCACGGTCTTCGACCGCCTACCGCCGCAGTGTGCCACGCCAGCGCATTGACCTCACATCCCACTGTCGCACTTCACAGGTCAGGCACCCGCCATTTCAAGGGCCCACATGGCCTAATTACCAACTGCGTCACACATACCTAGGCCTTGCACCAACACTCATACAAGCCACTCAATGCATTGGGAATCGTGTCATGTGCAAGCTGTGGTTACGTACCTGTGGGTTGATTGACTCTGTGCTCGCTGTTGTCCTTCATAGACACTGCCCGCTGGGACATGCGAGGAGATGGAGGAATCTTCCTGTGTACAGACAGCTGGTGGACCTGTCGACAATGGAGGAACGACATGTCATACTGACATACAGGCTTGACCGAGCCACTATACAGGAACTGTGTGCCCAGCTGGAGCCAGACCTGATGTCACCCATCCGCCAACCCACAGGGATCCCCCCTCTAGTACAGGTGCTGTCAGTACTCCATTTCTTAGCAAGTGGGTCATTTCAAACAACAGTGGCTATATCATCAGGGATGCCCCAGCCTATGTTTTCCAATGTGTTGTCCAGAGTGTTGTCTGCCCTGCTCAAACACATGTGGAGCTACATCGTTTTCCCTGAGGTGGGGGATTTGCCTACAGTGAAGGCTGATTTCTATGCCCTTGGACATATCCCCAACATCATAGGTGCCATTGATGGGACACATGTTGCTTTGGTCCCCCCCAGCAGGAGTGAACAGGTGTACAGGAACCGGAAGAGTTATCATTCCATGAATGTACAGATGGTGTGTTTGGCAGACCAGTACATCTCCCATGTTAATGCCAAGTTCCCTGGGTCAGTGCATGACGCGTACATCCTGCGGAATAGCAGCATCCCGTATGTGATGGGTCAACTCCAGAGGCACCGGGTGTGGCTATTAGGGGACTCTGGTTACCCCAACCTGTCATGGCTACTGACCCCAGTGAGGAATCCCAGGACAAGGGCAGAGGAACGGTACAATGAGGCCCATGGGCGGACTAGGAGGGTGATCGAGCGAACCTTTGGCCTCCTGAAGGCCAGGTTCAGGTGCCTCCATATGACAGGTGGATCCCTAATGTACTCACCAAAGAAGGTGTGCCAGATCATCGTGGCCTGCTGTATGCTTCACAACCAGGCTTTGCGCCGCCAGGTGCCTTTTCTGCAGGAGGATGGTCCAGATGGTGGTGTTGTAGCAGCTGTGGAACCTGTGGAGAGTGAAGAGGAGGAAGCCGAAGAGGACGACATAGAGAACAGGAACACAGTAATATAGCAGTATTTTCAGTGACACACAGGTAAGAGTACACACCGGCATATTACATTTACTTAAAGACTCCTACCTCGATACTGTCTGACTTTTTCACCCAGTGTATGGTAACTGTGTTGTGACTTTCCCTTCCGTTTTCAGAGATGTGGGCCCCACTGAGTGACATCTGCTTTGTTTCCCCATGGACTACAGCTGTGTGACAGCGATTTGTTGGCATCACAATGTGAATGTACATTTTGGCACGGTCATGTCTAATACATTTGTTCTAAATCACAGCCAGACTCCTGATTGTTTTTTGCAATAAGTGTTTTTATTCAAGTGCTCTAAATTGGATGGGTGGTTGCAAATCGGTGAGGGGTGATGGTGGAGGATTGTCCATGGCAGAGTCCAGACTATCAGTTTCACAGGTGCATTGTCCAAATGCCTGTGGGAAGTGGAGCAGGGGCAGTTTAAGGTTGGACAGGGTGACAATGTGGGACAGTGGGACAGTGGGATGACAATCAGGGCGGTATCCTTTGCTGGCGGGGGTCTTGACATCTTACTTTGTCTTCTTCCTGGTTCTCAGGGCCCGCTTGCGCGGTGGTTCTCCTTCTGCAGGGGGTGGGGTACTGGTGGCCTGTTGGTCTTGTGTCGGGGCCTCCTGTCCACTAGCGCCGGCTGAGGTGGTAGGCAGTTCTTGGTGCATGCTAGTGTCAGGGGACCTTTGAGGTGCCACAGTGTCCCGCAATGTGGTGACTACCTGATTCAGGGCCACTACGATGGTACCCATGGCAGAACTTATGTTTCTTAGTTCCTCCCTGAACCCCATATACTGTTCCTCCTGCAGAAGCTGGATCTCCTGAAACCTGGCCAGGACCGTCGCCATCGTCTCTTGGGAGCAGTGGTATGCTCCCATGATGGAGGAGAGAGCCTCGTGGGGAGTGGGTTCCCTGGGCCTGTCCCCCTGTCGCACAGCAGCCCTCCCAGTTCCCCTGTTTCCCTGGGCCTCTGTCCCCTGGACCGTATGCCCACTACCACTGCCCCAAGGTCCCTGTTGTTGTTGGGGTGTTGGGTTAGCCTGGGTTCCCTGTAGTGGTGGACACACCGCTGATTGACGTGTCCTGGGGACAGAGGAATGGGCCTGCTGGGTGGGTGCTGTGCTGGTGTTCCCAGAGGGGGGAAAGTCTGCTGTGGCCTGTGGCTGTGTGAGGGGAACCGACTGTCCCAAGGTCCCCGATGGACCGGGCTGGTCATCTAGATCCAGGGAGACAGAGCTTCTGGGGGTGGAGTGGACATATGTGGCCCTCCTGCGCGGTGATGTGGCGTTCGGGTCCTGCAGGGGTATAAAAGTATGGTTATTGCTTCTGTGTGTGCCATAGCGTGCAATGGGTGGGTGCCCGTGTACCCCAGTGCTGGCATTCCATTGTGCGGGCTGTTGTGACGGGAGTTGGGGGGGTTGTATGTGTATGTGCAGTGGGCATGCTTAGGTGATGGGTACCCATGCTTTGTGGACGCATGCAGGGCTAGGTGTTGGGATGGGGGGTTGTGATGGTGAGACATTCGCAAGGAGAAGGTGTGATGGGGGTGGGGGTGAGGGTGGGGGTATGAGTTGGCATGCAGGTGGGGTGGGGGGAAGAAGTAGTTAAGATTTGACTTACCAGAGTCCATTACTCCGCCTACTCCTGCGAGGCCCTCAGGATGCAGGATGTTCAAGACTTGCTCCTCCCATGTTGTAAATTCTGGGGGAGGAGGTGGGGGTCCGCCGCCAGTCTTCTGCACCGTGATGTTGTGCCTGGATACCATGGAACGCACCTTACCCCGTAGGTCGTTCCACCTCTTCCTGATGTCGTCCCGATTTCTTGGGTGCTGTCCTACAGCGTTGACCCTGTCCACTATTCTGCTCCATAGCTCCATCTTCCTGGCAATGGTGGTGTGCTGCACCTGTGCCCCGAACAGCTGTGGCTCTACTCGTACAATTTCCTCCACCATGACCCTGAGTTCATCATCAGAGAACCTGGGGTGTCTTTGCGGTGCCATGGGGTGGTGTGGGTGATGTGTAGGGTGGATTGTGTGGTGCTAAGTGTGGTGATGTGTATTGTTGTGTTGTGTGAAGTGCGTGCAAATATTGCTAGGTGACAGTGAATTGGGCGTCTGGGTGCTCAGATGTCTTTTCTCTGTGCGTGTTCACGAATCTCTAGGAGTGGAGGTTTGTGGGTGATGTGGGTGTGTATTTTATATTGTAATGGGTGTGTGGGAGTGGTGTGTGTATGTGTATCAGGTGTGTGTATTTTGAATTGTCCAATGTGGTTGTATTTTGTATGTGTGTGTGTATTTTGAGCGCGGCGGTGTGTACCGCCAATGGAATACCGCGGTTGAAAGACCGCCGCGTGGATTCGTGTGTCGTAATACTGTGGGCGTATTTCTGTTGGCGTGACAGTGGAGGTTTGGTCATCGCCAGTTTCTCGCTGCCCTTTGGTGTGGCGGACTTTTGTGGATGTCAGTATTTTGGCGTTTGACTGTTGTGGGCCAGAACGACCGTGGCGGTTTACCGCGGCCGCGGCGGTGTTATGGCGGTCTTCTGAACGGCAGTAAGCGCCTTTTATCGCCGAGGTTGGGATGACCACCTATGTTTCTTTGGGAAATGGATATGCAGATCAAGTCGCAAGGTTTTGGGCATTGAACTGTATATTGCTCAGAGACGAATGGAACTTGATAAATGAGCCAGAACTTGAACCAAGTGAAGCTTTTGCTCTAAAGGTTGTAGATACAATTGACGAATTGAAATCCTTACAGAACGACGTCAGTGAAGACGAGAAACTCTCATGGAGCAAATTACAATGCGTAAAGAAACCAGATGATTTGTGGGTTTCAAGTGAAGGGAGATTGGTTTTACCAAACAGTCTTTTGATGCAGTTGGCTAGATTGTACCATGGACAAGCTCATCTTGGAAGGGATGCCATGGTTAGACTATTCAAAATTGATTGGTTTAATCCCAAATTCCATCAAGTTGCTGAAGCAGTTTGCCATTGTTGCGTTGTTTGCCATCAAATGAACGCAGGGAAGGGAACAGTAGTAAATTTGAGCCACATTGGAAGAGCGGGAAGTCCCTTCAGCAAAATGCAAATGGACTTTATTGAGATGCCTGTGCATGGAGGCTTGAAATATGTGTTGGTGATTGTGTGTATTTTTAGTCACTGGATTGAAGCATACCCCACACGTAGAAATGATAGTCTTACAGTTGCAAAACTACTCTTGAGAGAACTAATACCATGTTTCGGATTCCCGATCTCCTTAGAATCAGATAGGGGAAGTCACTTCAATAACGAAGTAATAAAATTACTGTGTGCAGCACTGAACATTGAGCAAAAATTGCATTGTAGCTACCGCCCTAAAGCATCAGGACTAGTTGAGCAAATGAGTGGCACTTTGATATCGAGGATGGCGAAAATATGTGCATCAACAAACTTGAAATGGCCTGACGCATTGCCCTTGGCATTAATGTCAATGAGAAACACCCCTGATAGAAAGACTGGACTGTCCCCACACGAGATCCTCATGGGCAGAGCCATGGGGCTTCCAGCAGTTCCTGCAAATGCTCTTTTGAATATTACAGATGATATGGTGTTGCACTTTTTCAAAGGTCTAGCTGATGTGGTACACTCTTTTTCTAACCAGGTGGAGGCAACCACCTTGCCACCGATCCAAGGTCCAGGACACGCCCTGAAAGCAGGTGACTGGGTCATGATAAAGAAGCACGTGAGGAAGTCGTGTTTGGAAACCCGTTGGAAAGGACCTTTTCAAGTGATTCTGACAACTACCACCGCTGTGAAGTGTGCGGGAGTTCCCAACTGGATTCACGCCAGTCACACGAAAAGGGTGACGTGCCCCACAGATGAGGAAGTTGAAGCGCTAAAATCGCCAGTGACTGACAAGAAAGTACCAGGCACTGAGACAGAACAAAGAGAACCTGGCGAACAAGCAGAAATAGTGGAGGGAGAGATATTTTCTGAGGAAGAAACAACAGACCCATTTGAGGAGTTCAGAGGAGAAACCTCGGAAAGTAACAAAGATCCTGAAGGTACCGAAGAGCCTGCGACAGGTGAAGGAGCAGGAGAGCCTGATCAGAGGAGGGCTTTCCCAGAAGCAGCCGATACAGAAAAAGAAAAGGAAAACCTGATTGACCTCCTAGGGGAAGAAAAAGAGGCAGGACAGGGTGAAGTCGTTCAACCTCATCCAGAACCGGTTGCAGGGCCCTCAGGTGAAAACAGTGCGAAACGGAGACAAAGCATATCGCCAGTGAAATTAAGGACTAAAGATTTATCAAATGAAGGTGAAGGGCCAAAGTTGAAAGAGAAAAGAAAAGAGGTGCCTGTTGCAATAGCAACCCCAAGTGAAGAGAAAGACCTGGCCGAGGAAGAAAGTACCAGTGAGAGAGAATCAAAACGAGATGCAAAATTGAAAAGGAAAAGAATACCGAGCAGAAGATATTCTGGTCCGGAGTGGGCATACATAGCCACTAACGATTGGTCAGACGAATTCCTATCTCTCAGTCTTGAGAACAAAGAAGCAGAACTTCATTTTGGCACTTGAGAAGCGAAATCCCATGAACATTACTGAATAAGACATTAACAATCTGATTGACTTTTGAACCGGCTGAGACATTGCTAGCTTGATTGACTTTGAAACCGATTTTGAGACAAAGCTGCTAACCGATAAGAGACTAAGCTGCTAAAGAAAACAGTGTGAACATTGAACTCGTTCAGCTTTATATATATCTGCAAATCTGATTTGAAAGAGTGTCTTCAACTTTCTGATTCTATATAGATCATGACAGGCTACACTACACAGGGACATAAGATGAAATGTTGTAAATACGTGTGTATAGGTCTAATAACTGCATGTGTACTAATCATTGTAGCAATAATTCTTGGAATGCATGGAAAGAATGAGAGAGAGACGAATGATGCTTCTACTTCTAAACCTATTACTGAACTAACTCCTTTGAAGAAACTCGAACAAGACGAAAGACATTTGCATGATAAGAAGGAACTTTCGTCCAACGTTTTCTATTGCTTGTTGAGTGAGTATGTTGAGACAATGGATGCGAAAGATTGTTATGTATGCACACAAATACCTACCTCAGTAGTGGAAGGGGTGACATATCATAGCATGCCTCTTACGTATGGAATTACATGTAGTTTAATAATGACCAGATTTTACGGCCAGGAGTATATTCACTACTTTTATTCCAATCGGGATGTTACATTTGCATATATCCCCATAATCGAGTACCTGAGTAAAGTAGCAAGGGATTACTATATAAAATTGATGAGGGGTTTCTTTGAGCCTTTGTCACCTTTTCACACAGCTCACGCCCACAGAGAAAACCTTACATGCTTGCTTTCACCAATGGAAATAAGCTTTTTAGATCGCACTGACAAGAGGAGGAAAGAGGTGAAAGAGAAATTAGAAAGGGAATTACACAAGAGGACATCTGTAGATAACTATGCTTTTGCCGGGATAAAGACGCAAGGGAAAATAGCTTTAGATACGTTACACGTAGGGATATTTTTTGTACATAGACATAAATCATATCATGACACAGTTTTTGTGGGAACCAGTGAATGTAAACATACGTTTTTGTTTCAACCTAAATGGAAGTTCATGCTGAATGGACAAGACCCAGTTATTCCAGGGGTATATTATATTTGTGGACTTAACGCCTATTATCACCTTCCTAAAGGATGATATGGGAGGTGTTATTTGGGAATAGTATTTCCAAAGGTTTATCAACTGGACGACTTAAAGAATTTTCCAAAGCTGTCTGAATCACATCATGTCCAGAAAAGAGAGACAGCTTCTGGTGTGGTAGGAGATATATTTGGAGCAGTGATTCCTTCAGTAGGAGTCATATTGAATTCAATTAAAATACGAAAGTTGTCTACCATTGTGGATAACATGCTGACGAAATTCTCAGGAGCTATAATCCTGATGGATGCTGAACTTGCTGCAGAAAGAGCTATGACTCTACAAAATCGGCTTGCCTTAGACATTCTTTTAGCAAAGGATGGCGACGTTTGCAAAATGCTTGGTACACGTCACTGTTGTACTTATATTCCGGACAACAGTGGGCAAATTAGAAAAATGCTTACAAACTTAACTAACGAAAGTACAGACTTGAAAGAATTGAAAGAACCAGGAGTATGGGAGAAGGTTGGAAAAGGATTTGCTTCCGTGGGAAATTGGCTCAGCAACGTTTGGAACGGATTGTTACTGAAAATCGTAAAAGGAATATTAATAGTATTAATTTGTTTATTAGGCATTTGGGGAATATGGAAAGCTATTAAAATATTGAAAGCAAGAAACAAAAGAAGAAGAGAAGAGAAAATAGAAAACAAAATGGTAGAAATATACAGAGAAAAATCAAAGGGAACCAAAAGAAAGAGGGAATTGACCGAAGTGCCGAATTACTAAAACAGAATTTTAATTGGAATAAAATTTGTGGGTAGATTTGATGTGATGACATAATTAGTCATCAGAGGAGGGATTGATGACGCAGAAAAAGAAGGACTAACATATATTCATATATCATGTAACAAAATCGTATAAGGTAGTGTGATTTTAGCAAAGAAAAATAATGTACGTGGGAAATTGTGCCCACGGAGTAGTTCGCCATTATTATAAACACGCCTAATTAATCATGAAGAATTGACAAATGAAGTAATCCGTCATAATTGCGAATGTGTTTTATGATTTTCTTGATTGAAACTGTTTTATGCTTAGCTTAAATTTAGTAGAGGCTTTGGCCTAGTCGCCTGGCCTCAAATTCAACTGCGTGGTTTTCACTTGCACTAACAAAAGCATATTATTTCATTTAAAGGTTGTACTTTTCCAGTAGAAATGACTAATACCCTTATCTCAAGGTTTCGTGCTAGGATGGTTGCATCCCTTTTGATGCAAGGTCAACTCCTGCAGGTGCGGACAATAAAAGCACTGTGATAAAATTAATTGGCAAAATCGTTGCAACTTGTGTTCCAAGGCTCCAAGGACAATGTATGCATAAATGAGTACTAGGAGAAAGACTCTATTCATTGGTCAAATTGAAGCCACCTTATGAGCCCTCCAATGGAAGACTCTGTAGAATTTGGAATGTGTCTTACTTAAACCCACTGGACAAAGAGAAGTCAGTCTTTTTCCTTGATGCCATCTTTGAAGCTAAATGCCAGACGCCATCTTGGACGACATCTCAATGCCCTTTTCTCTATTCCAGAGAAAGAGACTTTAAGAATTCTCACCCTAGAGACTTTAACTTTAATGTTGCCCCATCTTGAACATGCAGTAACTTTGCCCCAGTTTCCTTGCTGCTGCCAGGAAACTTTCCCTTAATTCTGCCCCTTTGAGATCTGCCCCATGCTGACCGAACCGGTACCTGAAGGACGAAGACTTTCCTTGTATGCTGATTGTATTTGGTAATTATGAAAGGATAACTGTATTATGCATTGTGTTTTTCCTTTTAGGTACCAACTGCTATTTTTATAGGGCCCAAGCTAGAAGTTTTCCAAATTTGTGTTGACTAAATTCATTTTGCATGAGGTCCCACATGCCAATGCTAATTAGAGGTTAGTTTAGGTATTCACTTGATGCACCATGTTGAATTGAAATCTTGTTATGCTGACCGATGTACGCAATTATTCAAGTTCAATTACTAATATTAGTGATTTGCATTGCCATAACTGAATGTATTATAATTCATATTTTGCGTAGATTACGTTTTTTTCTGCCGCTATGGACAGCTAGTAATGTTCGTATACATATATCATCTGGTTTTGAGGCTCATATATATCGTTTTAGCTTTGTTAATATAGGGAAATAAATTCACTAACTTTAAATAAACTGGTGTGGTTATTCATGACTGAAAGGTCATGGTGCGTCGAAATACCAACTGTTATTGATTTTTAATGTGTTATTTTGATCTATTAATTGAGTATTGGGTATCGATTACAATAGTTATTGATTATTGATTTAAGCAATCCGACTATTCTAAGATGAGGAGAGCCCAACTCGGCTAAAAGGTTCACCGACCTCCAACGTGTCCAGGTACAGGTAATTTATAAGGGCTGGACGCGTTATCAACACTGAAGAGCTTAGCACCATTAGGGACACCACAGCATTATCCTCTACTGTACTGGGGCGCACAATCTTTCTGTCTTACATCTCAGTGCAGTAAGACATTTTAAAAAGTCTCTCCAAATGACCAAGAAGATGAGGGTGGTGGACACCCTCTTTACACATTTAAACTATTGGGCCTAACTCACAAAGACACTTATGGGCTCTGGTCTACATTTACAACTTTAAATGGCACCATGAAGGTCTATCTCAGGTGTTGACAAAACGACACCTGGTAGCTGTAAAAGTTTTTTCTACTTTGTAACTGCATGCTATATTCAGTTATATCTTGATAAACCCCAGACAAGGGATGAATAAAGGGAGGATCAAGGCATGGTTTGCCTTAAGTCAGTGTGAACATCCAAAAGCTTTTGAGCGGGTTATCATTCACAAACAACTCTCAGACAACTGTACCACCACGGAAATGGTGGTAAAATGTGAATTTGCACAGCGGGCTGCCTTTCCCAACTGCATAGTTGTACTGTGTATACATATCCACACTGGTAAATAGCAAATGTTGTATTACATTTCCAGAAGCCTGCAACTGTCAAAGTATACTACTAGGAATGATGTTGAACTTCCAAATGTCACACATTTACAGATGTGAGTAGAAATACATGCACAGGGAAATACATACCTGCCAAGTTTTCAGAGTGGTTATGCATGACATTTCCATGGCTTCAGTGAGCATGAGTGGTATTCCATTGCCAAATATGTGACACTGTGAGTGGCACGTTAACACAAGTAAATCAAGATATGAAAATACATAAATATTACAATTTACCTCCTTCGGGCAATATGAAGCTTTAGAAAAGGGCTTGCAACAGCTCCAGAAGTGGGTGGTCACTATCCTAATTACACTTTCTTATATGATTTTGTACAGTAAACAATTGTATCGCTATGAAATTAAACAATAATCAAGCCTGTTGCTGAATGAGGATCTTGTCTGCACCCTGAGTTATTTACTGAGGGGGAAGTGAATGGGACACCCACAGCCTCTCACGATAAGGACATTCATAGTACCCTGAGTCTCTTTCAAAAGGGGCAGCTGTAGATAGTGAGTCACATGGACCAGCTTCTGGCACTACAGGTACAGTGCAGCATTAGGTCTCCAATAAGGGGACAGAGAGTGAAGAGAGAGCCAGCAATCTTTGTCACTTTGTACAGTCACTGCACTTTGAGGGCTCATTTAACTCATGGCAAGCGTGCTCCCTATGGTGTGATCCAGCATTCCCAGAAATGCATCCTCCAGGCATTCACCTCCCTCCTGAGGTTTCTACTTACTACATATGTTCACTGAGTGCCACTGTCAGCTATCAGTTAATTGTTATACCAATCTGCCTTCCTCACTCTGCGCCACCACTCACCCACCCAAATACTTCCATCTAGTCATGCAAATATTAGGACTTTCAGCTTCAATAAATATGGTGCCACACCGAGAGTTAGTGAATGATGCTGTGCTCACTAACTTACAGTGCTCACTAACTTACAGAAAGTTACAGTAATTAAATTTACTTCTGTATAGAGGTTGGTCAGTCACTAAAAGCTTGAACCAAGTTTGAGCCAGATGCCTGGCTACCAGCATCTCAATGGGTTCTCCAGAAGTGACATCAAGCGAAGCAATCCCATCAGAGCCCTTTTATAAAAAGGAACGGTGAAACCTACAAATACATTCACAACCTGAAATGGCTAACTAGGTTACAAAACTGCTGAAGTCAGAACTGTACTAAAAGGTGGTAGTTGTGAAAAAAGATCAGTCTTTTGGCTCATGGCTTGTGGGAGTCTTGAGCTGTTTGGCAAAGTCAAAAGTGAGGGTTTAACTTGGAAACAGAAAAGAGTGGCTTCCTGTGAGGAATAGGAGGGTGCTTGTCTAGACTGAACTTAGTTTTAACGCAAAAAAGATGGCAGGAGCACACTGCCTGACTCCCTGCACTCATTTTGCCCCAATGCATCATGGTAAATGCAGAGCATGATAAAGCAGCAGTGACAGTCATTTGTTTTTCACCTTTGTTGGTGCAGCCAGTGCTGTGTATCTCTAGACACGATTCAGGATAGTTGTCCTTCTTCAGTGGAGAGTAACACATCGTTTTTGAGGTGCTGGAAATATTTCCCAGTTTTCTCAGGTCTCTGTACCCCTCACTGGGCTCAGGTGCATCAGTCAGAGCTCCTCAGTTCATCAGCTCAAACGAGCATTTTCAAACAAAAAGCAGATGGGAGAACACTGCCTCATATCCCAGCACTCAGTTTGCCCCAGTGCTTCATGGTAAATGCAGTGTATGATAACACTTACTTCAGTGACAGTGTTTAGTATTTCACCTTTTTTGGTGACGACAACTCTGTGTATCTCAAGACGTGTTTCAAGATAGGTATCCTTCTTCAGTAGAGAGCAACACATCATTTTGGGGATGCTGGAAATACTGCTGGTACAGAGAGCTGAGAAGACTTTGGGCAGCATTTCATGCAACCCCAAAACTATGTTTTGCTCCCTACTGAAGAGGGGCAAACACGTGCCCAAAGATACACAGCACAAGCTGCACCAACAAGGGAGAAACAAATGAAAGACTGTCGGTCAGGTAAATGTTATCCTGCACTGCGTTTACCATAATGCATTGAGGCGAAGTGAGTTCTGGGATGTGGAGTAGTGTGCTCCCACCCACTTTCAGTTTTAACTCATTCAGTGAATTTGATTCTCTAAGAGATTCTCATGTTTCGCTCTGTTGTTTGCTGGTTAAACAGAGGATTTATCTAAGTAGTTAAAAATGTGATATTCTTTGTCGACCAGCTGCATGACCTTTCTAACGGACAGCATACCTATTTTACCTGAGGGTCTTTTGATGTTTCAGCATATCTTGGTAAAAACTCAATTTTCAACATATTCTGGTCTGGATGTGGTGGTTCCCAGTAAAATATATTGGGAATGCAATTACTGGCAACAGTTGCTAGCATATTTTTACATTCTCATTTCCAATAGTTACAACCACCTAACTCTCATAATGTAAAGGGCATCTTGAGATTCCAATGCTCTTTCCATAAATTAACAGGAGCAGCATGATAGCACCAGCATACCGTTCAGAGGTTTCTCTAAATAGCAGCGATGGTGCAGAGATGTGAAAATCTCAGTGAACTAACCTGCAGACATGCGTTTCCTTCCACACCATTCCCTAAAGTTACCGAAAATTCTACATAAGGGGACAGGCTGAAATGCATACACTAATAAAGCTAAATGCTTTTGTTTGATCAATATAGACATTGAAGGGGAGATGTGCAACTTCTGTCTCAGGCATTATGCTATATTGTTTAGTCCTAGTGGAAAAGTGGTAAAGGTATAGGTATACCTAAATGTTGCTCCATTTCTGCAATGTGTACAGGTGTAAGTTCAATAAAAAAATATAAGTGGTTCTATAAAACCACAGAGTTTAAATATTGGTCACGAATATTAAGTGTATTCGTGGGGTAAGATACTGCCTCTAATTAAGTCTGACAAATATGCTAGCTTTATTTAAATCTTCTTTCATTTGCTCTGATTTTGTGACTACGGTGGAGAAATGTGCACCTGTGATCTGTTTTTACCACTACTTTAACTGTTTGGTTATAGGGTGCTTTAGCTTAAAACTAACATATCATTTGGCTGACATCTGGTCTTGACACAACTCTACCTTCCAAGTGGCTTCTATCATAACCACAGCGACCTGTTGTCTTAAGAGTACTCAATCAGTCAGTCAAAACAAAACGCACAATGTATCAAAGAAATGTCAATCAAGACAATACCAGCAAACCACACAATATACCTAATCAAAAGATAGTAGGTTAATAAAATGTGACTAGGCAATTCTGCATGGCATACACTAATACAAAACACATATTTCATCATAAGCCATAGGAAAATGAATAAAGCATGAAAGCAAATAACTTAGAATACACTGGTGGTGTCTTGCAATGGCTACAGAGGATGCGCCCCCTCCTCATTTCCTGTCCCATCTCTTTTTTTTTATTAATACCATTCCCCGACTTTGCTAGCGGCCTTGCTACTAACTGAAGAGGCAGTCAGGGACTTTTTATATGCACATTCGCTAGTGCACATCATGGGCGTAATTCACCAAAATGTCAGGGGCAGTGGAAGTGACATCATACACGCTTTGACCTTAATGTGGTCAAAGGAAGTGATGTTTCATGATAACCCTCGTTGTATCCCAATAATTGCACTCACTCTTAACCTAACTCACTCATTCTCACTCTTTTGCTCACTCTTACTCTGAGCCACCTATACATTCTCACTCACTCATCTTCACACACACAGTATCCCACATACTAACATACATGCTCACACACACACACTCTCATCCGAACTCTCTCACCCACATGCACGCATATAAAATACACTGAAAAGTATTTTAATTCACTTACCTGAGAAGTCAGTGGAGGTTCCATTCCATATCCTTCTGTTCCATTTTTTTACAATTACATTAATAGTGAACGATAGATTACTAATCACTAATATTGTAAAAATGAACAGAAAGGGAGGCTGGAGTCTGACGCCGGTAATGCAAGCAACCCCTGTGAATTTGGCACTCATTTTGCCACTTTTGAGGCCAGGCGTCGCAGAGGCAGCACCAGGGGTCGCAAAGGGCAAACCAGTGGTCGCAGCTGCGACCCCTGGCGACCCCTAAATGACGTCCATGGTGCACAGGTGCCTGCCACTGCATTTTCGGGTGGGCTTACATTTCTTCAACCTTGGTACTCGATGGCCTGTAGGCTTTAGGCTCACATCCTCTTTTAAGTTGTAGCAGCATCGCTAATTGAACCCAGCTGGTGCATTTAGGCTTCAGCCCTGCGCTTCCTGAATGTGTGTGTCAATCAGCTTGGATGCACAGCAACCTTTGCCATGGCCATGACAGAGCAGGTTACGATCAGAGAGACTCACTGATCTTAACCTCTTCCTGTGGTGACATGGGAAAGGGGCAGGGCTCTAACGAGGTTCCATATGCTCGCACTACGTCATCCCCTTTGGCTTCAGCAGTGCTCGCCGTGCTGCATGCACTAACTGCCTGCTCACCAGAGGGCTCGGGCTGGTCCAGTCACTGAACTGCATCTCTTGCTACTCTTGCTGCCTTCACTCTTCAGCATGTCTGAAGCTGGAAAAAAACGATCAACTGAATCTGTGCTGCTGGTAGCCTCTGGCAATAATGCAGAGCTCACGTGATTAGAACGCTTTCAGGTGAGGCTGTGACAAAATAAATCTTGTAGTGCCTCAGGCTCTGCAGCAAACCTTTTGCAGCCACCTCAGCTTACCTACACAGAGCTCGAGATGGGCTCATTTGGCAACTAGAAAAGCACACTCAATATAAGGGGGTTGTATTTCATAATAACAAGTTTAAAACATAGCTGGAATGTACCGTTTTCTGAGCTCAGTGTTGGAAAGCACATCGTGTTATTCTTATTCGGTTTGGCATTTTATAAAAGATTTACTACAAAATACTATAAGCATTTACATTTTAAACTGGTATACACTACTAGAATAATATCTAGCAAATACAATGATGCATTTGTGAGAGGAGAGGGCGATCAAAGAGTTACAGAATAAGCAGGATTGGGAGAGGGAGAAGTCAGAGGCAAAAAGATAAGAAGAGGTGGAAGTCATAGGGGAGTAAGAAGGGGAACAAGAAACGATGGAAGGAGAGTAGGCCAACTGAAGGAAAAAGAGGTGATCCAAGGAAGGTTCTGGTGGGTATGTTGTGTGAAGGTAATGGAGATCAGCATCTGAAACAGATACTTGCAATATTCCTGCAGCCAATTAGGATAATGAAATAAAAGTAAAGCAAGCAGTGGTTCTTGGAACTCAGTTCCAGTATTTTATATATTTATCCATTCATTCAGTAACTTGGGCTATCTTGCTATAGTGCGCTCACTCGTGCAATGGGGATGGAGTCAACTGCCTGCTCCTTGCAGTTACAGACAAGAGATTACGCCCAGCCACCTTCACATTTCACCAGCCGCTACTGCTAAAATACCGAATAGGAATAGAGCTGGATAATTAACATACTTCAGGTATTATTTGTGACTGTGAAGGATTGAAAAGGAAGAAACACTTCACAGTACTCATCTCAATGGGAAGCCAGATCTAAGCAGATACAACCACAGTTTGATCTAACAAGGATCAAGTGGGGATCCTATAACAGTAAATGACTGTTCACGTTATTTGACAATGAATGTGAATGAGGCCTTCTTCAAGGATTACATTTTTCACTGCACATTGATGCCACAAACAGTGCAGACGGACTGCAGTGTAATACTACAGTATCAGTAGTAGGGGTTCAAATCCGTGAAATGAGATGAATTTGACGGTTGGAAGAGACAAGCATTAAACATTGGTTTATCCTCAGCATCTGGAATTCTGGGATGACTGTGCTATATTCGGATTCTTCATGTTAACAAATGAGAAATGTAAAGTCAATATCTTTCTTGAGGAGACAAACCAATGCAAATCATCAGGCGCTTCTGTGTCAGAGTTATCAGCAGAGAGAGGACAGTCATCTGTGTGAAAAGTACTGCTTGTCTTCATTTTCGCTGAATCATTTGCCCTGAGTGTCAAACGTGTTTTGAAAGCACAGTCACTCGCAGACATTTTCAAAAATGTTCTGATTAATCATTTAATAGACCTTGAACCCAACGGAATAGTGTTGGAGGAACTTAGACATGAGTCAATACCATTCCTGTGCTTGTGAGCTTTACAAGTGGACGTGTGTGAATTTTGATTAAGAACAGAGACACAGACATTTAAAACCTCACTGATTCAACAAGAGCACGAATTAATTTGTATTTCCTACTACGCAACAGCTGGAAACGTTCAAGACTAAGCTAAAGTTTGTTCAACATATTTTTAAATGTACGTGGCTGCAGTGAAACAAGAATTAACGCATGCGAATTATTTATTCCCATGTGAAGAAATAATAGTGAAAGGTTTGTAATCATCTACTTCATCCACTGAACGAAGCACATTGGTCTGTGAAAATGATGCACACATATGATAAGGAACCAAACATAATTAAGTGCACAAATGATGTGAGTGTTGCAAGAAGGTTTCTAGAATCAGGCATTGGAAAGGCCCTTTGGAACTGATTCTAAGTGGTGGCTTCACTTGTAGGCCACAACAGTCAGACATTGCACATATGCAGACTAGTGCACTCGTGTCACAGAAAAAGATAGACAAGGGAGTCAATGGACACGATACAACCCCCCAAAATGAAAAGCAGATAATGTATTGCTAGGTGTCTGGAATATGCTGATGTGGAAAGAAAGCATTAATTTTGCACGACTTTGGTTGCAAAATGTATTCGTCAATATAAAGAGTTAACAGCAAAGATAAGGTTCAGGGACAATAAACTGAGGAAGACAGTTCTTAACATGATTGCAGGCCGACCTGGCTCTCCCCTTTGAGGCTTGCAGGTATGCATCATCTGGACTGCCAGGGGTGAGATCATTACACTGATCTGGCAGTGGTGGTCACCTCTGATCGTTCTGTCATCTTTGAATGAAGCCAAGTACCAGAAGAGGTTGATTCTGGAAAAATCCCCCCCGGGCAAATGAGTTAGGTTGGTGAAAATGGTGACAGTGGTATACTAGTGGCAATTCTTTCTTCCCGTCCTCCTTATTAAGTGGTGTTGTGCCTAAGAAAGGTAATGTGACCTTAGTTCACTGAAGCAAAGAGTTTTTGGTCTCATTTTTGGATTCAGAGTCAGAAACTATTTGTGTGTTGTCTGTAGACAAACTACTGCTATGCATGAGTTCTCCTGTGTCTTTCTTCTTGGTGGAGTGTTCAATGTCAATAGCTCACTGAAAACCATTTCCCTCTCATCCTCCTGTCCCCTGCCATCGACCCATGTGAGAAATACCTTTTCTTTCCTCGCCACCCAGTCCAGTCTTGCTCCTGCCCGATACCTCCCCTCAAGGTACAAGATATATGGTCTCTTCTCCCATGTCTATTCTTGGTTTTCAATGCATTCTCCCCTCACAGTGTTATTAATAAGCCCTATCACCATTCACGCCCTATCACCGAGTGACTAATATAGCTGGTAACACCTCCCCTCTTCACAAGATCCCCGCATGAAAAAAAAATCACATCCTTCTTTTCACTTTGCTAACTAACCACAAGATGTAACTATATAGCACACTCTAGTCTAATATTTGAGGAACATAATTCCCCCCTTTTAAAGCATTTTTTCATTTTGCGATACAATTGTATAACATATGCAACCCCCTTCAAGCCATCGCTGTGCAATGAATGTACTTTGCCATCTTTGTGATGCAAATGCGATATATGTTTATTTCTCTTTGATATTTCCCTGTTTCATGGGCACTGTATTTTCAGTATTTCTGCTTTAGTCACAGACAGTAAATCAAAGGCAAAGGCATGTATTTGTTGAATCAAAAAAACTCTTATCTTTCCCTACTCTAATATGATGTTCAAAAATATTTTCCATACCATACTCCTCTAAGCAAAGCTCACTCTTTTCATACATTTGATATTATAGTTAAATGCATTACTTCATATTCTTGTCTATAAATAGTCAGAGCTACAGAAATTCAGAAAGCGTGCAGCCTCTCTAATAGGCATAATTTATTCGTAACGTCGGTAGCCACATTCGCCCTCCCAAGCGTTCATATCAAAATGCTTTATGAGCGTGGATCTAAGGCGTAATTTCATCTTTTCAGTAGTACATGTCAAGTGTTGCAAATTACTGAGTCGTGATAAGCCTTTTTTATATGATGAATACAGTGGCGTAACGAAACTTAACGTATCCCCCCCCCTGCAAAGTACCCCCAACCCACCTAGACCCAGTAAGTGGCCTGCCGCCCGTTCACTCCGTGCTGAGGGGGGCAACTGGAGCTCGGGGGCATTAGGGGCCTTTGTTGCGGCATTGGATGATATGTAGGAAGTCCATAAGGACTGGCTTACCCACTGCAAGGCCTTGATATGTTAAACAGATGGGGAAATGGGAATATGTACATTTTGGCTTTATCCGTTTGTGCTTACCCCTGCTCTGCCACCCTCCGCCTCCATCATATGGAAGGAGTCAGGAGATGCTAGGTGGAGTGTGAACTTTTTAAAACCTTTTCTCCTCCTCATACTGAAATACCAAGTGTTTTTTTTTTTTTTTTTTGCCTAACTCAATGCCTCTAACAATAATACACACTGACTCCATCTCACCAAAGCTACTAACCCTCCCAAAAGCGGTAACTTTTGATGGTGGGGAGTGTGGGGAGTTCAAGGCGTTAGCGAGCAAAAGCCTCTGGGATCTCAAAATGAAGCTCATACTGGTTGGATCATGAATGTCAAACACTGAAGATTGTAATCAGGACGAAATATGAAAGAAATTGCAAGATCCTAAATTAAAAAGAATATAGGAGATGAAACAAAATGGGTTTTCCGTATTTAAGATGCAACAAAATCTTACAGATCAATGAGAGAGAAAAACACAGCAGGATTTTCAGAAATGTTTACTTATGATGCTTTGAATTCAATGTTATTGCCAAGTTTACATGATTAACGCCAATCTGTTGGCCTTCTTCTTGTAGGTTTTGACAGCGATAGAGAATGCCAAGCCCTCATATCACTTTTAAAGGAATTAAATATTGAAACAATGTATGTTCCGAGTTTTCTACATGAAAATGAGGCTTACCATGCAGAATCAATTTTAACAAACAAAGGCGCATATATATGAGCCCCTTGAGCTGCCAGAGCGTCACTTTTTGTGACGTTCTGGCGGCGCCAACTACAATGTCACGTTGTGGCTTCGAATGGCCTCATGGATATGGAGTAAAGCAAGGCAGCTCGAATCGCTGAGTTGCCTTACGCTGTGCTTGGCAGGTATCCATGGGCTTTGCAGTGGGTATTCCCACGCAACAGCCATGGATTTTTATGCTTCCCCAGATTTAAAAAAAACATGTAAACCTGGGGATGTGCCAGAACCTTTCACATCATGAGGTGAGGTGAAACTAGGAGAATAACTCAGTTTCACCTCATTTGTTTTTCTTTCAATGTGTGCTGCATTCTGCAGCTCATATATAGAGAGGAAAACACTTCTAAAATTGTTGTTGTGTGGGAAAAACTATCCAGTGAACAGGCTCCCTTGCGCCATGGTGTAAAGGTGTCTGTGCTGACTCTATGCTGTCAAAATGGCGTGACCACAGGGGGGAAGGGCAGGAATGCACTGTATTGCATAAATATGTCCTTTTACTTTAGCATAGGGAACCCCTGCAGGTGACTTGTTGCTTCATGCTAAATCCACATAAATGAGGGGCTGAGTTCCTCATGTTTTGCCCTTTTTTCTATGCCTTTCCCCCTATAAGTTTTGATAGCTTTAATCTGACGAAATTTGTCAGGGAAGATTTTGAGGTTGTGATCATTATCACACAATTCCTAATCCTGATCCCTGTGCAAACTCGGAATCAGAATATGGCTCTTAACTTGAAATGACAGCCTGATAGTTGCAATCAAATGAATTCACAATACCAGAGATGGGCCTTGGTATGACAGCACATATGTGCTCAGGGGTTAATTAGGATCCTGCCAATTCAGCTTAGAGTACTACTCATTCACAATAAATATTACTAAGAAAGGATGATCAAGGTTTTCTAAAAGTACCTTTTTTGGTAATTGTGTGGCTTGCCCAATCCATTCTTTTCTTGTTTTGAGCTGTGCTGTGATAATTTTGTCAGAAAAATATTAGACCATAAAAATCGGGATAACAAAAACATGATGAACAAAACACAGTAGTAAAACAGCAGGTAAGTGTTGGACCTGGCCCTTTTTGCAGGGTCATGCCCAAACATTTTGCCTCCTTCCTCCTATTTTTTCTGACCAGTTTTTGTTGGCTTTAGGACTCTGGGCACTTTACCACTGCTAGCCAGTGCTGAAGTGTCTATGCTCTCTGGCTAAATTGTATCAGTGATTGGTTTGTTCATGATTGGCATATTTGATTTACTAGTAAGCCCATGATAAAGTGCACTAGAGGTGCCTAGGGCCTGTAAATCAAATGGTACAAGTGGGCCTCAGGCACTGAGTAGCCCTGTAGACATGACTCAGACCTGCCACTGCAGTGTCTGTGTGTGCAGTTGTAAACTGCCAGTTAAACCTGGCAAAGGTACCCACTTGCCAGGCCCAAACTTTCCCTTTTTGTACCCCTAAGGTAGGCCCTAGGAAGCCCCATGGGCACGGTGCAGTGTATGTTAAAGGTGGGACATGTACTGATGTGGGTTACATGTCCTAACACTGAAAAACTACCAAACTCAGTTTTCACTGATGTAAGGCCTATTTCTCTTTTAGGTTAATATGGGGGCTGCCTTTAAATATCTTTTAAGTGTAGTTTCCCTTTGGGGGAAGATAGAGATGGTGTTTGGTGTCTCTTAACTCAAAATTAAAAAATACATCTTTTGGTAAAGTTGTTTTTTAGATTGTCAGTTTGAAAATACCACTTTTCGAAAATAGGCATTTTCTTGCTTAAACCATTCTGTGACTCCGCCTTCTTGTGTATTCCCTGTCTGGGTCAGACTGACAGTTGGGCTGTTTGTAAATCTCCACTAGACAGTGACACAAAGGGAGCTGGGGTGTAGCCTGCATATCCTCATGGGTCATCTGGGCTAGAGTGGAGGGAGGAGCTGACACTTACACCCGAATGGGCTTTTCCTGTCCTCACACAATACAGTCTCCAACCCTCTAGTGTGTGTCTGGGGCCAGTCCTAGGCACGGCAGGCTCTTGTGAACAACAAAGACTTTCATTTGAAGTTTGCCTACTTCAAAGGCAGAAAGGGGTATAAGTAGTGGACCCCAAACCCCAGATTTTTAGATCTCTCCTGGAACCAAGAGGAACCCCTGCCAAGGAGAAGAGCTGAAGGACTAGAGGAGGAGTACTTCCCCTTTACCTGTGACTGTGTGTTGGACCTGGCTTTTTGACAGGGACATCCCCAAACTTTTTGCCTCCTTCCTCCTATTTTTTCTGACCTGTTGTTGTTGGCTTTTGACCTCTGGGCACTTTACCACTGCTAACCAGTGCTAAAGTGCATATGCTCTCTGGGTAAATTGTACTACTGATTGGTTTATCCATGATTGACTATTTAATTTACTTGTAAGTCCCTGGTAGAGTGCACTACATGTGCCTAGGGCAGGTAGATTAAATGCTACTAGTGGGCCTGCAGCACTGGTTGTTCCACCCACCTCAGTAGCCCCTTAACCCTGTCTCAGGCCTGCCATTGCAAGGCCTGTGTGTGCAGTTTCACTGCCACTTCGACTTGGCATTTAAAAGTACTTGCCAAGCCTAGAACTCCCCTTTTACTACATATAAGTCATCCCTAATTTGTGCCCTAGGTAACCCCTAGAGCAGGGTGCGGTGTAGGTAAAAGGCAGGACATGTACCTGTGTAGTTATATGTCCTGGTAGTGTGAAACTCCTAAATTCGTTTTTACACTACTGTGAGGCCTGCTCCTTTCATAGGCTAACATTGGGGCTGCCCTCATACACTGTTGAAGTGGCAGCTGCTGATCTGAAAGGAGCAGGAAGGTCATATTTAGTATGGCCAGAATGGTAATACAAAATCCTGCTGACTGGTGAAGTCGGATTTAATATTACTATTCTAGAAATGCCACTTTTAGAAAGTGAGCATTTCTTTGCACTAAAATCTTGTTGTGCCCTTCAATCCACGTCTGGCTAGGTTTAGTTGACAGCTCCTTGTGCATTCACTCAGACACACCCCAAACACAGGGTACTCAGCCTCACTTGCATACATCTGCATTTTGAATGGGTCTTCCTGGGCTGGGAGGGTGGAGGGCCTGCCCTCACACAAAGGACTGCCACACCCCCTACTGGGACTCTGGCAGACAGGATTGAGCTGAAAGGGAACTTGGTGCATTTCTTAGAGACTCTTTGAAGTCACCCCCACTTCAAAGGCACAACTTAGTATAAAACAGGGCCTCTGCCCTACCTCATCAGACACTTGCTGGAGAAGAAACCTGAACCAGAAACTACATCCTGCCAAGAAGAACTGCCTGGCTGCTCAAAGGACTCACCTGTCTGCTTTTCTACAAAGGACTGCTGCCTTGCTGTTGGCCTGCTGCCTTGCTGAACTCTTGCCTGGCTGTAAAAGTGCTCTCCAAGGGCTTGGATAGAGCTTGCCTCCTGTTCCCTGAAGTCTCAGGACCAAAAAGACTTCACTCTTCCTCTTGGACGCTCCGTGCGCCGAACTTTTCGACGCACAGCTTGTTCGGCGGCAAGAAAAACGCCGCACACCGACGCTGATCAACGCGACGCCTTCGGGACGACCGAAACTTTGACGCACGGCCTCGCAAGGACAACGCCGCCCGACTTCCCGGGAGAAATCGACGCGACGCCTGCCGTGAGATCAAAACTTTGACGCACGGCCTCGCAAGGACAACGCCGCCCGACTCCGCAGGAGAAATCGCCGCGACGCCTGCCGTGAGATCAAAACTTTGACGCACGGCCTCGCAAGGACAACGCCGCCCGACTCCGCAGGAGAAATCGACGCGACGCCTGCCGTGAGATCAAAACTTTGACGCACGGCCTCGCAAGGACAACACCGCCCGACTCCGCAGGAGAAATCGACGCGACGCCTGCCGTGAGATCGAAACTTCGACGCGCAGCCCCGCAGAACGACGCGCAGCCGGAAAACAAGCAGGAAAATCCACGCACAGACCCGGGACATCTGGTAATCCCCGCGACCCACAGAAAGAGACTGTCCGCGCGCCAGAAAACGACGCCCGACTTCCCCGCGTGGAAAATAACGACGCAAGTCTGTGTGTGCTGGGGAGAAATCGACGCACACACCCTTTTTCCACGCACCTCTTCCTTTGTGGCCCTCTGAGGAGATTTTCCACCAGAAACCAGGTACTTTGTGTTTGAAAGAGACTCTGTTTACTTTCTAAAGACTTAAGACACTTTATATCACTTTTCAGTGATATCTTTACAAATTCATATTGCAACTTTGATCGTTTTGACCTGAAGATACCCAGATAAATATTATATATTTTTCTAAATACTGTGTGGTGTATTTTTGTGGTGTTATGCTATGGTGTTGTATGATTTATTGCACAAATGCTTTACACATTGCCTTCTAAGTTAAGCCTGACTGCTCGTGCCAAGCTACCGGAGGGTGAGCACAGGCTGATTTTGGATTGTGTGTGACTTACCCTGACTAGAGTGAGGGTTCTTGCTTGGACAGAGGGCAACCTAACTGCCAACCAAAAACCCCATTTCTAACATTGGTGATCAGCGGTGAGGATAGGACTTGTGTTTGTGCAGTGACATACAGTAGCTAAGTATTTCACTACCTACCCACAGTTGAAGGTCAACTTGATTTTTCATCTTTTTTGGCCCTTGGTTCTCTGATGTCCTCCTGGATATACTATTGATATTTTGGACTTTGGATTTTGTTTTTTGCTGATAAGATCTTATCAAAATGGGATTGTGTGCCTACTCATTCTTTGTTCGTACTGACCACCTCACTAAGGCTGACCTAAGGAAGCTTTGCAGACAATGGGGCCTTCCTATAGCAAGGAGATCTACTAAAGCGGAGATGCTCCATCACTACATAGTCTGGGGGGAGGAAAGATGGGCAGAGAGAGAGGCAGCAAGAAACCAAATGACTAAGTACCCCTCAGATGAGGAGGAGGACTACGCACATGAGGAGGAAGACTACTCAGATGAGGAGGAAGACTACTCAGAGTTGGACAGTGACCCAGAAATAGATGAATGGCTCCGAAGTCAAAGGCGACAGGAGCAACAATTAGAGGAGTATCTTGCAGAGGTTGAGGCAAAAAGACTCTTAGCCCTGGAAGAAGAAAAGATTGCAGCTCAAGAGCTGAGCTGTAAAGAGCTGAAACTGGAGGCCGGAAGGGCTGAGTCCAGTTCAGATGGTGGCAGCAAAAATCTTGCATCTAGTACTGCTGAAGAAGGGCACAAGCCCAGAGATGTGGTGCCCAACTTGAAGAAGGGAGTTGACACACCCCAGGCAGTTCAAGGGTATGAGGTAGTTCCCGTTATGCACAGGGTCCCTGAGAAGGATTGGGGAACTGGCACAGGGAGTCATATTCCTACTGGGGGGAGGGACACTTTACTGACTCTAGCAGAGAGTGACAGAGAAAAGGGTTCCCCCCTGGTGGACGTCCTGGATATAGAGTGTAGAGACATCCCAGAAGAGTTTGGGTTGAGTGTCAGGGACAGACAGATACTGTCTCACCAGTCTCAGGAGGGTGAAGTAGAGTGCTTTTCCAAGGTTGAGTTACTGGGTGGTTGGGTGAAGGGTACTGTGGTTAATACATGTGAAGGGCAGAGTGATGTAATTGCTGGAGAGCATATGTCTGGTCCTTATTTTCCAGAGCTACGCCAACACCAGGTGGAGTGTGAATTCTCTGACCCCAGGGAACTTACAATGGAGGCAGACTTCTGGGTGAGTACCAGAGAGTCTGAAGAGGCATTTGGGAGTGCTCCTGAAGGGAGTGGTCTAGGTGGTTCCCAACCGAGTGTGGTGGGAGAGGATTGTAGTGTCCCAGGTAGGTCCCAGGTCCTACAGGGTTCCATGAGGGAACACCAGGAGGGAAGCCTAGCCTGTACCGTAGGGCCACCTTTTGAGGGAAGCCCGCAGTGTCAGAAGAACTTGGGGGGGTGACTGTAGCCAGCATCCCAACAGTTCTGGTGTCTGGCAGTACCCCTCCAGGTGAGGGGGTGCAGAAGTCCAGACATAGGGTTGAGAGGGGGTTGCAGACCCCAGTGGAGGACCTTGAGAGTCAGGGGACAGCTCTGAGAGCAGAGCCCCCCAGGAATGACCCAGGTGAAACCGTTTCTGGTTTGGGGGAAACCCAGACTCTGCCGGATGGGCAGAGGTCGGGAGACCTGCGCCAACCAGACTCTTGTGTGGCCCTTGGGGACGGTGTGTCCCTTGTGGGGGGTGAGAGTGCCCCCCAGGAAGTCCTGGCATGCCAGGCAAAGATTCAACCTCAGGGTGGTGACTCTGGGTTGGATACCCAGGTTCAGAGGTTAAACTCTGACCTGGTGGGAGGTAGATGTGCATCCCAAGAAGTCCTGCTGTGCCAGGCAATTGTCCAACCTCAGGGTGTTGACTCTGGATTGGATGACCAGGTTCAGAGGTTAAACTCTGACCTGGTGGGGGGTAGGTGTGCCCCCCAGAAAGTCCTGGCGTGCCAGGCAATTGCCCAACCTCAGGGTGGTGACCCTGGGTTGGGGAACCAGGCTCAGAGGTTAAACTCTGACCTGGTGGGAGGTAGGTGTGCCTCCCTGGAAGTCCTGGCCTGCCAGGCAATGGTTCAACCTCAGGGTGGTGACTCTGGGTTGGCTAACCAGGTTCAGGGGATAAGCTCTGACCTGTTGGGGGGTAGGCGTGCCCCCCAGAAAGTCCTGGTGTACCAGGCAGTGGTCCAACCTCAGAGTGCTGACTCTGGGTTGGATAACCGGGTTCAGAGGTTAAACTCTGACCTGGTGGGGGGTAGGTGTGCCCCCCAGAAAGTCCTGGCGTGCCAGGCAATTGTTCAACCTCAGAGTGCTGACTCTGGGTTGGATAACCAGGTTCAGAGGTTAAACTCTGACCTGGTGGGGGGTAGGTGTGCCCCCCAGAAAGTCCTGGCGTGCCAGGCAATTGTTCAACCTCAGGGTGGTGACTCTGGGTTGGATACCCAGGTTCAGAGGTTAAACTCTGACCTGGTGGGAGGTAGGTGTGCCTCCCAAGAAGCCCTGCTGTGCCAGGCAATTGTCCAACCTCAGGGTGTTGACTCTGGGTTGGATGACCAGGTTCAGAGGTTAAACTCTGACCTGGTGGGGGGTAGGTGTGCCCCCCAGAAAGTCCTGGCGTGCCAGGCAATTGCCCAACCTCAGGGTGGTGACCCTGGGTTGGGGAACCAGGCTCAGAGGTTAAACTCTGACCTGGTGGGAGGTAGGTGTGCCTCCCAGAAAGTCCTGGTGCGCCAGGCAATTGTTCAACTTCAGGGTGGTGACTCTGAGTTGAATGGCCCAGTTCAGAGGTTAAACTCTGACCTGGTGGAGGGTCAGTGTGCCCTCCAGGAAGTCCTGGTGTGCCAGGCAATTGTTCAACTTCAGGGTGATGACTCTGAGTTGAATGGCCAAGTTCAGAGGTTAAACTCTGACCTGGTGGAGGGTCAGTGTGCCCTCCAGGAAGTCCTGGCGTGCCAGGCAATTGTTCAACTTCAGGGTGGTGACTCTGAGTTGAATGGTCAGGTGCAGAGGTTAAACTCTGACCTGGTGGAGGGTCAGTGTGCCCTCCAGGAAGTCCTGGCGTGCCAGGCAATTGTTCAACTTCAGGGTGGTGACTCTGAGTTGAATGGGCAGGTGCAGAGGTTAAACTCTGACCTGGTGGGGGGTAGGTGTGCCTCCCAGGAAGTCCTGGTTTGCCAGGCAGTGATCCAGTCTGAGGGTACAGACCCTGGGCTGGAAGACCAGGTTCAGGGTGTCCCCCCGGACCTGGAGGGAGGGGCTACTGATAACAGTGCCCCTACCATGTTGTCTTCTGAGGAGGCCACTCCTAGTTGGAGGGTGCTGGACCCCAGAAGGGAGGGCAGGGGGAGGGAAGCCTCACCCCGGGCCCTAGTCCAACCTGAAGGTACAGGCCCCAGGTTGGAGGGCCAGTTGCAGGTTAACAGCCCTGCACTGGTGGAGGAATGGTACAGGGTGACTTCTGTAAGCACCCTGACCATGTTGGACTCTGGGGGTACCGCTCCAGGAGGGAGGGTACAAAGCCCCAGAGGGGAGGACCAGGTTCAGGCTGTCATCCCTGACCTGGTGGAAGGGAGAGTGGTTAAAGGGTGCCCAGCACCTGGGGCTACCGCCCCCCACTCTCCACAGCCACAGTGGTTGGAGAGCTTTGAGAGGCCTGGGGCCTGGCTCTCATCCCTGGCAGCTGTCAGTAATCACTGTGGCTTGCTGTCCGGGTGGACAGAGTTATCCCTGGGGAGGGGACAAGTGTCACACCCCAGGGGTAGAGTGGGCAACACCACTGTGTTGGTCATGGTGGTACTATCCTGCTCCTGGGATACATCTGTGAGCAAAGTAAGATTAGGAGCTGCACAGATGGGATCCGCAGGTAAGGAGAAAGGTTCCCCATGGGTTGGCTTAGTGGGCCCTGAGAGTATGGACAGAGTGATCCAATTGGAGTCAGGAAGGCGAAGAACTGGAGCATGCCCCTGCTGTTGTGGGCCTGGGTCCTTGTTCTGTCGCCTCAAACAGGGAAGTACATCAGGATAGTGATTGTTCTCCCCTGGCTTTAGGCTGGTAGGGGGTCATGTTGGACCTGGCTTTTTGACAGGGACATCCCCAAACTTTTTGCCTCCTTCCTCCTATTTTTTCTGACCTGTTGTTGTTGGCTTTTGACCTCTGGGCACTTTACCACTGCTAACCAGTGCTAAAGTGCATATGCTCTCTGGGTAAATTGTACTACTGATTGGTTTATCCATGATTGACTATTTAATTTACTTGTAAGTCCCTGGTAGAGTGCACTACATGTGCCTAGGGCAGGTAGATTAAATGCTACTAGTGGGCCTGCAGCACTGGTTGTGCCACCCACCTCAGTAGCCCCTTAACCCTGTCTCAGGCCTGCCATTGCAAGGCCTGTGTGTGCAGTTTCACTGCCACTTCGACTTGGCATTTAAAAGTACTTGCCAAGCCTAGAACTCCCCTTTTACTACATATAAGTCATCCCTAATGTGTGCCCTAGGTAACCCCTAGAGCAGGGTGCGGTGTAGGTAAAAGGCAGGACATGTACCTGTGTAGTTATATGTCCTGGTAGTGTGAAACTCCTAAATTCGTTTTTACACTACTGTGAGGCCTGCTCCTTTCATAGGCTAACATTGGGGCTGCCCTCATACACTGTTGAAGTGGCAGCTGCTGATCTGAAAGGAGCAGGAAGGTCATATTTAGTATGGCCAGAATGGTAATACAAAATCCTGCTGACTGGTGAAGTCGGATTTAATATTACTATTCTAGAAATGCCACTTTTAGAAAGTGAGCATTTCTTTGCACTAAAATCTTGTTGTGCCCTTCAATCCACGTCTGGCTAGGTTTAGTTGACAGCTCCTTGTGCATTCACTCAGACACACCCCAAACACAGGGTACTCAGCCTCACTTGCATACATCTGCATTTTGAATGGGTCTTCCTGGGCTGGGAGGGTGGAGGGCCTGCCCTCACACAAAGGACTGCCACACCCCCTACTGGGACTCTGGCAGACAGGATTGAGCTGAAAGGGAACTTGGTGCATTTCTTAGAGACTCTTTGAAGTCACCCCCACTTCAAAGGCACAACTTAGTATAAAACAGGGCCTCTGCCCTACCTCATCAGACACTTGCTGGAGAAGAAACCTGAACCAGAAACTACATCCTGCCAAGAAGAACTGCCTGGCTGCTCAAAGGACTCACCTGTCTGCTTTTCTACAAAGGACTGCTGCCTTGCTGTTGGCCTGCTGCCTTGCTGAACTCTTGCCTGGCTGTAAAAGTGCTCTCCAAGGGCTTGGATAGAGCTTGCCTCCTGTTCCCTGAAGTCTCAGGACCAAAAAGACTTCACTCTTCCTCTTGGACGCTCCGTGTGCCGAACTTTTCGACGCACAGCTTGTTCCGCGGCAAGAAAAACGCCGCACACCGACGCTGATCAACGCGACGCCTTCGGGACGACCGAAACTTTGACGCACGGCCTCGCAAGGACAACGCCGCCCGACTTCCCGGGAGAAATCGACGCGACGCCTGCCGTGAGATCAAAACTTTGACGCACGGCCTCGCAAGGACAACGCCGCCCGACTCCGCAGGAGAAATCGCTGCGACGCCTGCCGTGAGATCAAAACTTTGACGCACGGCCTCGCAAGGACAACGCCGCCCGACTCCGCAGGAGAAATCGACGCGACGCCTGCCGTGAGATCAAAACTTTGACGCACGGCCTCGCAAGGACAACGCCGCCCGACTCCGCAGGAGAAATCGACGCGACGCCTGCCGTGAGATCGAAACTTCGACGCGCAGCCCCGCAGAACGACGCGCAGCCGGAAAACAAGCAGGAAAATCCACGCACAGACCCGGGACATCTGGTAATCCCCGCGACCCACAGAAAGAGACTGTCCGCGCGCCAGAAAACGACGCCCGACTTCCCCGCGTGGAAAATAACGACGCAAGTCTGTGTGTGCTGGGGAGAAATCGACGCACACACCCTTTTTCCACGCACCTCTTCCTTTGTGGCCCTCTGAGGAGATTTTCCACCAGAAACCAGGTACTTTGTGTTTGAAAGAGACTCTGTTTACTTTCTAAAGACTTAAGACACTTTATATCACTTTTCAGTGATATCTTTACAAATTCATATTGCAACTTTGATCGTTTTGACCTGAAGATACCCAGATAAATATTATATATTTTTCTAAATACTGTGTGGTGTATTTTTGTGGTGTTATGCTATGGTGTTGTATGATTTATTGCACAAATGCTTTACACATTGCCTTCTAATTTAAGCCTGACTGCTCGTGCCAAGCTACCGGAGGGTGAGCACAGGCTGATTTTGGATTGTGTGTGACTTACCCTGACTAGAGTGAGGGTTCTTGCTTGGACAGAGGGCAACCTAACTGCCAACCAAAAACCCCATTTCTAACACTGTGCTTTTCTGGGTTGGCATGCAATTGCTGCTTCTACCTGAAAGAGGACAAAGACTGGACTTTGTGGTATATTCCTGTTTGTGAAGTGTCTCCAAGGGCTTAAACTGAGCTTGCCTCCTGTTTTGAAGTCTCAGGGCCATGAAAGACTTCCTCTGCCGGCACCCAGACTCTCTGCTGAGACTCCTACCCTGCCAAGTGGTGTCCACTACAGTCCCTGGGCCCTTGAAAGGTGAAGCTATTGGAACAAGAGCTGTGTGGGGAAAATTTCAATGCACCACCTGCAGCGCAGCTGTAAAAACGATGCACCACCTGCATTACGGCTGAGAAATTGAAGCACCACCTGCATCGCAACTGGGAAATCGACACATCACCTGCATCGCGGCTGGAGAAACAACACATTACCCGCTTGTGGCTGCTGAAAACCCCCACGCAATGTGGTTTTCCACCACCCCCTTCCGATACGCAGCACTCACAGGGATGGTGGCCTGCTGGAGGCAGCAGACCACATTGTCTGTGACTGCTTTTCAATTAAACAGTTTTTTTTTTGTATTGCAGCCCATTTTCCTTAAAGGAAAACGAGTTGCAACACAAACGAAAAAATGAAACGTTTGTGTTTTATTTTTTCAGAGCATGCAGTGGTCCATAGGACCAATGCCTGCTCTGAAAAAAAAAAATCAGGGCCATTCACAAAGGGGAAGGGGTCCCATAGGGACCCCTTCCCTTTTGCGAATGGTTCGGCACCCATTTGAAATGGGTGCTAAGTGCGAATTGCTTTGCGACCACGTTTGCGAACACCCCTTCCTATTTGCGAGTCGCATTCCATTTTGCGAGTTGGTAAATGGGAATGAGCATCGCAATGTGCTTTTTGCATAGCGCAAACAGTGAATTTCGCTGTTTGCGCCATGCAAAAATCTTCGTACATCTGGCCCAAGATTCTTAAATTAATGAAATACATATATAGCATGTACAGTTACACAGAACATAAAGAGTACCATATGATATCCATAAGAAACCTCGAGTATGAAAATTTCCTTAAAGCACCGTGGGTTTTATCTCCTCTGTGTTTCAATGGCATTTCGTTGCTGAATTTGTCAAGTAAGAATCCAATATACAAACGAAAATTTAAAGTACGATTTAATTCAAGTTCCAAACACTTTAGCTCCGTAAAAGGACATTCAGTCTCCACTCTTCACTCAACACAACTGCTGCTCTCCAAGTTCTATAACAATCCACAGAACCTAGAGAACGTGCAGTAGAACGAAGAGCTTACACCAAAAATATACAACTCCAACATTACCTCATAGTATTAACAATACATATACTTTAAATTAAAATTATACATTTCAAAACATAAGTGAGCAGTGGTTATCTTGAGTGAGTATTTTTCTTGTGACTATAGTGAGGGTCCCTGCTTGGACAGAGTGCAAAGGAACTGCCAACCAGAGACCCCATTTCTAACAGTAAGCAAGAGGAATTAGGGATAGGCAAGGATAAATATACACATTGGTCAACATTGTAACAAGAAATGAAAAGTATAGGTTCCAAAATAAAATAATCCTTTATTGTTAATCATTCAAGATTAATAAAGGACTCCATTATTGATCCCCAAAAAGATTAATAATGGAGTAATTAGTGAATCCAAAATAATAACATTAGATCATTTTGAGCAAATGAAAAAAGAAAAGCAAGAGTATAATGAGTACGTTTTAAAACTAGCCCATTTCCAGAAATCGCATCTGGTTTGAACATCATGTTTCACAATACAGATACTTGAGCAACTTTTAAAACAGTTTTTTTGATTAAAATGGGAAAATGTGTCCTGATTAACAGGATGTAGAGGATGCTGAGGTCTTGGGTCATATATATGGAATAGTGGCACAGTGCAGCACAGCAAGTCAACCTGCTGCGCTGAACTGCATCACTGAGAAAAGGTAGGAATGTGCTATATTTAAGGAATACAGTGCATTCCTGTCCTTTCCCCCTGTGCTGGTGCACAATAGGATGCCTACCGCCAACACAGGGTGCCTGCATTGAATGCAGGATTGTTTTTGTGCAGGAAGGAGCACATTCCTGCACAAAAACAATACTTAGAGTCATATTCCTCTACCTATGTGTGCACGGAATGCAGCACACATAAAAAGAGAAAGAATTGAGAAGAAATGAAGAGGTTTCTCCATTTCATGCCTCTTCTGGGGAGGGTATGGTTTTGGTGCATTGCCAGGTTGACCAGGTGTGGTAAATCCAGGAATGTGTCAAAAACCATGGGTGTTATGTACAAATACCCACGCAACACCCATGGAACATCTCTCTTGGGAAAAGTATTGCAATGCAAAGTGGCTTTGCATGCTTCAAAAATATGACTTAGAAGTTTGCGTCATACGTGTACCCTGTTGTGTGGCACAAGCATGACACAAATATCTCGTAAATATGCCTCCAGAGGTGTAGAACCTAAAAATGAGTTTAGGGGCAAAAATGCTGCCAACAGATGAATTCACTTGTAGTGTTACTGAAATGGCATCTCTTCAAATCTCTCCGCAGCTAAGATGGTGTTGGTGAATAATATTTTGATTAATGTCTAGCAAATCTCAATAGATTTATTTTAGGAAAACCATTGACCCATTTCTCATAAAGCACTTAGGAGTCCATGAATTAGTACTCCTGCAGCCCTACCTCACTACTCATAAAAGCAATTCCTAAAGGTGGTGGTCGAAATCTCAGCCTACGTTTGTCCCATTTGTCAGGTATGGAATTCATTGCCACACGTGTGGAGAGTAAATGTTGTTGGAGTAAATGTGAGAGTTACAAGGAGGAGTGGAAGGACTATAAAATGGTAGGAGCAAAGGGAAAATCTAAAATGGGCTGAGGGAGGGACTTGCAAATATAAAAACACACCTCCAAGAGGGTAATGCAGTTGCAATTTACTAAAGTTACACCTACTTCTACTTCAGTAGTACAAAGAGGCTCAAATATACACCAGTGAAGCCTTTGAGTAAGTCACGCAGTTCACATGGCCATTCAGAGGTATAAAAGGGAGTCACATAAAAATCTACGGAGACTGGGGCTCTTATCAGCAGAAAGCCCAGCTCCTTAAAAAAGTAAACAAATGGGCATTACTTTTGAACTTTGTATCCATCACCGCATGCCACATTGTTAAAATATTAAAAAATATACACAACATTGTAAAAAAATTAAAAAAGCTATAAACATTGGGAATGCACATGCATAGCAAATTACAAATATGTGGATTAGAATAATTAAAAATATATATCTATTTCTGCACTCTTTACATGCTGGAAGACAGAACACATTGCAACGCACACACTCTGTCACACAGGTTCACAACACAGCTGTAGCCAATTATGTGCTTTCATTAGTTATGTTTGGCAGATGTATGTTATGTTCCTCAGGTAATGCCTATTTCCTCATTCATATCAATTTGTAGTTCTACATAGCGTAGACGAGCATCTCCTATGCTATGTAGAACTACATTTTACAGATTTACACTTAAAATATGTCCATGAAGTTATCTATAGTATTTTTGCTGTAACAGATTTGAGTTATGGGTGTCTCTGCCCCCTCCCACAGGTGGCTCAGACCCTAATTCCTATTATGCCTTAATCTCCATTCAAGTTAATGAAATTCATTTACACTTATACTTATGCCTAAGAATCACAGTAAATCTGCATAAGCTGAAATTGTCAGTACTTAGATTGCCTTTATAAATTTGGCCCAATGTGTACCATAGCATTGGATTAGAAAGTTGTGCACAGCATTGAATGGGTACACTGAAGGTGAATGCAGTACAGCAGAAATACCTCAGAAATTCACTAAAGAAAACACAGTTAGAGGTTAGTTATGGATCTACCATGTCTATCACCCTACCTATCTTGTTTTACTTCATCTCCCTACTTTACCAATCCATAAATTCATACTGTTCCCTTTACTCTGTTCTTCTTTCCACCTCTCCCCAACAACCTCTTTGTCACTTCTCTCTCTAAACACCATCACCTTTGTTTTGTCTTAAGTATATTTCTGCCTCATACCCCTCTACATACCACTTCTTACCTCTTCTTCCACACCTGTCTTTGTCTACCTACTTCTATGTCTGTATACCTACTCCACACCCCTCTCTTTACTCTCTCTACGTCCCCTCCATCCCGAATATCTGTCAATACACTTCTCTTTTTCCTACTTCTACCTTTTACCTAGATGTTTTTAGTGACTTCACTTCTCTTTCCCACTCTTAGTGCCTACCTCTAAATCTCTAATACAGATCATTCTTTCTAGCTCTCTGTACCACGCTGTAGCTTCCATCACATCTCCCCTCAACTCCATCTACTTCACCTCGTTTTCTCAACCTCATTATCTATGCCTTACCTATCTGTCTACTTCACTCAATATCTCATCACTGTCTACTTCCATTAGGCACCTCTACCTCATCACTCACTATACCTCATTCCTCTCTGTCTGCCTCATACTTCTCTCATCACCTTCCCTTTACCACTCCACCACTTTTTCTCTCTCATTACCTAATCTCTCACTTTATCTCAGCATTGATTCGCTACTTTTCCACCACACTTCTTTTTTGTCTCTGTTCCTGCTACCTCACCTCTCTCACTACCTTACTTCCTTCTTGCTACCTCTATTTCTCTACCTATTTTTCCCTAACTGCACTAACTCTCTCTCTGTACCTTCTTCACTATTCCAAAACACACTCTCTACCTTGCGGCTCTCTCTGTCTTTGTATGTCAGTCTGCATCTCTCTACCTCACCTCCCCACCACTCTCAATGTCTATCACTATATGAATCTCATTCACTTTCTCCACATCACCTCTGGTTCTTTACTTCACCTTGCTCTAAACCTCATATATTTTTCTACTTGCCAACCCTCTCTATCCTTCTCTCCATATTGCTGCTTTCATTCCTTGACATGAATTTCAACACTTCACTTCTCATTTTGAGCCCATCTCTTAGCATCTCATCACTCTCTACCGAACCACACTCAACCTCATTTGTCTGCACCTCATATCTTAGTATCTCATCTTTCTTTATTCTACCTTGCTTTTACTCATCATCTAATCTCTCACTATAACTGCCTATTCTTTTGCTTCTAACTTCTCCATCTCCCCTCTCTCTTTCTATTGCTGTTACCTCTACCTTATCTCTCACTACCTTACCCCTTTTTCAAAGCCCCTTTTCTCTGCTTCTGTCTTTTTTTCTATAGCCACCTACTCTTTTCATCTCTCTCATTTGTGTTTGTAGCTTCTTCTCTACTTCCACGTAACCTCTCTGCCTCACCTGTCTCTGCCTCTCTCTCTGTACGATTTTCTACTTCATCTCTTTTCCTTTTTATACATCTTCTCTATCTCTCAGCTTCAAGTTCCTTTCTACACCCCACCTCTCTTGCCACATTCCCCCTCTCTATCTTTACCTTTGTCTGACACAATTCTATCTTTTCCCAACCTGTCTTGCTACACATAATTTCTGATTTTGACCCGCTCCAACTCAATGGTCTCTCTTCCTTGCATTTCTTTGTTCCTCTACCAATCTTTCTCTATTACTCCCTACCACTCTCTCACCTCTCTGTCCACCTTACCGTTCGTTCCCTCAACCAGTGTTGTTCTTTCTTTTCCTCTCAGTACATTTATTTTCTCATTCTGATTATTTCTAGCTCTCTCTGCTTCACCAAGAATCTTGTCTACCTATGACTTTGGCCTCATCTTCCTTATACATTTTCTGGCTACCTCACATTCCTGTCATGAGATTATACCTCCCTTCACCTCAACTATCCTTTCACTTTAGGTCTGTCTCTAACTTTCTTCTCCATCCACTTCGCTTCTCCTACTCTGCAATTCTCTTAACCTTCCTTTCTTTCTCCTGTGTCCGTCCCACTCTCATTTCTCTTACTCAGTAAAGACGTAGGTCACAATCTAGATAGAGACATGCACACGTAGAAAGAGAGTAACAGGAGGAAAGCATGAGAAGAGAATTAAGGATGACAATTAAATTTACTCCATGGAATGGTGAAAGTCCTCAGAATTGTGCCTTGATTTTCCCTTTTTTCAGAAACGATGTCAGTTATTAATAGGGTTTTATTTGTGACTACAAAATCACAGCATTTAAAGGTACAATTTCTGCGCCCAGGCTACAAATTTTAACATCAAGCACTAGTCTGCTAAACACTCACCAGGCCACCATTAAACTGTAATTCCTACAATCAGAGCAACAGCCTCTTAACTAACTAAATTCCATATGAAAAATGCTGTAGCAAAAAAAGAATATTTATATTTGAATGCAAATGAAAGGACTGTCAATGCAATTTCAGAATTTCTTTCTGGTAGACAGCAGGAATCTTTCTTTCGTTCTGTCTTATTGCCTCTGATTCAGAAAATATAATCTATAATTTAATACCGCATTGCCTCATGAGAGCTGGAATTACCTGAAAATGGGTAATAAATCGAAAGTTATTCTTACCAGGAGGACCCAAAATAGCTCTTACGAGAGTGTCCAAATATTTTTAAAATGTACTCGTACAACATCAAGGAATGCCATGTGCTTTACTAAAGATCAGCTAGTTAAGTAGGTCAATATTGAGTGCACTATTGCAGCCTATTTACTGCAACATCACTGACGCTTAACACCATTGTCTAAGCTTCCATTGGTCCCATCGACACCATTATTTAACTCTGCTTCACCCTCTGTGGTGCAGGATGGGATACCCTCTGACGGTAATGGTTCCTCACTCTGTTGAGATCTTACTGACATGGACGAAAACACAGTATTTAACTGGTGCCAGACTGACAAGTTGAGACGACCATTCTAGGTGCTCCAAATGTAACATTGAAAAGATGTACAGTGCTGAACCCGGCTGAACTTCCAAGTGATACTGTTGAAATTGACAAAGAGGAAGGCATTGAGCATGATTGTCTCAACGTAACTGAGCTATGTACAAAACCAAGACCAGATATCAGAAATATACGATTGGAAGAAAATGACCAAATTGTCTTTGTTGATGGTTCATGTCTCAGAGATGGTACAGGGATATTGAGAGCAGGATATGCTGTATGCACAATTACAGGTACATTAGATGCTTCTTGGCTTCGAGGTATATATTCTGCACAAGTAGCAGAATTCGTAGCTCTTACTAGAGCGTGCCATGTTTCTGCGAGACTGAGAGTCACAATCTATAATTCTATAATGACAGCCAATATGGATTTGGAATTGTTCATGATTTTGGTCAATTGTGGGCGCAAAGAGGTTTCTTGACCTCTACTGGTTCACCAGTAAGAAATGGCGACAGAATAAAAGAATTGTTGTATGCAATACAGTTGCCTCAAGAAATTGCTGTGGTAAAATGCACTGCACATCAAAAGACTCAAGACTACATCTCCCTGGGAAATGGATATGCGGATCAAGTCGCAAGGTTTTGCGCATTGAACTGTATATCATTCAAAGACAATTGGGAGTTGATGTCAGAAGAAGATAACACATGTTTGCATTGAAAGTGATCGATACTTTGGAAGAATTGAAAACATTGCAAAGTAATGTTGACAAAGAAGAGAAATGACTCTGGTCCAAATTAAAATGTGTCCAACGTTCTGATGAGATTTGGGTTTCTGAGGAGGGTCAGATGGTCCTGCCCAATAGTTTATTATCACAAATGGCCCATTATTATCATGGTCAGGCACACATTGGGAGGGATACCAGGGTTTGATTGTTTAAGATCGACTGGTTTAGTCCCAAGTTTAGGCAGGCAGCAGAGCAGTATGCCAGCGCTGTATAATTTGTCAGCAGCTAAATGTGGGAAAAGGGACCGTGGTGAATTTGAGCCACATTGGAAGAGCATGAGGTCCATTCAGTAGAATGCAATTGGATTTCATTGAGGTGCCTGCGTGTTGGCGTTTGAAGTACGTGTTGGTGGTTGTGCGCATTTTTAGTTACTGGATTGAAGCATACCCTACCAGAAGGAATGACAGTCTCACAGCAGCAAATTTGTTGCTCAGGGAGTTGATATCACGTTTCGGGTTTCCGATCTCTTTAGAATCAGATAGGGGAGCTGTTAGACTTTTCATCCTTGGCGTGGTCTCCCTTAACTTTTTGCCTCTGGGTTGTTGATGTGTGCTGGACTCTGATTTTACTGTTTTTGTTACTCTGGGCACTTCACCACTGCTAACCAGTGCTAAAGTGCAAGTGCTCCTTTACAAAATGTGTATGTAGTTGGTTTATCCATGATTGGCATATTTGGTTTAATAGTAAGTCCCCAGTAAAGTGCACTAAAGGTGCCAGGGCCTGTAAAACAAATGCTACTCGTGGGCCTGCAGCACTGGTTGTGCCACCCACATAAGTAGCTCTGTAATCATGTCTCAGACTTGCCACTGCAGTGTCTGTGTGTGCAGTTTTAACTGTAAATTCAACTTGGCAAGTTACCCACTTGTAAGGTCCAAACTTTCTCTTTTCTTACTCTAACATGTCAGACACTCCTAAGGTAGGCCCTAGGTAGCCCCAACGATAGGGTGCAGTGTATGGTTAAGGTAGGAAATATAGTAATGTGTTTTATATGTCCTGAAAATTCGTTTTTCACATTTTCAAGGCCTGTCCCTCTCATAAGTTAAAATGGGGGCTACCTTTAAATCTGATTAAAGTGTAGATTCCCTTTGGGACTGGATGGACATGTGGAGTTTGGGGTCTCTGAGCTCAAAATTTAAAAATACATATTTTAATAAAGTTGATTTTAAGATTGTGTGTTTGAAAATGCCACTTTTAGAAAGTGGGCATTTTCTTGCTTATACCATTTCTGTGACTCTGCCTGTTTGTGGATTCCCTGTCTGGGTCCATTTGACAGTTGGGCTAGTTGCACCTCACACTAGACAGTGACACAAAGGGAGCTGGGGTGTAGCCTGCATATCCTTATTAGCCATCTGTGCTGGGAGGGAGGGGTCACTAACACCTGAAAGGGCTGTGCCTGCCCTCACACAATGCAGTCTTCAACTCCTCGTGTGTGTCTGGGGCCTGGCCTGGCCAAGACAGGATCTTGAAAACAACAGAGACTTTCCTTTGAAGTAGGCCTACTTCAAAGGCAAAAAAGGGTATAAAAAGAGCACCCCAAACTCCTGAAAATCAGATCACTTCTGGAATCAAGAGTGTAGGAAGTTGGCTCGGTATGTACTATTTCAAAGTGAGAAATAGCATGCACAGAGTCCAAGGGTTCCCCTTAGAGGTAAGATAGTGGCAAAAAGATATAATTCTAATGCTCTATTTTGTAGTAGTGTGGTCGAGCAGTAGGCTTATCAGAGGGTGGTGTTAAGCATTTGTTGTACATACATACAGGCAATAAATGAGGAACACACCCTCAAAGACAATTCCAGGCCAATAGGTTTTTGTATAGAAAAATATCTTTTCTTAGTTTATTTTAAGAACCACAGGTTCAGGATTTACAAACAATACTTTAAATGAAAGGTATTTCACTCAGGTATCTTAGGAACTTTGAATCAACACAATAGCATATACAGTTTTGGCAAAAATGGCAATAAGCTATTTTAAAATTGGGCACACTGCAAAATTCAACAGTTCCTGGGGGAGGTAAGTATTTGTTAGTTTGTCAGGTAAGTAAAGCACTTACAGGGTTCAGAGTTGGGTCCAAGGTAGCCCACCATTGGGGGTTCAGGGCAACCCCAAAGTTTCCACACCAACAGCTCAGGGCCAGTCAGGTGCAGAGGTCAAAGTGGTGCCCAAAAAGCATAGGCTTCAATGGAGAAGGGGGTGCCCCGGTTCCAGTCTGCCAGCAGGTAAGTACCCGCGACTTCGGAGGGCAGACCAGGGGGGTTTTGTAGGGCACCGGGGAGGACACAAGTCAGCACAAAACGTACACCCTCAGCGGCACAGGGGCAGCCGGGTGCAGAGTGTAAACAGGCGTCGGGTTTGCAATAGGTTTCAATGGGAGACCCAGGGGTCTCTTCAGCAATGCAGGCAGGCAAGGGGGGGCTCCTCGGGGTAGCCACCACCTGGGCAAGGGAGAGGGCCACCTGGGGTTCGTTCCTGCACTAGAGTTCGGATCCTTCAGGTCCTGGGGGCTGCGGGTGCAGTGTGTTTCCTAGGTGGCGGGTTCTTTAAAGCAGGCAGTCGCGGTCAGGGGGAGCCTCTGGATTCCCTCTGCAGGCGTCGCTGGGGGGGGCTCAGAGGGGTCAACTCTGGCTACTCACAGGGCTGCAGTCACCGGGGAGTCCTCCCTGTAGTGTTGGTTCTCCGCAGGTCGAGCCGGGGGCGTCGGGTGCAGAGTGGAAAGTCTCACGCTTCCGGTGGGAAACGTGTGGTCTTTAAAAGTTGCTTCTTTGTTGCAAAGTTGCAGTCTTTGTGGAACAGGGCCGCTGTCCTCAGGAGTTCTTGGTCCTTTTAGATGCAGGGTAGTCCTCTGAGGCTTCAGAGGTCGCTGGACCCTGGGGGACATGTTGCTGTTGCAGTTTTTCTCGAAGTGAGGAGACAGGCCGGTAGGGCTGGGGCCAAAGCAGTTGGTGTCTCCGTCCTCTCTGCAGGGCTTCAGGTCAGAAGTCCTTCTTCGTCTTCAGGTTGCAGGAATCTATCTTCCTCGGTTCTGGGCGCCCCTAAATACTCAATTTAGGAGTGTGCTTAGGTCTGGGAAGTTAGTAGCCAATGGCTACTAGCCCTGAGGGTGGCTACACCCTCTTTGTGCCTCCTCCCGGTGGGGAGGGGGTCACATCCCTAATCCTATTGGGGGAATCCTCCATCTGCAAGATGGAGGATTTCTAAAAGTCAGAGTCACCTCAGCTCAGGACACCTTAGGGGTTGTCCTGACTGGCCAGTGACTCCTCCTTGTTTTTCTCATTATCTCCTCCGGCCTTGCTGCCAAAAGTGGGGCCATGGCCGGAGGGGACAGGTATCTCCACTAGCTGGGATGCCCTATGGCGCTGTAACAAAGGGGGTGAGCCTTTGAGGCTCACCGCCAGGTGTTACAGTTCCTGCAGGGGGAGGTGAGAAGCACCTCCACCCAGTACAGGCTTTGTTCCAGGCCACAGAGTGACAAAGGCACTCTCCCCATGTGGCCAGCAACATGTCTGGTGTATGGCAGGCTTTTAAAACTAGTCAGCCCACACTGGAAGTTGGGTATGTTTTCAGGGGGCATCTCTAAGATGCCCCCTGGGTGTATTTCACAATAAAATGTACACTGGCATCAGTGTGCATTTATTGTGCTGAGAAGTTTGATACCAAACTTCCCAGTTTTCAGTGTAGCCATTATGGTGCTGTGGAGTTTGTGTTTGACAGACTGCTAGACCATATACTCTTATGGCTACCCTGCACTTACAATGTCTATGGTTTTGCTTAGACACTGTAGGGGCATAGTGCTCATGCTCCTATGCCCTCACCTATGGTATAGTGCACCCTGCCTTAGGGCTGTAAGGCCTGTTAGAAGGGTGACTCATCTATGCCATAGGTAGTGTGAGGTTGGCATGGCACCCTGAGGGGAGTGCCATGTACACTTAGTCATTTTCTCCCCACCAGCACACACAAGCTGGCAAGCAGTGTGTCAGTGCTGAGTGAGGGGTCCCCAGGGCAGCATAAGACATGCTGCAGCCCTTCGAGACCTTCCCTGGCATCAGGGCCCTTGGTACCAGGGGTACCAGTTACAAGGGACTTACCTGGATGCCAGGGTGTGGCAATTGGTGAGACAAAGGTACAGGTTAGGGAAAGAACACTGGTGCTGGGGCCTGGTTAGCAGGCCTCAGCACACTTTCAAATCATAAATTGGCATCAGCAAAGGCAAAAAGTCAGGGGGTAACCATGCCAAGGAGGCATTTCCTTACAAAGAGGAACCTCTGCGAAGGAGAAGATCTGAGGAGAAGTGCCTACCCGGCCTGTGACTGTGCTTTGTTGGGCTATCCTGCAGTTGCTGCTTCTGCCTGTGAAAGGGGACAAAGAATGGACTTTGTGGTATATTCCTGCTTGTGAAGAATCTCCAAGGGTTTGGACTGAGCTTGCCCCCTGTTCTGAAGTCTCAAGGCCATGAAAAACTTTCCCAACCAGCACCTGGACTCTCTGCTGCGACCCCTGCCCTGACAAGAGGTGCCCTATCCAGTCCCTGGGCCCTTGAAATGAGAAGCTGGTGAAAATCCAAGAAAAATGACTTTGGATCACACTGAACCGACGTCGTTGCTGAATCCTGTGACCCTGCCTCAATGGACTCTGAGGTCCTCGCTGGAGTGCGACGACCCTCGCAGGCCCGACCTTGCTGCAGCACTGCCAAAGTCTGCGACTCCCTGAGCAAGGACCTGACGTCTCTTCGTGACACCTCTGCTCCTTTGCCCCACAGCACCAGAACCTACGCCACCTCGGATCCAGAGACGCTGCGATCCCCTACTCCGTGCACTGGCTTGTTTTCACACTTTACGAAGGTACAGTACCTGGGGTCTGAGTGACTCCGTACCTGGTGACGTTGGCATCAGATTGTTGGGAACGACTCCATCACGATGCCGTGTTATCACCTCATCAAAGCATTTTGTGTTTCTAAGTGCTATTTTGGGGATTTCATCTTTAGAAATGTATAACTTGACTTGTGTATGTCGTATTTTTGTCATTTTGGACTTGTTTTTTTTTAAATAAACATTGGCTATTTTGTTAACCCTGCGTTGAGCCATTTTGTGGTGTTTGTACTATATTACTGTGTGTCTTGGTACAAATACTTTACACCTGGTCTCTAAAGTTAAGCCTACCTGCTCGTGCCAAGCTACCAAGGGGGTGAGCAGGGGTTAACAGTGTGATTCTCCTTTACCCTGACTAGAGTGAGAGTCCTTGCTTGGTCAGGGGGCTACCTGACTGCCAACCAAGGACCCCATTTCTAACACAAATGATCTGCTGAATTGTTCTTTCTTGCACTGAAAATGTCCCAAGCACCCAAGCAGATTCAACAAAGATCCTCAGAGGAGGTGCAATAAGTGGGCAACTTGAATTTCTTCAAAGCTGTGAAGAATGGCTCCAGTACTTTCAGTAGGTTTAAATAAGTATTGATTAATATTAGTAAAGGAACCCACCAGACGCATCTTCTCATATGAGAATCATGAAACAACTGCCCCATTAACCTTTGTTTGGAATCTCTCATATGAAAAAATTCCAATGTGCCACTATGAGAGCGTGTTACCACGAAGCTCATGAATATACTAACTATAACACATGTAAAAAAAGCTTATTTGTTTTTCACTTTTCTTTAAAAAACTTTGTGCGCCGTATTCTTTCACTATCTGGGAAAACTTGAGCTATGAAAGTAAACAGAATCACAGGTTAACTACACTGATTAACATTAACATGTACGAAGGAAGCAACTTATATCTGAGACTTAAAACGTTGTAGGAAATATACAGTATCTCATAGGTTCCAGGTTGGGAGGAAGGCTGTAACATGAGAGACTGGAGATAATACACAGGTTTGAATTTGCATTGGGCGGACAGTAACCTGATCCACATGGTGGCTCGCCTGTCCCCATGTTCAATAGTTTCCCATTCCAGTGACCTCTGAATGGATCTACCGGGGTTAAGCCCTTATCAAATACACTAAGGGCCAGATGTAGCAAGGTCAGAATTTGCGATTCTGAAATTGCGAGTCGGTGCGACTCTCAATTTCAGAATCGCAAATCCTGATGCAGAAAGATGTCTCAGACACCGTCTGCGACTCGCTATGGGGTCGCAAAGACCCACCTCTTAAATATTAATGAGGTGGGTCGCATTTTGCAACCCCATAGCGAGTCCCTGCACTCCCAGGGATGGTGACCTGCTGAAGTCAGCAGACCTCCATGTCTGTGACTGCTTTTTCAATAAAGCAATTTTTTATTTTTTATTTTGCAGCCCGTTTTCCTTAAAGGAAAACGAGTTGCAAAATAAAAAAAATAACAAAACCATTTGGTTTCGTTTTTTCAGTGTAGGCAGCGGTCCATTGGACCACTGCCTGCTCTGAAAAAACCTTTTGGGCAACATTCACAAAGGGAAGGGAACACCCCTTCCTATTTGCGAGTTGCATTCACAATTTGCGAGTCGGTACCGACTCGCAAATTGTGAATGTGCATCGCAGAAGGATGTTTGCATGGCGCAAACTGCGATTTTCGCAGTTTGCACCATGCAAACAGCTTACTACATCTGGCCCTAAAATCATTGAGTATGTGCAAAATTTACTTCATCTCATTTCTTAATGTATAGTGTGTACATTTTAATGCTGTTCAAATACTATTTTAATTTGTTCCGTTATGTTTTTATACATTGGACAAAGGTTTTAAGCCCAAAGTTAAATGAGGTTTATCCATCGAAAGCAGCTGCATTCAATTCCTTGAATATCTTACTGCATGTTTACGTATTCTTTCCTATTTGCCTTCCTTTTTGATAGCATGAACCGGTGCGCAGTACTCTTTTATGTCCTGAAGCCTTGTATAGTCTGTGTATTTTAAAGGTGATTTCACAGTTCAATTCTTACATTACGCTTCTCCCTTTCACCTTGTTATTCCCAATTCCAAAAGGACGATCAGAAATCAAAACAAGTTTGTGAAGATCTGGAAGTCAAACCGAATCGCTCTTGGAAATTTATAGAAATGCTCGATCCACTATGCCAAATGTCCCAAGATGCTGATACTGGCTGATGTCCAGAGCATAGGCTGAGAGTTAAACACGACGGGGATTAAGGAGAAATTTGTGAAAACAAATTTACATGTAAAAAAGTCAGCACATAGACTTGAAATGCGACCATAATGTTACAAGTGGTAACTTAATGAGCATATTTTAGTCATAAATACGCCAAATGCAGTTCTTTTCAGAGACCTTAACCTACGCTATTTAATTAAAATAATAAACAGGCATCACTCGAGGAAAATAACATACATAACAAACATTACTACGAGAGCACAGAAATAGAGTGCACATCTTCAGCTCTGCCCTCTTTCCCTTAGCAGCAAAACATTGTGGAGCCACACATTAGCTACAGCTAGATTGCATGCCAGGAGTGTGTCTGTGTCTGCATACATAGTGATATGACGTGTTTTTTAGTGCATTTTAGTTTAGTACCTTGAAAGGAGCATTTGATTGAAGTTGAGTTATGATTGTGTATAAATTATTAACTATTTACATATTTGTGATTTTAAAATATATGTGTTTATTTTTTACATTTCTACAGCGTCTAGTATAGATGTATGCAGTGTCTAAACTTCTTCTCTGTGAGGACATAGGTGATTGTAAGTGTCTCACTCGTTATGAATGAATCATTTTATTTTTATGTTACTTTGAACCTGTGATGAACGGTGTGAAGTTTGTGTATGTTCAATGTTCCTTGCTGAACACATGCATGGCCAGAGGTGGGAGAAATCTTTGCACCTTAGTGAAAGGCACTCTTTGAGGCACCTGTCTTCACGGGGAGGGGTGTGTTCTGCTGCTGACGGGAGCAATAGCAGACTGCACTGCCCTCAGTGTCCCGGCCTTTCGTGCTCTGTGTTCTCCCATCACAAGCCTATGGGTGACAGCCTGTGCAGCTGGAGCTCACAATCTAAGACTGCAGTGGGGTCTGAGGGTAACATCAGAAACCAGATTGAGAAACACCAGAGAGTGCCTGAGACAGCCTCCGGCGAAAAGAGAACAAGTCCAAAAGCAAAGCTTTCCAGTTGATTCATGTCATGTGCAAGTGGGTCATCTGTTTCACACACCCCGGTTCCCACGGACCTGCATTTACAGCATGAAGAACAACACCACGAGGTAAGAAGGGAGGTCTTTATCTGCTACCAGATTCAAACTCAGTCTTCGCTTGTTAGCCAGCATCACTTGTCTGCGGAGTTGTAGTTTCTCTGCCTTTGAACTCGCATCAATTTGCATTCTAGAACTTGCAGGGTAAAGGAGAGAAGCCTACTGTAGTCTTCCCATTACAAACTGAAACACCCTCCAGGTTCCTCTAGGATGAGCGGAGGGAGACAGTTTAGTTAAATACAGAAGGCAAGGCACAGAGAGAGAGAACATGATTTACCCACAAACTCACAATGTGGAAAAGCCAAGATTAAAACCCAGATGTCACACGCCTGCCAAGTTAAACCGCAGCTGGTCATGCATACAACAGCAGTAAAAGCACAATGGAAAGTATCACAATGCAGTGATGTGAAATGAGAGACAATGACGGGTTGGACACAGCATATTGATGCCAAATAATTGTTTTAACATCCAATCAGTTAAATGATCATTATATCTAGTTTCATGCTACAAGTTTTCACAATCTCTGTCCATTGCTGACGGCACTGTGCTTTGTGCTAAAGAAGTGCTTTATGCACCCATCCTACTATACACATATCCATTCAACCTTCCATCAATAATCTATCCACCCTTCTATTAGGGATCCATCCATTAATCTACCTCTCCTATCATCCTGTCCATATACCTTACCACCAAAACTATTCGTTTGACCATCCATTCATTTATCAATCCTTATGTCAATTTCCATTCACCGTTATCCATTCTTCCACAACATCAACTGTTCTCCTATATAATTCATCCACCCACCCACCCCTTCCTGCATGTCTATTCACCCCACAACCTAATCCATCTACCCATCAATCATATACACATTCATTCATCCATCAACACATTCATCCACTCATCTACACATCCACCAATTCATTAATCCATCCATCCACATCACTAGTTATCCATCCATACACACATACCTGCATGCATTCACCAATCCACATACACAACTGTCTAATAACACTGATCGATTTCTAAATAATGAATGCATAAAACATTACGTTATTCCATGTCACTGATTTAGTTCCTGTTTATATTCCACATGTTTTACTTAATTTTGCATTCCTTAAGAGTGCTTATTATTTCCAGGATGTTGTATTTCTGTATGTTTTTGTGTAGCATATTTCTCTTGTGCAATGAATACTTTGAACTGAGTCACCTTCAGACATTTTTAATGGGCCACATTTGAGAGCTCTAGAGCAAAGGTTCAAGGCAGCACAGATTTCTCTCAGTGTCTGTCAGTGGGTCAAAAAGGTGTTCAGAATACTTGGTCATCCAATCCTTGGCCTCTCTGCTGAACAAACAGAGCAATGGTCATTTATTTCAGTTGCAATTGTGTTTCTGTGCAATTGTGTGTGAAGGAGGTACACAGTTGCCAAAATATTGAGAAGGCAAAAGTAAATGAAAATACAATGCTAACAGGTGAGTCGGTGCATTGTGTGTTTAGGGGTTGAAAAGTGAAGTTTTCTAGTTATACTGAATAAGCAACTACTTACGTCATTATCACGTGGATCTCTTTATTGCTTTATTGATGTCATAACTACAGCTTTGCAATTGCTTTATTAACCTGCTTGCTTTTTCAGATTTGCTTGAAAATGCACCATTTGACGACTCTTTTTTTAAAAAAATTGTGAGGGGAGAACCTGTCCCCCTCCCCCCCAAACCCTCTTTTGGTGGTTGGGCTCGCTCGGTATGCTTTCTAACTACAGGGCACTCATCCCACACTTTAAAGCCTACCACTTTCAAATGTCACCGCCCCCCACTGTGTAAAATGGTACTAAAGAAGTACTGGTGCACATGCTAGTAAATAACTTTGTAAATTAGGTCGGGAATTAATGTGAGTTTAAAATAAGCAGAACTTGGAGGAACATGAAGGCCTATGGCCTTTGACCGTTCCACTTAAATAACACTGTTCATGACCCTTCATAGCTAAACAGTACAGTGCTTAACCTATTTCAAGCACTCACTAATAGGGACTGGGTTTTATGTTTGTCAATAGACTGTGACCAGGGGCGGGGTGGGGTGGGGGGAGGTTTGAGGCGAAGGGGGTGTGGGGGGTGGAGAGAGAGAGAGAGAGAGTGAGTGCCGTAAAGAAAAAGTAGTGTTGAAAAAGACCTTGCAACAGCAAGTGTAGAGTGGTGGAAGAAAAGGGCATTAGACAGAATCAAGATTAGGCTGGCCAAGCTCCTATGAAAATCTTTAGTCCTCTCCCTTTATTTATTTTTATTTTGCAACCAGATGATGCTTTAAAAACTATGCAGAAACTAATGAAAAGATACTTCTAATTAGGCACACTTTGTAATAAGCACCCCCAATAACATATCCATTGCTTAAATATTGGCTTCCAAAAGCACAGTTTCAGAAGTGGAGGAGGACCGCTCCAAACCAGAAATCATGTGTGTTGTTAGAAAGTAACTGCATGCAAACTGGCCTCCACTCAGCTCTGAAATCTCATTTAGTATCTGATTGCAATATTAAAAGCCTGCCGCAGTAAAATGTGAACTGCAAATAATTTGTTTTCCACTCTAATGAAGGAAGAACTTGTGCCTGGATGAGCAATTAAGCGAAGGCGGAGGTTTGATCCTGTGTTCTGTCACCTGCCAGGCAAACAAATTAGTGGTTGTAGTTTTATTCCCTGTTTTGTTGTTGTTTCTCAGTAAAGTGCGGCTCTTTTCTCCGACAGAAATATCTAATTAGAGGTCTGAAAAGAGGCACTCGACAACCATACTCTCCAATCTAGCGAGTGTCAGCCATAATGACCTTTCTACAAATTCTAAGCGGTATTGACATACTGGGCCCTGGATAAGTTCATGTCTGCTATGTCGCTTTTGTCTCCGTTTCCAGGCTTAGAACCAAAATGAACTGTTGCGGCTGAGCATTGACTCACTTGACAGCAATGTGAGCGGTAAACATGTATTTTCTGACAACAAGCCTGTTATCAAACCCATCCGCACTATGGCCACCCGGAGACCTACCTTGTCGTTTGCCTTCGTTTACTCATAGTTTGCCGTCAGGATGCTTTAACAGATAGGCCAAGAAAACACTGGTTCAGAATGGCAGGAGCAACGCGTAATTCGTTAAAATATAAATAAGAAGTGCAGGGATCTAAAATTTGCTTAGGAGTCCACTACAAGTGCGGACGAAAGCTGGAAGGCACCAAATGCTAAACTAGCTAGACTCGATTTTACCTAATTTCTTCTTGCATGTATAGAGTAGGAAGAGAAATATAGGAAAACAGTGAGAAAGTGAGAAAGTAGGAATGAAAAATAGCTTGCAAAAAGTAAGACAAAAAGAAGTAAGTTAAGAGGGGTTGGACGAACAAGCAGTGCTCCGCTCAGTTTGGCTAGGTTTGTGCTATAGTAATACCATATACATACATTTTCTGTTTTTTTACTGTTTCGCTCTGGGCCAAAGTCTGAATTTGAAAAATAAAATCTGGTACAAAAACTAAACCCCCGCCCACCACTTGCAACCATCTGCACAAATCTGGAAGCAACTGCTGCCATATTTTCATTCAAACGATTCTACTCAAAGTAAAAAAAAAAAAAAAATCAAGGAGCTATTTTTATGAACATTCTTCAATTTTATGCTTTTTAAGGCTTAGAGTCCACTTTTAGCCTCCCAAGGGCTGTGAGAATGTGACACGTCATCTAGTGACATGAAGACTCCCTACAACAGCCATGTGAGGCAAACATGCAAAAGTCAAACTTCCAACAAATCCCATTTTCAGTATTTTTGTAACCATAAGGGAATGGACTAGGTTTCTTTAGAGAAAATAGCAAACTGTACAAAATACACTAATAATGTCAGTTAAAGGTTACAGATGTAAATAACTTGTAAGGCACATCAGTGACCTATTCTGCAAAAATCTCGGATCTTTGCTTCAAATCGTGGATAACAATCCAATCAGGTTTTTCTAGCTCCAAATTTAGATTCACACTCCTTGATCAGCTTAAAACAATCATAAATCAAAATTAAAGGCTTGATTTTGACTTAGTCAACAAAAAAGGTACACTGTTCCTGAAATAAGGGGGACAGTTTTAGTTTCAGGAGCAAGAGCCCTCACACACCCAGATGGGTGTCATGCTTCATCATCGGGAAGCTCCTCGTCAGACCGGCGGTGCAATATCTGACGGGCTCCCCTTGCGGGGGCTCTTTGCCGGAGATCTTTTAATGTGTCAGGGGTGGCTGCCGTAGAGTTCATAAAGGTCAGACACTCCTTATAGCAGGAGAGTGAATATTAAAATTGATTAGGAACTCCTACGTAATCTATTTTTACTGGTTTATCTCAAGGAGTTGCGATCAAGGTTAAAAACAAACAAAAAGTGGAAAATGAGGATAATGATCAACCACTTTTTTAAAAAAAAGTATATATGCCTGGAGATCTGGGAAATTGTCACCTGACCCCTAGGGTCTGGTCAACATGTTTCGCGTAGTGTGGTCATGCAAGATCCTTTAACGCTTCATCAGGACCTACAATCAACTGAGCTTCTCCTGGCTGTGTTGAAAACAAAAAGGGACACTATCTATTATATATATGAAAAGAAATAGCAGTCACTTACATTTGTGTGTACTGTCTCGTCAAAAATCCGAATAAAAAAAAGTCGCCCTAAGAAATAAGTACAGTAACTGTAATATACACGGTTAAATGACCACAACACCCAGAGTGAATCAGTGAGCTTAGTGATGTTGAATACATAAATGAAACATCTGCTTACCAGCCCTTATCATGGGGGGGGGCCCCTGGGGAATAGCACGGCCCGCCAGTCGCTTCTGGTGTGGGTTACACATCATAAGAAAAGGGTTAGTGCAATGTATATTGTAAGGTATGTAATACCATTTGACATTACATACCGGTGGACATAGATCAAGCACGACATTGCACTGATTCCACACTCCCAACAAAGTACCTCATGTCATGATAGTGTCTAATAAACTCAGCGTGTATGAATAGAACCATAGCCAGTCCCATCTAACCTAACACGACTCATAGACAATAGTAGCCCAATTATCACATTCGTCAATGAAATATTATGTGGTCAGTCCAAGTAGCTGCCCCGTTAATGATCACTAGATTATGAAAATAATTTTATTATAAAAATCGATGCTGCCGAGTGGAAAAAAGGGTTCCCCAGTCAAAGTATCAAGGACCATAGTGCAGCCCTTAATCACTTACTTGTGCATCGGCGTTGGTTATCGCGGTAACCTACCCGCGGCGTGCTGGCCCCGAAATGTTGATACGGGGAAGGATTCAAGAGTTTTTAAAACACGGCGCGGCCGTTACGTTCTTCTGCGTCATGTGAGTGTAGTGTCGTCGAAATGGAAGAAGGACTAAGTAGAATGCATCATAATCGGAAAACCTCATTTGCCGTGATTTATGTGGCGGCCATCTTGGAGGGTGGTATTGTGTTTCGCTAATACTAGTAAGCACAAGTACGGGTGGCAAATAAAGGGGAAAGGAAAGGGGACACAATGGGCCTATACTGATAATGACAACAAATTATGTGTTGAGAATACCAAAAGGAGGTGATTAAGTCCAGAGGCTTCGGAATATACCCATTGGTGATTGAATGTCGGATATGGCAAGTTGACATAAAAGACCAGTCAAGAAGGAATCATAACAACCCCTTCTCAAAACTAAGTATGGGACTCCTTGAGGTATCATGGAGTATTGAGTCTATCACACAGGAAGTGAAGTGATATTCAGTCATGATACCAGTGAAGAAGGTTGTCATGTAGGGAATTAACGCGACAGAGCCACCCAAGGGATGTCATCATTCAAGCCATTGGTGTTTGTGTGAAGTTTAAAAACCCAACGTTGTTCAAGTCTGAATAATGATTGAGAGGAATCATCAATAAAGCTCGGGGACTCCAAAATGACCCAGCGTAAGTCATCAGGTCTATGTGGTGTTTCCAAAAAATGGGCACATAGTTTCGTGGTTACACGTCCGCACCTGATATTACTTCTGTGCTCATTGATCCGTATTCTGACGGGTCTGGAAGTCATTCCTACGTACCGGAGACCACAGGGACATGTTATCATGTAGACACAATTCTTGGTATTACAATTGGTGTGTCTAGTCAGATTCCATAGACCAATAGGGGCCAGGTCAAGTGTCTTAGTCTGTTGAGTCAAGCAACACACATTACATTGTCCACAGGGATAATGCCCGGAAACAGGAGTAAGATTCCATAGTGTTGACTGAGTCTGGGTAGTCTTTTTGGGGCGTGTGTGTATTAACAAGTCCTTGATGTTCTGGGATCGTTTGAATGCAAATAACGGTCTAGGAATAGTTGATTTTGACTTAGACAGACAGGTTCCTCTGCCACAAATGAGGTAGATTTCAATCTGACTTATTACAAGTGCATTATAACCTCTAGTGCTTGTAACAGAGTGGACAGGATACCTCTCACTTTATACCTGTTCACTAAACTCTAAAATAGGCCCCAGGACTTTTCCCTGCATTTCCTTCTCCAAGACAACTGAGATACTTTCAGCCAAAATAGCCAGTCCCCCTCCCTTAAGTACGCCAGTATAGAAATTGGCGATTCCATCAAACAGATTCCAAACAAAGATCCAGATAATAAAAAAAAGATAAAGGAGACCTTACCTTTGACTTTCTATTTTTATATGGTTTTAAAGAACCAGAAAGGAAGATTCAGGATGTATATTTTCAGCATCACACATAAAACACACAAACAAAAAACACATGGTAGAAAACCTTTCACTACATATAATAATTATATTAAAGGGGAACAATAAAATCCAGTATGAAAAGTAACACAATTAGAATTAGTATGGGACTAATTCTTCGTGGGCAATGTTGAAGAATACAACACAGCAATGAAATAAACTTAGCAGGTGGACATTCTAGAACTATTGCACACTCTTAACAACAACAAAAAAGTTGTCTTCTAATTCTTTCCAGTTTTTGCATGCCTAGAAACCCTTCCTATAATGAAAGGATTTTCATTGAAGCTTTTTAAAAACAAAACAAATGTTCTCAAACAAGCTAGCTTCAGGGAAGGCATATACTTTCTCCAAACAATGAAGCAATGAACCCACAATGTTTTCGAAAGGTTTGTTGGAATGATGAACGAAATACACAGAGTGTGATCAGTGGGTGTGTTATTATGGGAACACCTTCCCACCATCAGCTTCTTGACAATCCAGAGCCTTTTTCACCAGTCTGATGGAGAGTGTTTTTGCCCTCAGGACTATTGGATTGACAAAAGGAAGACCAACCTTTGGATCATTTTGTGAAAACTCACACTGCTTTTCAAAATGTATTTTCTAAGAATAGAAAATGATATCCTCTAAACAGATGGAGGCTCCTATCAGCTAACATTGGATGTAAATGTCACTGTAAGCATTATTTGTCTGCTACACCTTTTATCAGTTCCGTGAGTGTTTACCAATTACTGGTCTAGAAAAATGGTCCTTGGAGTTTATGAAGACACTAATGTGCTCTGTTTTGAAACTCTTGTTATGGAAATTTTCCAACAAAAAATACAGAATTGCATTCCAAAATTGTTTAGTATTTTATACTGATTATGTTAATGGTGTACTTACAATTGAAAAACAATAGCGTTGTATAAAAAAAAGCAAGATGACTTAATCTTGAAGGGGTGAGACACTATGAGCTTACATCACAGATAGAGGGTTTAGCTACTGCACATTATGCCATTTATTCGACCAATTCTACTTATATATATATGAAAATGTTGTAAAGTAGCATTTTACATAAAATAAAAAAAAACATGATTATTGTTTGGTTTAAAAACAGATAAAACTGAAGAATTATCACCCACACCACTGCCATTTCCATGCTCTCCATACAGGCCCTTTGTGCCACTGCAGTTGCTGTGGTGCCACATCCCTGAAGCTTTGTGTCTTCATGTCTTCATGTCTCCATGGCCTGTGTTCTCACACATTGTTTTCTGCCACATCTTCATGTGTCACTCCAGGTGACTGCTGGTACACTTCCCATGGAAGTGTCTCATGGATGTGGACACATCTCTCCTGCGTATGTTTGGCCAGTGCTTTGTATTGTGCACCAGGGTTAGTGAACATGTCCTGTAAGCCCTGAACCTTGAACCACAGTACTACACCTTGGGGCTTTCTCATACAATTAATGTGCTTGCCTATCCTGGGAGCTGGGGGAGATGGAGTGTGAGGCAGAACGGTTGACAGAGGTTCCTGAAAATTTTTGAAACTCCGAAACTCCTCAGCACACTTGGCTCACTCCAGGCTATCAATACAGAGAAATATTTCTGCCTCTCCAACCAGCTGGAACAAGCAACCCATTGGAAAAAATACTGGTATCTTCTATACAAGAAACAGATTGTTGAACATTGGATTAAATCCTAAAAACAGCAGGTTGCTTTATCTTGTAGTACATGTGGGTGCAGGTGGCAGATGGATTTGCAATTTGAGGAGTAGGTAAGAGGGCCCCTGATTTTTTTTCCATTTGTTAGGCTTGGCATCCTTGGCGTGGTCTCGCCTAACTTTTTGCCTCTGTTTCCCAGGTTGTTGATGTGTGCTGGACTCTGTTTTTGCTGTTTTTGTTACTCTGGGCACTTTACCACTGCTATCCAGTGCTAAAGTGCAAGTGCTCCTATGTAAAACGTATGTGTAATTGGATTTCCATGACCTATATGATTTACTGGTAAGTCCCTAGTACAGTGCGCTAGAGGTGCCCAGGGCCTGTAAATCAAATGCTACTAGTGGGCATGCAGCACTGGTGGTACCACCCACATAAGTAGCCCTGTAAACTTGTCTCGGACCTGCCGCTGCAGTGTCTGTGTGTGCAGTTTTAAACTGCCAATTTGACTTGCCAAGTGTACCCAGTTGCCAGGTCTAAACCTTCCCTTTTCCTACATGTAAGACACCCCTAAGGTAGGCCCTAGGTAGCCCCATGGGCAGGGTGCAGTGTATGTTTAAAGTAGGAAATATACTAATGTGTTTTATATGTCCTGACAGTGAAATGCTGCCAAATTCAGTTTTCACTGTTGCAAGGCCTGTCTCTCTCATAAGTTACCATGGGGGCTACCTTTAAATCTGATGAAAGTATAGATTACCTTTGGGAGTGGATGGCCATGTAGAGTTTGGGGTCTCTGAGCTCACAATTTAAAAATACATCTTTTAGTAAATTTGATTTTAAGATTGTGTGTTTGAAAATGCCACTTTTAGAAAGTGGGCATTTTCTTGCTTAAATCGTTCTGTGACTCTGCCTGTTTGTGGATTCCCTGTCTGGGTCAGTTTGACAGTTGGGCTGTTTGCACCTCTCTCTAGACAGTGAAACAAAGGGAGCAGGGGTGTAGCCTGCACATCCTGATAAGTCATCTGTGCTAGGAGGGAGGGAAGGAGTGGCCACTTACATCTGAAAGGGCTCTGCCTGCCATCACACAATGCAGTCTCCAACCCCCTGGTGTGTGTCTGTGTAGTGCTTTCCTCTTATTTAGTTTCTAAGCACTAACATAACACAACAGAAATGCACTTCTGAGGTCAAAGAAGACTTTTATTGTTGTTAATTCTTCCCCAACCACAATATTTATGAATGACAAATTAGTAGCTTTCAAGTCCGCGTTAATCAAACAAAATATATCAGTTTGCAATATACACAGCAGGTTATATTTATAAGATATTGAATGCAAA